>NC_089768.1:14557500-14700000 GCF_040412425.1 Macrobrachium rosenbergii | reverse complement strand
AACAGAAATGCAGTAAAAGGAATGAAAGGGGATGCAGCTAAGGGGCCCAAGGGACGCTGCAAAGAACCTTAAGTAATGCCTACAGAGCACCGCATGAGGCGTAGGCTACTGACTAGACGTTTTTCTTTGTTATCTCCCCTGTTTATGTGCATTTTATTCTTTACCTCTTTATTTCTTTTAACGTACTAAGCTTCCTTTCCTATTAGATCCCTTGGGCTGGTAGCATCCTGCTTTTCCAACTAGGATTGCAGCTTCACTTGTAATATAAGTAAGATATTCCAAGTAGAGGTTTGCAAACTTTTGTTTGTAGAATTTTAAAAAGATGCTATCGCTCACGTGAACTTTGGTGAATTCAACTGTTTCCTGCAAACCTAACTGAAAATGGATAATCATATGATACTAGTCTACGGGAGATGATGCTTAGAAAATCATCTGACAGGACTTTCGTAAAGGGGAATCTTGCGTCCAAAGTAAGGAGTTTTACCATTATGACATGGATGATTACGTCACTCAGTTTCTATACAAAGCCTTCCGTTGCTTCCAAGCGCTTTAGTGGTGCGGGGTAGGAGGTACCTGAGAAGGGAGACGAGAGGTCCGCCCACCATTTAGTTTTTGTATATGAAAGAGCCCGTGTTGGAAATGATGGGGCATAGGGAAACACCATTCCGGTGGGTCCTGAGCTACTCATAAAATTGAGGAAATCAGAGGATTCAGTATTTAAACGACTCGAATTTATCAGTAACGTTTTTTTCTCTCATTAGTTTTCCGAATCTCCTTGTGGAGTTTGTAGCTATCGTCTTACTGAGGTTCTTGATTGATTTTTCATTCAACAATCCAAAACTTTCATGATGACATGTTGGTGTCTTTGGAAAATAAATCTCCCGTCTCATCGGATTTGATGCTGATCAAGGTGGATCTTGATGCTGATGATGTCCCGGCACTTAGTCAAAGGAAGGTTAAGAGAGCACCATACATGATCTAAGCTGGGTGAGTAATTTTGTTTTTTCAGCTACACTATACGAACAAAGGGGGTCATACAATCTTTACTGAGATCATTTCACGTTTGTTCCCAAAATTTCATAGCCTCGGAATTGAACATTATCAGTAGTCGTCTATCTCCACCGTTATAGTCTGACCTCATTATTTTTGAAGACCGATAACAAAACCAGTACTATACACTGCAGAGGCGACATCGCAAATAAACGCTCCAACTTCAGCAGCAAGAGAGAAATTTAAAAAAAAAAAAAAGACGCGCAACCTTCCACAGAGACAAATCCTTTCGCTTTTACTTATCAAAAAAAAAAAAATTCTGAACTGACATCACGTGTCCAAAATCAAGGATTTGTCAGTGGGCGTTTACAGTATCCCTTGCAAAGATTGCAAATGAACCTACGTCCGGTAAACGGGCTGTTTCCTGAACCAACGTGTATTGCAACGAGAAATCTGTCCGGTATAAACAGGAAACCACCAGAATTTTCTACCATGTACGACGCTCTGGGCGTTGCACGAAGCGGAACGACTGAGGATCCTGTATAAAAGCTCCCGTCCATGCTAAAGGAAAATCACAGAAGCAGATCGGTAAAACAAGAAATATGGGTTTATTTGAAGGACAATGCAGAGGGAATTTAGTGGGCGAAACCCTCCTGCGACAAAAATAAAATAAAAACTCAAACAGCTCGCCTCAAAACCATCGATGTAAACGCATCCCTGGAGGGAGGCCACTTCCAGCAAGCCATTCCTTCTCAAGAACCTGAACCTACCTCAAACCCTGAATTTGCCTCAACCTGCCTCAACCGCCTCAACCCCCTGCTATCTCCCACCACTCACACTGACATTTAATTCGCCTTAATCCCTGCAACTGACTCCTCCCTCCACTGCCCTTTTTAGGGTGTGTAGCCTTGTATATTTATACATGTTCACGTGGGAACCTCAACAGATATCATTTTCTTTTAAAAACTATTCTTCGGTACGTATCTGTGTGTGTACACACACACACATATATACAGTATATATATATATATATATATATATATATATATATATATATATATATATATATATATATATATATATATATATATATATATATATATATAAATATATGTGCGCGTATTATATCTAACCTTTTAATTTTTTTAAAAGGCCTATAAAAGAAGGAAAACACTGAATTAACCACAATACTTCTACCAACTATACAGCGGCCCTCGTGACGACTGAAAATGAGAGATGTTACGGATGCAATGAAGTGCAGTGGTGCTTGGTACGATAATCTACTTCGTAAAAGTACTCCGTCCGGACAGATCGCCAGATAACCAGGTACACAAATCCTCTAACCACCTCCTTAAAAAAAAAAAAAAAAAGAAGCTTGAAAGAAAGCAAATTCAGACGGTGTGATTTAGTCAAGATTATATTATGAAGCACATTACACGCCATGGATCCAGCCCGTTCGATGTAAAATTCTTTTACTCTCATATGAATATTACTTCTGTAACACCTACTCTCATCTTCTATCGCAATATAAACAATATAAACATATATATATATATATATATATATATATATATATATATATATATATATATAGATATATATATATATATATATATATATATATAATATATATATATTTATATATATAAATATATATACAGTATATATATAATATATATATATAATAATTATATATAGGTATTACGAAGGCAACATTCATACAGGGGTAAAATCGCATAGTGAACTAAACTGGCTTAGATTTGTGGCGTGTAATTCGCTTGGTAAGATAATCTTATTGAAAGCACTCCGTCTAAATTGGCTGGCTTTTTTTCCCATTAATTTTACCTGACGATGCATTACAAAGCAAGAGTTATTTAGTAATTTGATTCACCATGCCATTATATATATATATATATATATATATATATATATATATATATATATATGTATGTATATTT
Source organism: Macrobrachium rosenbergii (assembly GCF_040412425.1). Taxonomy (NCBI): domain Eukaryota; kingdom Metazoa; phylum Arthropoda; class Malacostraca; order Decapoda; family Palaemonidae; genus Macrobrachium; species Macrobrachium rosenbergii. The sequence continues at coordinate 14,697,052 of NC_089768.1, read as the reverse complement.
ATATATATCATATGTGTATATGTCTATTTATATATATATAGAAATATATATATATATATATATATATATATATATATATATATATATATATATATATGTGTGTTTGTATGTATATATGTATATATATAATATATATATAATATATATATATATATATATATATATATATATATATATATATATATATATATATATATTTATAATTGCACCTATGTAGATTTCTATAAAACTTTTGTGTAGATAATGCACTATCATAATGTAATTATCGACGTAAATCACTGTATAATTATTACAAGATAACATTCTTAATGTATCGTCATTAAAAAACAATAAAATTTTCAAATCGTGGTGACATAAACCGAAAATACAAAATAATCCCTGTCTGTCATGCAGTCTTGGGGTAAAGTATTGTTGTATCACAATGTATATCTTATAGCTGAGAAAGTAAGACTGCACAACAATACGTTAAAAAGAATAAGCAGTGCTTCCTCCCTCTCTCTTTAACCAGCTTTCCTGTCATGCTGAAACCCACTTCGAATTATATCTTATCTCTGTTTCCAAGAATATTATGAAATATTTAAGTTGAGACGTCACTGTGACGATAACAGTACTCAGAGCTGGCGAATGGGTACAGTAGACTCTATGTTCTGTACTTGATCGTGTCCGATATGATGGCGTTGATAGCGGCCCCCCCCCAAGCTCCTACCCACCTTCCGAAAAACATCCCCTCACCCCAGACCTTTCCGCAAAAAGGGACGAAAGTTTTGTATCAGCACGCAGCAAGTTTTCTGCTTCTTACTTTTTTTTGCGCTGCTTTTAGTTTTCTGTAAAAGAAAACTATTGTGACAGTTTGGTCCGTCCGCCCTCAGATCTTAAAAACTATTGAGGCTAGAGGGCTGCAAATTGGTATGTTGATCATCCACCCTTCAATCATCAAACATACCAAATTGCAGCCCTCTAGCCTCAGTAATTTTTATTTTATTTGCAGTTAAAGTTAGCCATAACCGTGCGCCTGGGACCGCTATTGGTTTCATGGGCCGTGGCTGAGAGTTTCAATTCACGAAGTAAATTTCGCTCTCCCAAGTTCGTCTTAGGTCATATCTGCGTAACCCTTAAGAATATCATTTGAATAATGTCATCCTGACAGCGATTTTTTAAATAATGTCATCCTGACAGCGACGTTTCTAGGGCTGATTTGGCTGCTTGATAAAAAGCTTTACCTTTGTAGACGATTCGACTTAGAATAGAACAGAATATAGAATTGAAGCCAAAGGCCGAGCGCTGGGACCTATCAGGTCATTCAGCGGTGAAACGGAACTGACTGTAAAAAGGTCTGAAAGGTGTAACCTCGCAGTTGCACTAGAACCAACTGTTAGGAGAGGGTGGAATGTAAGATGGAAAAAAGAGAATATGAACAGGGGTACAGTAAAAGGAACGAAAGGGGTTGCGAAGTAATACCTACTGTACAGTGCTCAGCGTGAGGTGCACTGAGGGCACTAACCCCCTACGGAAACGATTCGGCTTAAAATGAACTCTCTTGTACCAATGTATAAAATGCAAAAAAAAAAAAAAAAAACTCAACAATGCTGTACTTTTAAAAACTCAAGCACATCGAATGAAACTATCAGGGCTGTGTGTAATCAGACACTTGGGGAAAAAAAAAAAAAAAAAAAAAACAGGATAGTCGGCTACATTAATTTTGCAGCTGTGGTGTCGAACCCCGTGCTTATTCAGTAAATAAACTGGTTATTACCGACAGCTCCGTTAGCAATTACAAGTATCGTTAACCTTAAGTGGCTGGGTTTTTTTTTTTTTAGAGCTGCGCCACTTCCAACATCGAAGTGCTCAATGGTTTTGTTTTTAAAAATTTACCTCTCTATAAATTTGAAGCTTCTTTTTAAAGATGACCAAATGAAAATTTAAAGGAAATGGAAGATCATTTTTTTTTATTCTTAGGTGACAATGGAAAACAAAATTCTGTGTGTGCGTGCGTTTGTTTTTATTAATCTTTTCTTGCGAGTTTTAACTTAGTTGCTTTTAGCTGAAGCGCGGATTTCATATCCTGTGGATATTTTTCTGCTAGGCCCGAGTTCGCGTCTCCGGCCGGCCAAAGAAGAATTAGAGGAATTTATTTCTGGTGATAGAAATTAATTTCTCGCTATAATGTGGTTCGGATTCCACAATAAGCTGTAGGTCCCGTTGCTAGGTAACCAATTCGTTCTTAGCCACGTAAAATAAGTCTAATCTTTCGGGCCAGCCCTGGGAGAGCTGTTAATCAGCTCAGTGGTCCGGTTAAACTAAGGTATACTTAATTTTATGGATGAAAAGGGAAGGAAACTACAAAGGCGTAAAATTAATATTGCAAGTCTTTCAGGGTCTAATGTAATGGAAGCTCCTTCAAAGAATCAAGCTGTACGTACACTTACCGAGGGTTCAGCTAGTTAACACTTCGTGTCAATCCCTTAGGAATACCTCTGGAATGTTTCTTGTATCGATCATCTAGATAATACCGTCATTAGAGACTGAAAGACCTTCAGAGAGAGAGAGAGAGAGAGAGAGAGAGAGAGAGAGACTGGCTTAAACCGAGCAAAACCCGGCGTCATTTGTTTTGAAATTACAACAGCTTAGTGCTCTTGATGACAAAGTCAAAATATTTTCACTGCTACGTAAGTCACATATAGAGGTTGGCGTATGAAGGTAAGTCAGATATTTTTCCTCTCTTATTAAGTGGGAATTCGATTCATAAATGTTACCAATGTGCTTGTGAATATTCTAAATTACAGTCTTAAAATCACTGAGCTGCTGTGGTTTGTGGTTTCAGAACATATGACGTCAATTCTTGCTTGGTTTGAGACAATCTCTCTCTCTCTCTCTCTCTCTCATGAATAACAAGGTCATAAATTTATGAATACAGTATTTTTGGTTCCCCTCCGTCTTTTAAGAAGGCTGTTTGTCTACTCACCCATAGAAGTGCCCATTTCCAAGTGGAAATGTTCTTGATTACTTCCCATAATAATAATAATAATAATAATAATAATAATAATAATAATAATAATAATAACCTAAGCAGTATTACGAAATAATAAACATGCAGGATTTTCCACCCCTCTAGGGAGTCTCAAAGGCAAGCAGCAATCAATGTGGTGACGTCACTCTCTCTGCCTGCCAGGTTGTGAGAGACAAAGCACGACTGACGATTGCGCCACCGCGAAGTCAAGACAGAAAGAGCATCCTGCTGTCATGGCGGACAGCCGAAAGTAAACAAAGGCTTCTGGGAACGGCAGCATCGAGATGGTCGGATTCTCTATAAGATTCGCTTATGCAAACTCTTATCAGACTGTAACAAACTGGAAGAGGCAACAAGGTTTCGCTGTTCGGTCTTGAATTCTCCAGTGACTGGTAAAATAACCGATGTTTCTATGTTGTAACAAAGGGATATTTTTTCTTTTCTTGGGGCCATGAAAAGACTGTAAGCGTCAGGGAACACTGTGGACTGTGGTACAATTTCTTAAGCCTTTTCAATGACTGAACAACAGATAAGAGTTCATACTTTGCCAGACAACTTGCAAACTCACCGAGTAGGAAGAAAAAAGTGATTTTTTTTAAGTGTTAATCTCTAGGCTGAAGGACTGAAGTAATCATCAAAGATAGTTACTGCCTGTTGTTCTTCTCTGCATAATTTACATAAACAGCCATGCAATTATTTTAATTTTACAATGCTTTATGGCAAAGGATTGCAGAGCAGAGAAGGGAACTACAATTCGGATGGAGAGAGAGAGAGAGAGAGAGAGAGAGAGAGAGAGAGAGAGAGAGAGAGAGAGAGAGAGAGAGAGAGAGTGGCAAAGGATTGCAGAGCAGAGAAGGGAACCACAATTCGGATGGAGAGAGAGAGAGAGAGAGAGATAAAAATGTGTTGTATGAGAATTTTTCTCTGCGAGTGTATGACTGAATACATAAAAAAAAAAATTTTTCTTAAACCATCCTTTCACCCAGAGGAATCTCTACACTTTCCGGCAACACCAAGCTCCTCTGCTGGTGAAAGTATTGTATGTATACTATGTATAAAATATATAATAGAATATAGAATTTAGGCCAAAGGCCAAGCACTGCGACCTATGAGGTCATTTGACGCTGAAAATGAAACTGACAGTAAAAAGCTTTGAAAGGTGTAAGAGGAGGAAAACCTCGCAGTTGCACTATGAAACAACTGTTAGGAGAAGGTGGAAAGTAAGAAGAAAGAAAGGATTACGAACGGAGGTACAGTAATAGGAATGAAATAGGGTGCACATAGGGCCAGAAAGCCCGCTGCATGAGGTGCACTGACGACACTACTATGTATACTTTCGCCTGAGGAGGAACCTATGTGTAGTCCGAAACGGTAGTAATTCCTTTAGGTAAAAGGATCCCTTGAGAACCGATTCCTATCTGCAATAATGTAGATGTAGATCATGAACCCAAACACAAGCATACAACACAGTATTCAAAGGTATTGTTTTTCTCATCATGAATAGTTCAAATGATCTGGTACATAAATTTCGATTATACAAGGTACAGCATGAATAATTTCATAACTGAATTATCGGAAAAGGGGACATATTCAGAGCGAGGAATACTGAATAACTTTTAGCAATAAATTCATTAGTTTTGGCTAGATAAAACCGTAAAACTTTTTGTTTTTATACTTATGTGTATATATATATAATATAAAATTATATATAAAATATATATACACATTTATATATATACGTTATATAAATATATATATATACACAATTATATATATATATAATAATAATAATAATAATAATAATAATAATAATAATAATAATATATACATATATGTTTGTGTGGGATGGATGAGGACTTGGACTGCGAAACAATGTAGTTTTATGTAACTTTAGTTTCACCATCTTAGTTCCACTGTGACCTAGGTTTCAAAGCTTTATCATCGAAGTCGCCTAATTTATTCACGGTCAAAGCTTTTAAAAGAAAGCGTGCAGTGCTCCGTTTCACCAAAAAAAAAACTCTAAGAACGAAACAGGCACTGCTATCAAGGGTCTTTACCCTAGAGGAAAATAAGTCCTAGAATTATATTTTTCTCTCTTTTGCCTCATGAAAGTAACGACGATAAAAACCTGAAAAGATGATGATATCTTGACAGAGGTTCAGTAGAGCATTCCTCCCTCTGTCATGGTCCTATGGCAATGAAAGCTTAGACATTCCTTGAATGTCCTCAGGCTCGAAATTAAAAGAACGGGAGTAGGACTATATGTTTTAGTCTGAACCCTACGAGCTTAGATAAATACTTTCGTATTGCAATCTAATAGTATTACAATTCACTTCTAGCCTAAGAGCCAACGACCCCGCAGGTGGGTAGTGCCGTCAGTGCACCTCACGTAGTGCACTGTAGGCGTTACTAAAGGTTCTTTGCAGCGTGCCTTTGGTCCCTAGCTGCAGCCTCTTTCATTCCTTTTACTGTACCTCCATTCACATTACCTTTCTTCCAGCTTGCTATGCACCTTCTCCTAACAACTAATTCATAGTGCAACTGCGAGGTTTTCCTCCTGTTACATCTTTCAAACCTACCTGCTCTCAATTTCCTTTCCAGCGCGGAATGACCTCATAGGTCCCAGTGCTTGGCCTTTGGCCTAAACTCTATATTCCATTCCTAAGAGCCAACGACTAACGGTATCCATTCGCAGCGTCATCATCGTGGTATTCCTTGTCCTCAGTTCATATCCTGATAAGGACACAGCGAAGGAAACAGAAGGGCTTGCCATCAGAACTATTGTATTTGTTCCTGTTATTCTCGCAAATTTAAATAAAAGGCAATGCTTTTTCCAAATCTACCAATTCCTTATATAATCTAAAATTTTCAAAATTTTTTTTTTAATTTCAGTGGCAGAATCTATGATGGTGGAGTCCATTCAATTGCATGTTATTTTGACCAGCAAATAAATGTTTGATGTGAGCAACATAAGCGTTCTATGACTGAATTCACATTTGTGATACGTGATTGTAATTGCTATCATCAAGTACCGTAGTGCTTCACATTCATTATTATTGTTTAAGTGAAAGTTATATTCGCATGTAAACCGTGTTCCCAAGGGCAGTGTTTTTGAGCAATTACTTTCTATATAATATACATCAGTATATATATATATATATATATATATATATATATATATATATATATATATATATATATATATATATATGTGTGTGTGTGTGTGTTATATATAATATAATATATATAATATATACATATATATAATTATACATATATACACACATATTTATATATTATATATATATATATATATATATATATATATATATATATATATATATATATATATATATATATATATATATTCGTGAATGTCTATCGACTATAATTTAAGTCTAATATGAAACTACACTGCTCTCAAAAGCAAAATTAGCACAGACACACACACACAACTATAAATTATACATTTTTACCTTAGGTAAAACTGACATTTGTATGGAGTATGCAAGTGTGGAATGCTGGTTTGGGAAGGATTAGAAATGGTAGCTGTCCTATGATTCAAGGGTTCAATCATTCATTTAGTCTCTAAGAAAAGAAAACAGCTGAATAAGAAGCTTTTGTCGTTTTTTACGCCCACCTAAATTACTGCGTTTCGCTCGAGAGCATCCTGACTGCTTAGGTCTTATATAGAGTATGCCCGCATGGGATCTGAGACAAGAATTTGAGATGATTCAGCAACATCTGACCCAGTTACTCTATCCGGCATTCATTATCGAGAAGGCTATTAAAAAAATACACGTTCTAGAGGGCCAAAAGACAACAAACGAATAGGCTGAATGATACAGGAAAGCTCCTTTTGGGTTGAAAACATCAACAAAGTGACTGAACTCGTCAGCTCTGACATTATTTTTCTTAATATCTATAGTATAAACCCTTGGTAGTCCGGTCACTAATGCATACCTAAGGTAAAACAACATGCCACTGTTTCTAAAATACTTACTTCAGGATAAATGATTAGTAAAATGTTTCAGGAACCTCAGGTTTTCGTGAGGGACACATGTTTAGCATTAATTGGACTGAAGCCAAGCTGCTTTGCATAAAAGAAAGATTCTGAATACACCATCATCTGCCAAACTGACAGCAAGAACTTATCATGGGGCACAGGAAATCTCATTTCACACGACAGTTAATTCCCAAGCAAGTGTTCCAACGGATCCGCCCACCAGACTCGACCCAGGTGTGATCTAATGTGGACTAAAACACCGATGGATTTGTCTGTTTCATCACTGGATTACAGCCATTCCTAATTTCACCAGCATTATTTTACACCTACATATTCTATATACATAATCATGCCACCAGCCACATATCCACATTCACCAGTGATTGGTACTGAAGGGCTATAGGTCGAAATGTATGTTTGTGTGCTTTTATCCTAATTTTGTGTACAAGTGCTTTTTAATCCTCCCTTTCCTCGCATGTGTGTGTGTATATATATAATATATATATATATATATATATATATATATATATATATATATATATATATATATATATATATATATGTGTGTGTGTGTGTGTATGTATATGTATATATAATTATTTATAAATGTACATATACATGCATCTATATATACTGTATATGCACATATATACACACACACACACATATATATATATATATATATATATATATATATATATATATATATATATATATATCCATGAAGGAAAGTAAAACAGAATCCATGGAGTGCTGCAGAGGCCTTTCGATTGTCTGCTAAGTTAAGGACGACAATCGGAAGGCCTCGCAGCACTCCAGTGTTTCTCTTTCCTCGTGGATTCTGTCTTTATTTATATATTCATCACGTTCCATATTTTCGTGATCCAGTTATACATACACACATACATACACACACACACACATATACATACATACATATATATATATATATATATATATATATATATATATATATATATGTTTGTGTGTGTGCGTATGTGTGTGTATATGTAGGCGTTGTTAAAAAACTGAAATAAGCAAAATCGAAGCCATTCTTCCTCGCAAAATTATTTCCATAATTATGAATGAATGAAGGCATCATGAAATCTTTGCTATAAAGCTCAGCACTCGGGCACTTCCAGCTATCCATCGCTTACGACAGTGACAGTGATAAAAGTTGTTGTGGCTGACCAGCAAGATAAACGACATGAACAACAACAAAGGTCCTTAGGTGAAAATGGGAGAAAATCCCACAGTTTCATTAATAAGTAACAGTTGGAGAGGTTGGACAGTAAGACGGAAGAACAGAATAGAAGAGAATACAGAACTTAAGCCAAAGGTCAAGCGCTGGGACCTATGAAGTCATTCAGCGCTGAAACAAAAATTGACAGGAAAAAGGACTGAAAGATGTAACAGGAAGAAAACCTCGCAGTTGCACTATTAAAACATTGTTAGGAGAGGGTGGAAAGTAAGATGGAAGAAAGAAAATATGAACGGAGGTACAGTAAAAGTAATGAAAGGGGTTGCAGCTGGGGGCCAACGGGAGGCTCCAAACACAAAGGTAAAGCCTACAGTACACCACGTGAGGAGCTCTGACAGCACTCAACTCCCTCCCAACTTCGAAGTCCATAACGTATGAGGCTTTTGAGTTCATTAGTGGGACAGTTACTCTCCTGGACCATTTTGAATAGATCAGAATCGAACAGTGACAGTTATAAAAGATCTCCGAATGACTTCAAGTTCACGACGTACACACGATTAGCTTAATCTTAATCTTAACTCATTTAAAACGATCGAAGATATGAGGAAAACAAACGTTATAGTTTAAACAAATTATTAGGCTAAATACGCATACACTTTTGTGAGATCTATGGGATTATTACGCTAAATACGCCTACACTTTTGTGAGATCTAAAGCGTTTTTGGAACCACATCAAAATCAAAATTTAACGTTCAGAGATGTCCCAGAAGTCTTCGTCGGAGATTTAGTTGAAACAGGACTACAATAGGCATGTTGATGAGCTCTGTCTGGCACCAAACTGTAATTTATTTTAAAGATCACAAAGCAATACTGAAGCCACGTAAGGGCAACCGAAAGTGGCACTCTTTAGCAATTTGGTTCAGATGGGCAAATAGTTGAACAATTCCGTTTTCCGACTTGGCTCATATGTCCAATATCTTAACTTTTTTGACATTACAAAAAAAAAAAAAAAATCAAAGTTACTGAACAAACATTCGCTTTGAAGTGTAACCTGGAAAATTATCCTTGAATTTTCGTCAGTGGCAATGAAGAATAAAGAATGGGGTAATGATCGTAAGTAAATAATGTTCACTGTTCTACATGTAGCAACGAAAGGAAAAAGAATTAACTAAAGAAACCACCAGTTAAACCAGAGGAAACGTTAAGAATACTGAAGAGAGCAATGTCTGTTTCTCAGTATGAATTGAAAGGTTCCAAGCGAGTGCAACAGATGGCAGGTGCGCGCTTGCTCGCTCCGCCTGAATACGTGTATAGAATGGAGTCTATCGTAGAATGTCGGCCATGGGGAATGCTATGACGGACAAAGACGTTATTCAGATTAAGAATTTTCGCGAGAAATTTGACGAAATGAAAATCCATAAAATGAATTTTAACGTCTAAATAAACGAACGCTGAGCAACCTTGCTGCTAAACAATAAAACAGAATGCATGCGGCACGGCGGAGGATATTCTTAAAATACATTATGAATCGTAGCTGTTAAGTGTAACAGGTGTATCGTCAAGTGCAGCGAATGGTTTGAGGTAAGCATACATCTGCGTCAGAGAGAGACGTGTGCCAATTTGGCCGTTTGTTTAATGTGACTGAGATTCGAAATGGAGGAAATTAGATAAAGGAGAATCTGACTGAAAGCTAAAGAAGAGAATGTCAATGCAGGATAGACATAAACAATATGGAAATCACGGCGAATGACTGGACCACACTGTGATAAGAGGATGTTGCCAGATGTGGAAATATGGATGACCGACAATGACACATGGAAAACGCAAAGGGGTGGTAGTCAGTCCTATCAAAATAATGCAAAACTCTCTGCAAACCACACACTCACGCAGCTAGAGAAGATGAAAGGCATACTCACGAAGTAAGTACAGGGAGTTGCGAAATGATTGGCAACGGCGAGAGGACGGACGAGAAGGGTTGCAAGGTGGTTGGATACGTAGGCGGATCGAAATGTGTCAAGATAAGAATGGCATATGGGGAGAAGTCCGCCAAGTGGAGATAAGCGTAGGTAAATAAGTCGTGTTTGTGTATGTGCATGTAGCATACTACCGGTACTTGACATGCAATCCTGACCTGCCAACAGATGCTTGTTAAAGTGGCACTGTGAAACCGAGGAATTGTCTGTTCACTTGATACCAGCGCCATCTATTGGGACTCAAATCGTTCCGTGGGAATTGTTATTTGATATTTTATTTTATTTGGCCGTGTTGTTAATTAAGTTTAAAGTAAGCCTACGTTTTATGCCAACACAGTCCTTTGTCAGGTGGTACAGGGAATAAGAGGGCTGGTAAGAACTTGTGGACTGAATTCTACAAACCACGGTAATGTTTCGGTAAATATGGACTGGAATATAGAGTTTAGGCCAAATGTCAAGCACTGGGACATACGAGGTCATTCAGCGCTGAAAAGGAAATTGAGAGAAGGTTGTTTGAAATGTGTAACAGGAGGAAAACCTCGCAGTTGCACTTTGAACCTTTAGTAATGCCTACAGTGACTTTGAATACAAAAATGAAAATGTTGTATATACAATCATACATGGAAAGTTTTTTGCTTTTGCATTTTCCAGGTATGTTTTGCAACAGTGAAAATTTTGAACCACGTAAGCAAAACATGGTAATAAAAGATGTTAAATAAAATTTGTTTGGAAATATTCTTACTAGTATCACATGTATCAAATTCGAACCTTGGGTCCTTTACCAAAAACTCGTGCTCTGAATGCGGGAAGTCCACTCGCATATTACAGGAGTTTTGTGGACGGCAAAAGGAAATGCACAGAGACCGAAGCGTTATGCCACAAGAACACAGTATTCTATGCCAACACCCATGATGAGTAGGCAGTGCAGTGGAGTGTGAAGGTGCCTGTCGGCTTTCAAGTGATTATTTTTACAACTCGTGTACATACCCCATAATAGCAACACTGGTGTAATTCTGCAATTACAACATACATACAATATATCACATATCCGGGAAAATTGTAGCTCTACTGTACACTTTCAAGCATGAGATTTTGCGATACTTAAACTTGGAATTCATTGGCCTTGGACTATATCTGTTAAACACAAAGACGAACAATTAAATAACAACGAATTGCGTTTTACACAGGACATACCGGTACGGTATTATTGCGTAACGTGTCTTGTACATAGTGCAGGACTAGTTCAATACTTGGGAGGGATCAATGTCTTACACAATACCTTGACGTCACTACTCTCTAGAGCGGAGGGAATACCGAGACAGCAGTCTGTGCAGGGCTGGTTTCTTGCCAAGCGCCATCGACGACGTTGTCAAGAGGAAAGTGAAACCCCGGATGAATCGGGGTTAGGAGGGATGAAACCTTTCTAAGTAATGTAGCACCTCGTTTGGATATCAAGATAATCTATGTTTCATGATTAGTTCGATTTCACGACAGTTAGTGTATATCACTGGGCCTAACTATAATGCTTACTATACAGTAGGTACGTCAGGTTTAAGGGTTCGTCCACACTCCAGTAAAACATGTCTTGAACACACGCCGGCAACTTGTTACACATATCACAAGCATGTTGCATACAAGTCAAGGACTTACTGGGCTACATAGCATTTGGCAGTTTCGTTCTCCATGGTCGGTCGCCGCCTCTCTGTTTCAACCAGATACCGACATATTTATGAAATGTTTTACTGCAATGTGGAAGCACCTTAACAATGACTGAAATAGGGGAGGTATTTATTGTTCCAGTGTTTTGCCTGGATATGTCGTACCTAGCCTAACAGTAGGCTACTGACAGCCATTTTCAAGTTCGGCATATGTTACTCATTGTAACAATCAGGCCTCCATATTATATTCTCATCAGCTGGAGCTAATGTAAAGCTATAGTATGAGATATTACCAAAACATCACTTATTGGACATTCCGATTCCTCGTGAACTGGATGCAATACAATAGGGTAACATGAAACGGGAGGAAAAAATGTTTCGAATCAGGTTCTGTGGAAGGATTACGGTAACACCTCCCACATATCCAGAACTCGAACTTCATTTAGACGAAAGCGCATTCGGACTGCATAAGTGGCATGTAATACTTCCTTCTAATCAAGCAATATATGATTTTGGAAGATATATATATATATATATATATATATATATATATATATATATATATATATATATATATATATATATATATTCATACTTCTCATGTTTAGCTGACCAATACAAACACATGCAAAACTCATTGGACTGACGATGGAGTTTTTTTTCTCTCTCTCTCTCTCTCTCTCTCTCTCTCTCTATATATATATATATATATATATATATATATATATATATATATATATATATATATATATAATTTTATATATATAGAGATATATAGATAGATATAGAGAGAGAGAGAGAGAGAGAGAGAGAGATAAAGTTGCTAGCCTCGTGTCCTCGTAAATTTCGGAGTGTGTTGGGTGAACTTCCTCGAGTCGCAAAATGTTCACGGGCCAGAATTTGGAGTATGTAAGATTTTATTGTTTTCCTCTCAGTTAAGTGTCTGTTGAGTTATTGTATTGTGAATGTTTTCCTTCCTGAGTTTGTGATTGGTAAATTTATTATGAAAACAATCTGAACGACATTGTTACATGAGAATTCCAAAACATATTGTAATTATAGAATAATGTATATTGTACATTAGACATTTTAAATAAAAAAAAAAAGTCAGACCAAGTCAGGCGGGAGTTTGGGGGTGGGGGGTTCCCATTCGGATGGCGCTAAGACATTCCGGCATTGATAGTGAATTCTGATATGATAAGACGTTTAGATAATGTGGCACTGATAATAATAAGACATTACGATATCCCTCTTGAAACGATCAAAGTTATTGACGTATACAGTACATCAGTTTGAGTTGAAAGCGATGAGAAATAATATATGTTAAAAAAGTTATCTTACAATTTATTCATTCTGCTTAGAAATAAAGCTCACGAAAAGTTAGGTTCCTCCTGTTACACCTTTCAAACTTTTACTGTCAATTTCCGTTTCAGCGCTGAATGACCTTACTTGCCCCAGTGCTTGGCATATGCCTAAAACCTATAAATCAATCAATCAGTCAAACAGGGACTAAAATATATTACGTAAATGGGCAACTCTCTCAAATTAGTCATAGCACTGTAATCTTCTTGTGATAAGTGTTGGTGGCGGGGGGTCGCCTAAGATCAGGATTAGATAATAAATTTACACGGTACATGCACGTCCAATGGTCACTTATATCATGAAACAAGGGCTCTCACTATGAAGTTTTCTCTCTCTCTCTCTCTCTCTCTCTCTCTCTCTCTCTCTCTCTCTCTCTCTCTCTCTATATATATATATATATATATATATATATATATATATATATATATATATATTATATAGAAAGGTCCACATTAATATACTTGAAAATAACGGAATGTATTTGTAAAAATATATACAAAGCTTAAAACTTTCGTCCATCCTTCTGTGGACTTGATCACTAAAATAAAATGAAACACACAACCACGGTGAAGAAAGAGCAAAATATACAGTAAACCACATGAAACTGATAACAAGGTTAAAACAAGCGAACTAGTTAATGCGTCATATTTCTTTCCAGAATTCTAAGAGATCTGCGAGGCGGGACAAAACGCCGGTCCTCTTTGAAAGAATTTGGAACGGGCGAAGGGTGGTAATCCACACTATCAGATTGAAGAAGGCGACAGACATTTCTGAAGTTCTTAACTCTGGCCCTTTTGTAAATCTATTCACTTAAAAGTAAAATCTCCGTACTGCCAGTATTCCCATCAAAGGTATCTTTTACAATGTAAGGTCCTTCCACAATCCTCCTCGTGGGACTGTCAGAACATTTATGAATAATTTTGTCTTTTTTGAAATCAGTGGCATGATTCGACTACCAAGTATGCTTAGCAATGGCGCTGTAAACATTGCCCAAACGGCAAGCTGAAATATGTTCGCATTTCCTCTAGTCCAGGGAACAACCACTTCCTTCATCATAATATTTTTCACAATTAGTCCATCCTATAGCATAGACTCCGACATCACTGTTTGGTTTTTATAACTGTTCTTGATCGTTTTCTTTCTAAGAGTATCAGGTATTGAAAAATTACGCTAATGTATTTCTTTTCTAAGATTATTTGAAACTTTTCTCAGGTCATGATTGTGTGGAAGAGGGAGGGATTTAAAATTGGTAGCTGGTCGGTGCTCCCTTGGATCAATTTGGCTCTAGAAAGACATTTGAGGCTATCAGTCGAGAAACATGCCAAGCGCCATCCTGGATCAAACTATTTTTTAATGTAATTAATTATATTTTAAAAATGGCACTTGGCATGTTTCTCGACTGAAAAGCTCATTTGTCAATAAAAAAAAATAGCGGCGCTACTTTGGCTTATCTACGCGTCACCTACTCCGAGGTGCTAGTACTAAACATAGCGGAAGCTCCTTGCTCGGGACGCCGTGTTTAGTGCTAGCCCCTCGAGGATCAAAGTATTATATACACCCATATCTATATTGTGTGGTCGACAAATTATATTAATAAACGAGGTCTTCGTGCGGCCGTCTACTTTACACTTACCATACAGTATTCAGTACTAACACCTCGGAGTAGGTGACGCGTAGATCACAAGCCAAAGTAGCACCAAAAAAACTTTGGATAACACAACTTCTTGAAACTTAGAGTTAAAAATTCGATTTCCTGGTCAATAAAACTGTAGAAATCATAAACATATAAAATGATTAAGAATAATGAAGGATTCTTGAGGCAACAAATAAAAATATAAAAAATAGACAGGCAAGAATAAACTTACCATTCTTTCTTTGGCTTGATCCCCGAAGGGCTAGTACTAAACACGGCGTCCCAATAAGCTTCCGCCAAGTTTAGTACTAGCACCTCGGAGGTGACAAGCAGACAACAAGCCAAAGTAGCACCAACTACAGTATTTTACAGACGAAGACGCCATCTGACCGAAAATGACCTACGTCTACAACCGCCACAGCTCTTTCGAAACCGATTATTACCAGCAGACCCGAGCAGTGCATCGAAGCCTGTGTTCGCCCATGACTCATGATAGTACTAGAAATAGCCCTGGACGGAACAAATCTTCATTTTTTATGAGAATAGTGGCACAGTAAGGAATGATTCTGGGGACAGAATCTAAAAGTAATTTATCGGGAATATGTTCCTACACGGACTTATTTCAAATTAACTGTCTGTACTTAATAAACTCTGATTGACGCTCATGTCTCACGCAAGTCTCACGCAATGCACCACGCCCTTTTTTCAAGACAAAATGAACTAACACAGAGATTGACAAGCCTTCCAAATCCGTCACGTTTTCAGTAAAATACAAACATTTTATCTTATGGCAACTCTCAATGTAAAAATCGTACTATATTGTTCAGAGTTATCACCAAGCTGTAACTGAATTTTTACTTTAACATGAATGCCTTTCCTACTGTTTCTTTTGAAAACTGTGATTTCTCTGTTCAACAGGTGTACCTGTTGTTGGACCTACAAATAACACGGAAACTATAAAACATTTTTTTTTTTTTTAGTTTTGTACATTTTCGCGAATATTTCTTTAAGGGGTCATCACAGACAAAGTATGAAAAGACCAGACACCCCGGTGCTTATTGATCCTCAATGTTTGGTGACCTTCACATTTACTGCACAGTGATGGAAGAGAGCTCGTTCAAAGTTCATCAAATATGGCAGAAATCTACACCAAAAATCCCTCCAGTCATCTGTTTATATATATATATATATATATATATATATATATATATATATATATCCTGTCATTAAATATCACATCTGAAAATATATTCTTAAAGAATTCCGTACTATTGGGATAATTGGACCTCAGTTGTAAATGGCCTCACGAAAAAGTCCTACAATTCGATCGACATTACTTAATAAATAAATAGTCACTCGCTCATATAAATTAATAAGAGACTTCTGAAAACGAGATTGATAAAATATTTTGTCTGTCGAAATAACAGTGCAATGTACTAGAGGGTTTTGAATGACATATAGAGCAAATAACTTGCAGTAAACTGGAGGGAGTGAAATGGAGCAATCTCCAAAAAAAAAATCTGGATACCACATAACTCAAAAACAAAAACAAAAAAACTAAATTTCCGGCATTTAAATGGCTCTGTGACCTTGAAAAATAGGTCAAGACAAATGCAGAGGGTGCGACGGCGGAGTGTGGAGGTTGGGGGCGCCGGTGGTTTGGCTGCAGGCCGAAAATAAGTAAATAAATAAAAAAAATAAATAAATAAAAATAAATAAATAAAAATAAATAAATAAATAAAAATAAATAAATAAAAATAAATAAGCAAAAATAAATTAGTATATAAATAAAAATAAATAAATAAATAAAAATAAATAAAGAAATAAAAATAAATAAATAAAAATAAATAAAGAAAAATAAATAAGTATATAAATAAAAATAAATAAATAATTAAAAATAAATAAAGAAATAAAAATAAATAAATAAATAAAAAAATAAATGCATTACTTACCACTTCGAGTATCATATGATATAACTCAAAATATGAGACAAAGAACAGTGTTGGCCTATAAATTGAAAAATAAACTTGAAAAAGTATATAAAAGAATATTTATGGAAAATAATAAGCATCTCAATGGTTCATCCCGTATTGGGTTTCATCAAAATCATAGACCTTTTAGTAACCTGTGACCTTCAAAAATAGGTTTGTGTACGTTTATGTATGTGTGTATATATATATATATATATATATATATATATATATATATATATATATATATATATATATATATATAATGTTACAGGCTGATAGCGAAACCAGGCATTGCACGAACTGCCTGAAATTTCAGGTAGATAGCGAAATGCACTTAGGGACATTTGATCCGCCAAGGGCTGGTTCTAAACACGGCGAAATACATTTGACCCCCGGGGGGCTAGTACTAAACGCGGCGAAATAGTGTAGGTGAGTCAATGTTTCGCCGTGTTTAGTACTAGACCCTTGGGGGATCAAATGTCCCTACGTGCATTTTGCTGTCTGCCTGAAATTTCAGGCAATTCGCAAAATGCTTGGTTTCCCTATCTACCTGTAACGTATCTATATATCTATCTATATATATACACACATATATATAAAAAGATAGATAAGATAGACACATAAAGATAGCACGTAGATAAAAGTCTGGGGAAAAAGTTCGTTGAAATTGACATGTGACCTCGAGAAGTAGGCCAGAAGTCAAAACTATTTTGCAAAAATAACCATCCTCCCCCACCTACCTGCCTAAGCTCCATTAAAATCAGAGCAAAATAATTTGTTGAGGTTTAAATTGCCATGTGACCTTGAAATATTTATTCAAGACCAAATAAACCTGAAACCATACCTTAGAATAGAATAGATTAGAATTTAGAAATTAGGCCAATGGCCTAGTGCTGGGACCTTTGAGGTCATTCGGCGCTGAAAGGGAAATTGAGAGCGGATAGGCTTGAAAGGTGACAGGAGGAAAACCTCGCGGTTGCACTATGAAACAATTGTTAGGAGGGGGTGGATAGCAAGATGGAGAAAAGAGAATGACAGAGGGCGAAGGGACGCTGCAAAGAACCCTAAGTAATGCACTGACGGCACTAACCCCCTACAGGGATAATCAAATAGTAATTAGCAATACGTTGTGTTTTCAGTCACATGAATTGCGCTGTTAAAACATATAATCTAGTTGTATTATTTTCAAAATAATCTCTTCTTACAGACACTGCTCCACTTTGTAAAACAAATTCTGTGCTTCAGTAACAATTTTCCCCTGTTTTGGTAAAACACAGCTTTATAAAATATTTGCGATATCACATGCCAAAACATTAAAAGCCGATGTTTTGAGCATTCATTTGCGTTCTAGAATTGTGCTATACATCCTCGACCCAGATTTTACAAGAGCAAAAAATTGAAACAATTTATTGCACATAATGTTCTTTCAATGTAGCTCACATGAAAAAAAAAAAAAAAGCCGGCCGCGTTGCTCAGTACTCAGAATATTGTGCTGCCTAAATACCTTACAACGAAGTCCTAACCGAGAGACTGGATTGTATCTTCACTTTGTTTGGTTTTCTCTACAGCCCTTCACAAGGATGATTCCCTCTCTGGCGGGCCCTTGTACGTCCTCAAAATAAGGTGTTTCTTATATTGTGTAATTGTCTTTTAGTGTTTTCTCGGTAGTATCATAGCTCCTGCTTAATAGGAGAGTCTTAACTTCTTTTTTTTAAACGTGCTTTCTTCTTGTATGATTTTCATTTCAGGCGGTATTTTGTTGTATAGTCTTGGTGCGTATTGGACAAATGTTCTCTCGCCTGACTTACAATTTGTTCTAGGTTCAAACAGCCTATATATATATATGCTTCGCTTGAATGTCTGATTACAATATTCATTTCAGGTCTAAAGAAAATGATAATATAAATCACCGTTTTATGTTGTTAAATAGTTGAACCAAGGAAGCATTCTAAAACTGCATATAATTCAGAGGAAGCCCGGGACTAAAAGCAAAAAATAGGGGGCGTAATATTCGTTGTAAGAAAAACAAGGATCACATCCAAGAAAATGTATGTTTACTGCAAACACGAAAAGCCTAACACACAGTAGCTTGCCAACACGCGTACGAAATGCATCTTACTCTGCATTGTAAGAACGACGCTGAATCAAATTTATGTAGCCCCTGAATCGTAATAACACATTCTCAACTAATAATTCTCAACAACTATGTGTTTGTAAACAAAAGATGAATAAATGAGTGAGTAAATCTGCCAAAACAGGAAAAATAAGTTTTTTATTTTTTTTATGGAATTAGCATCACCCACAAATCATTCAACGACCGCACAGTGATGAAAAAAAACTGGTACTACGAGTTAGGAGGCGGATACGAATACTACCGCTCCTCGCTGTGTAACCAGAGATTCGAAGCCCACCCAATATATAGTAATTATAAAATTTCTAGCGGCTGCTCTGGAAAATTACGACACTACCTTGCTTCATGATGGTCTATTACTAATTTTAATTATAACTGCATTGCGTTAGTACCTATACCGATGTTAATTCGTTGTTGAACCTAGTTCACAAGAGCTGAAAAATAATTTAGGAAATTCAATATATAGATAGATATATATACTGTATATGTAGGTTTTATAAATTTTTACTTTTTTTTGTTTTGTTTACCCATATAGTACATTTCTATCTTAATTTTTGCCATGAATCTGTAAACAAGGAGCATCACGAGGAAATTATAATCGTATACACACACACACACATATATATATATATATATATATATATATATATATATATATATATATATATATATATATCCGATTAGCCTAATCACTATAAATGATTACTACCACGATATTAATGACGAATACTACAGAACGTTATTCCCAAGGAAGTACCAACGGCTTAGGCCTTAGGATATAAAATACTGCCTCACTTAAAGGGATGCCTAATGTCTAGTGGAGTGGTGCAGCGCCGTTGGTGTCTAGGTATGGGCTTGTAATATAATAATAATAATAATAATAATAATAATAATAAGGTATGAAATCTTAGGCTTTTAAAATTGAACAGTTGCAGTGCAAGGTAGGAGGAATCTATGATAACCATTCTGTTCAGTTCTCAAGGTTGGACTGGCATGTGCCTATGTTTGTTGAGAGATGCTGTTTGTTACTTTCCCTCTTTTTCCAGGTTCAGTGCATGGAGTTGATCAATTTACACCTTCTGGATAGATCATTATCCAAATGATAAAACGATGCTTATGAACTTTTGGGTATTTTATTTTTGCCCTGCAATTAGTCTATAAAAGTTCTTTCTCGTCGCTGGTTCAGGCGCACAGCAGTGCAATAAGTGCAAGTGGAGAGATGCGCTACTGCCCAGGGACTTACTCGGTGTCCAGAAACATCCATTGTGCCACTAATGACTCGCATTGGATTATACACCTGATAGTTATGAGACCGTGGGGGTGGGGGAGGCGCAATAAGGTCGGAGTAAAGTAACTGCCTAACAGTCTCAGCACGAAAGCTTTGCCGAGAAACATTTGAAAAAGGCGTCAGTGTGGGCAGTTGAGTAATATCGACAGGACAGCTAAGGCATCCGTCCGTAAAGGCTCTTATACACGATACTTGGCCAAGTATGGTTTCGAAGCATGGTACCGAAGCTGTGCTCGGAAACTGTTCGTGTAAACAGAAACGCTGAACCACACCTACACTTCCTGGGCAGCTACAAGTGAGCTGAATATTTGCGCGCTTCGATACCATACCTCGACACTGATCCAAAGCGCTCGCCAAAACCATACTTGCCCACGTATCGTGTATAAGAGCCCTTAAACACCTGCCAAAACCAATTACGAAATGACCCCTTCCAAAGAGAGACAGTTGCAGACTCGTTGAAAACAGCGACCACGAATAAGGATGTTGACGGGGCAGCTATATTTGTGAGCAATATTTCTTGAAATTTTCATCTCAAACAACAAATAAACACCATATTCTTTGGAAGCTTGAATTCAAGTGACTGGCACCTGTGGGCATGTTCCATATGAATAGGGTTCACCTTCTGAATAATAATAATAATAATAATAATAATAATAATAATAATAATAATAATAATAATAATAATATTATATTATTATTATTATTATTATTATTATTATTATTATATTATTTGTCTATCACAGTCATCCTATTCGACTGGGTGGTTTTTATTGTGTGGGGTTCCGGTTGCATCCTGCCTCCTTAGGAGTCAACACTTTTCTCAGTATGTGTGCTGTTTCCAGTAGCACATTTTTCTGCATGAGTCCTGGAGCTACTTCGGCATCTAGTTTTTCCAGGTTCCTTTTCAGGGATCTTGGGATCGTGCCTAGTGTTCTATGATTATGGGTACAATTTCCACTGGCATATTCCATATCCTTCTTATTTCGATTTTCAGGTCTTGATACTTATCAGTTTTCTCTCTTTCTTTCACATCTGCTCTGGTGTCTCATGGTATTGCGACATCAGTGAGTGATACTTTCTTCTTGATTTTGTCAATCAACGTCACGTCTGGTCTATTGGCACGTATCACCCTATCTGTTCTGATACCGTAGTCCCAGAGGATCTTTGCCTGATCGTTTTCTATCACTCCCTCAGATTGGTGTTCGTACCACTTATTACTGCAAGCTTGCTTGTGTTTCTTGCACAGGCCCCAGTGGAGGGTTTTTGCTACTGAACCATGCCTATTTTTGTACTGGTTCTGTGCAAGCGCCGGACATTCGCTTGCTATGAGGTTTATGGTCTCGTCTTTCATATAGTACTTCCTGCATGTGATTGAGATATTATTATTATTATTATTATTACAGAGTTTTCTCTATTTTTCGAATAGCTTACTTTTCTTTGTTACTGCATTGTGCCAATAACTCCGATACTTATCATTTCTGGAGAGGAAGATCGTGCATGTATCAAAAATAAATTATATCCCGATCTACAACTATTTCCCTCTCCAGAAATGACAAGTATCGGAGAGTTACTGGCACAATGCAGTAACTAAGAAAAGTTAGTTATTAAAAAAATAGAGAAAACTATATAAACTAAATGCAGCTGATGCAGCCATCACCAATAATAATAATAAATAATTGATATCCCTTCACATGAAATATTTTCCTTCTAGTCTTGCTATGCTTCATACTATTAGTGCAAAACGCACACGGACCTCAAGAAGAGCACCTCTTTTGGCGATCTACCACCTTCGCAAATCTGTTGCGATTGAGAATATTGTGGCCAAATCCACTACAAAATTTGCAATATTTAGTTTACCGTTATTTACATACCTATTTACAGGTTTATTGCCCTTTGAAATTTCCAAGAGATGAAGGGGTTAGTTTGTCGGGGTCTTTGATTTAAATTGAGGATTACTGGAACTTTGCAATACAGCATTTTTTTTTTTACTAAATTTTCTTTCTTTTTAACCTTTAAAACTGCTTTTATGATTCGAAGTTCGAATTAAACTCTGAATGATGTTTCTGTAATGTTCAACGAAATCACTGATAAGCAACTGTAATGTAAGTCTTGCACCTTCCTTAATAAATCAGTCATTTTGACGAAATACTTACGCTCAAAAGGCATTATCTTATATGGTTACCATAAAAAGAAAATGAAACATTATACTTTCTGCTAAAGAATACATAAAAATTCATATAGAAATCAACACTGACGTGACTAAAAAGATATAGAGAAGACGCTATTACAAAGAAAAGTGCGGAATTTCTGCAAAAAGTATAAACATCAAAACTTCAACTTCTAGAAAATAATGATAGAGCAGCATTGCAAAAAAATTCATTAGAAAACACATGCGATAGCTTTGGCTACTATCACCTAACCTATCTCGAGGAAAATCCAGCAATTCGGTTCACAACATACAAAAAACTTGAATTACTCAATTAGGCTTAAACGTACACACGACTTGAGGCCTAGACTATTTAGACGGCATCAGCTAAAAAAAAAAAAAAAAAAAAAAACTGAAAGCCTACGGTAACTAAATTGTGCTATGGGCACAGTTCGCCTGAAATGGTTTACTCTGCAAACGTAAAATAACTAGTACAAACCGTTCAAGTAAAAAAGGTACGTTCATCCTAACAAAACAGAAAAAAAATATTTAAAAACGAATACTGGACCAACATTCAAAATACGTAACTGAAACAACACTCCATGAGGCATACGATAATAATCAAGAGCAGGCTAGTATATGAGTCTGACAGTGTTGCCACTTTTCCACACCCTCGTCTAAATTTTATGTTCAATCAACCATCGGTAAAATTTAACGTATATAAATTAATATATGCTTCCTTTTAGTGCTTAAAGACCATTTCCCGTAAATATAGTATGTTAACAGGACCACCTAAAGGCTTCTCACTGCACGAGTCTCTTGACATGCTACAGATTAAATGTTAATGAGACTTTTAGCCTATATTGATCTAAACATTAAATGCAATTACAATATCATTTTGCAAAGAACTCACCTTGTCAAGTTAACCACAATCACTTGTTACACTTAACAAAACAATTTTAAATAGATTTAAGTTACCTTAATTATTTGGAAAGAACCTAAAGCTGCTGTCACTTATCGTCTGCATTGTGTCACTCGATCGACTTCTGCTGCTTCATAATTTGGCGCGTAAACAACCATTCTTTGATGGAGCTTTAGTCAGTCATTATTATATAAACATATATATAAATAGGCAAATGACCGAGAATATAAATAAATGAATTACTTAACGTAAGAAAATAATATATCTGAGCACAATAAACCCCTAAAACGTGTGGAAAATTTTCCCCACACTTGGTGTCAGACGGTAAAATGAAGACACTTCTGCACCCGGTCATGTTGTGCATGAAAATTAACACACCTGACGCCACATTTCCACGTTTCGGCAGTACTCATTATGAGGAACTTGACTTTCACGTGTCTATTACATTTTAAACAACTGAAAAAGGCAAACCTCCAAAGTACGAACTATGGGTGGGGACTTTTCGGCGGCTCTACTACGACTGCTTAAAAACTTCTAACATGGGGTATTTTTACAAGAAAAGGTGGTAACCTCAAAAGAATGATTAAGTCCAACAAACCGTGTGCAAAGCAATATAGTGTGCTTTCCTCAACTGTGGAAACGAGCATCTCAACTTACCTTAAATGCAAGAGTCGTTTTCGAGTTTTTTTTGCGTATCGAGTTCGTTATTAGGACTATTAACTTCTTAGGGTGAAGCGATGGACTTGCGGTCTTGTATCACTTGTAGTTTTGCTGATAAAATTCGTGTTGAATAGACGGTTTACTTGCACCCGGTGAATCTTGATTTGCTATGTTTCTTGAAGATTGTATTTGAATTGCCTCACGCTTGTCTGAATTCTAGATGAACTGCGATATGAATGAAGAGCCTCCAAGAAAGTTGCAGCCTTCACAGAGAGAGCGAAGTCAGTACGGACTACGGAAGGGCTCTTTGTGTGACGTCACATTCAGAGCTGAGGTATCCTCAACGTTTAGGCAGCGCAAATAACATACTGAATCGACAAAAAGGAAAAGGCAAAGGATTAAATGACTGAAAGACACAAAATTTAAATTTCTAACAAAACCACAAAATTAGTATCTCCTACTGCAGCCGGTAACCACCAACATTCGATCCTCATTGTAAATGGTACTAAGGTTTCTTGACTTTTCACACATTCCCTTTAGTTTCCTCTTACATAGCTGTCCAACATCTTTAATTTCACCGTGTTAATTTTTTTCAAGAGGAATTATATCTAGCAAACCTTGTATAAGCCTAGATTCCAGTGTGACTTAGTCCTGTATGACTTACGTAACGGCATGACAACTAGAAAAGTACTGCATTATTTTTTTTTTAACAAGGCCATGGTTTAAGAGGAAGAATGGCAAATGCATATTGTGCAGTAGGAGCTCAGGCCTTCCTTTTAAACGTGTTATCATACCGATACCTAGCCTGACCAAAAGTATTAGCAGAGTATTTTCAAAAAGCGTTAGAACCCTTTGACTCGTGACTCTAAAGCAAGAAGGGTATTCTGAATAAGTTTTGACGGAGGAATGGACACACGTTTGGTGTTGATTTTCTCCTATCTCACTCCTCCCCTGGCTACGACCGTTAACAGTCAACTAGCACCTGCGGTAAGTATCTAATCAACAACAAAAGAAAATAAGTGTCTAATCAACAGGAGTATGCTGGTTTTAGGGAACTGACCCCATTTGTCCTTTCCTGTCTAGTTTAGAACCGAACACAGTCGTCAGTTTATGAGTAGGCGCGCTTATCAGCGTCACGCGTGAAAGACTGAGTCAACAAAAGTCATTTATATGCCATCTGTTTATTTTCATTATTATTTGAAGTTACTGGATAATATAAAAGTTTTTGCCATGAAATAATACTTTCAGAATTATTTTTGTAAACAAAAAGATGATGAGATGACAGGCCAATCTTGTGGAAGTGAAACATTTAAGAGAATATTTGCACATTTCCTAGGTATTATTAGCTATCATTTCGGCTACAGTATATGCAATGCATTGTGCTGTTGTCAAATCAGTATTGTTACTTCTTTTATTTTTAAATTAATTACTTTGAAAGGTACCTTGTAAGATGCGTTCCTACTGATTAACATTAAACGAAACTAAATAAATGTAATAATTATTTACTCCGTCATTTCTGCTTAGGTATAGATTTGTCAATTACCAATTCAGTTTTGTGTTTACTTAACTTCCTGCTTAATTACTAATGATTTGCATTGATGTTATATCATTTATTACAGAGAAGAAAAAATATGTTTACCTCGATCAACTGAGACCATCAGAGCTTTATGAATTTCTCTCCTAGTTACATCAGCGTCTGCAAACCCTTGCCGTCCGTTCACCCTTGTGGAATGTGAACCGGGAGATCGAGGAAGACTGGGAGTCGTTGTGGACGACGATTACCAGACCATCAGAGACGAACATGACTTCTACTATAGTCTATAGATGCAAAAACTGCATTATCATCATGATCCCTATCACATAATACAAGGGAGGTCTTAAGTACCACGTCTACACTGATAACAGTAATATAAGACATAACAAACAGAAAAATAACAAACAGCAGTAGCGCCGATAGTTGTGGTCTTGATCCTATGCTCACAACCCTAGTACTATGATGTAATGTTAATAAAACAGATTAAAGTTAGCCCTAATAAAGGATGTGAAACCTTCATGCTGAACAATGCACTGCGTGGGGTACCTAAAGGAGATGCTGTACGTAGAATAGAGGAGGCCCTTGATAAAGGAAGAGGATTCAAGGTCACCCGTTGGCTACGTAAATGTTTTCCTATTTTTTTCTTTTTTTTTTTTAAGACCCGCGTTTCATAAACATGACGGTGGAGGTTGATCATGTAGATTTCATTACTTCGAAATTTTGAATTTAATAAAATTTCCTTAGTTTCACGACGGTGTGAATCGTGTGTTTACATGGGAATATAGAAAAGAAACTGGTGACCAAAATATAATTGCTCTGACCACCATTTCTATAATATTGCATTACGTCTCGGAAGACAATTTAGCTGAAAGGCGTAAATAATCAAATCGAGATACAGAACATTTTGCGTGTGTGTATGTGTAATCACCTGCAATTCTTGTTTAAACGAAAGTAGTCGAATTACTTTTAAGAAGTAAAATCGTGTCTACGAATGAGAATACACGTTTCTTTTTCTATTTTGTCTTACCGTTAATGATGCTGAAAATGATCATCTGTGGTAAAGCGGATAACTTATTATTCCGAAGACACTGCCTGTCCAAGACTGCACTGCCGTGACGAGGTTAATCGCAGCAACCGTCCGTATCTCCCTTGCGAAGTTAGCAATCAAATTCCCACATGATGAAAGATAAAGGAAATAATTTAATGTATAGAATTTTATAAAGCAATCCTATAACTACGATGTAAATTCTAGTGGGACAAAAGTATGGTCAGTTACTTTATACCTTCTCACCTAGCTGTCAATGTAATTTTATTAGTTCAGAAATTGGCACCACACACTTTCCCCCTTTGAGGGAGTGGCTTCCAGTTCGTGTTTCTCTTCTGGGATGAGGCTGCTAGTCCTATGCCCTTCTTCGCCCATCATAGTCGACTAACTACCAGGGACATAATTCAACGCAAGGGTAAACAAAGGTAAAATGGAATTTTCACGAAAGTGGCTCGCTCAGTCCAACCCTGTATCGATCTATGGAGCCTCACTGGTGACGCTAGGCTGAAGAGCGTAGGAGGAGGACCGAAGTGTCCTCTGAGTAGACATTCTGACATTTCGGTCACAGAAATCGAACTGCGAGGAGTGATCAAAATTCCTTGCTAGCCTTCATATTATGATAATTGAATTATTCTGTCTTAGATAAGCTAGACACTTAAATATGCAACGGAACCAGCCTTCATCAATAACAGGAGTCACGCAATATTTTAAACTGGTGGCTAAAAAGTCTACGTACTCACGACAAAAGTATTAAAAATTAAAATGTGACTTAATAACCTGATAAACAAGTGATTGCCGGCTTCAAAGTACACAGTTTGTAACGTGGCCTACAAATCTTAATTTGCATACTCAATGGTATGATATTAATTACTGTCATCTGTTCTTATGCGAAAATGACACATCTAAAATATTTAGTAATTTCCTTGAAGCATTCCTGAGACGTTTTTAAGTTATGTATATTTTCCAATATGGCCGCACTATCACGAGACAAGATGACATTTCACAAGAAAGTATCGCAACAGTCTTAGTTATCGTCCTCCAAAACAACAGTAGTCTTTGTTTATATATATATATATATATATATATATATATATATATATTATATATATATAATCTATTAATATATAGTATATACATACAGTATGTGTATATCTATATATCATTTGGCCAGATCACTTGGCATAAGCAAATGACTTCATCTTTCTGCACGATCCGCTCTACATTACTTATACAAATTTGAAACGCTTGACGTAAAGAGCCTAGCTTTACAGGACACTTCACGCATGAATTGACATCAATTGAGCATATCTCATTAGCCATAATTGGTAGATGATGCATGCAATATTGGACTAATTTTCCATTAGCTCTTCTGGTTTAGACCTCTAGCTTTTCGCAGTGTACATTTTTCATGTATAAAAACAACAACAACAACAAAAACAACAACAATAATAATAATAATAATAATAATAATAATAATAATAATAATAATAATAATAATTAAATCGAAAGCAGCAGGACTCCCGGAATACGGTGTCTGCGCAAGTGAATCCTAGACGCATGATACGATATACGATATCTAGCAAACGCTCAAGTCATCCATTTGTGCAGCTTAATGCGAGAGAATCCAGGTGAAATACAGAGTTTCCAATCATTCACATGAAAGAGGAAAAATAAGCCTTTAAAAATGTTGTATTTCCGAATTCACAATTAACCATTGTGACGTCAAGCTGTCACAAAGCCGAGTGATCGTAACCCTACTTTTGCGGGAGTTTTTCGGTGGTGTTGATAAAACTGTGAGGACATTAGTATTCCGCCCTCAAGTCTGAACTTTCAAAATTACACATGTTTACGGATGTCCTGCTCCAGTAATTCTCAAGGTACGACCTCAGAAAGCCTTGTTAATTTTTGCTAAATTTTACAACACTTCGCTCCTTCCTGTGGAAACCCCAGGACTCCAAAAGAATGTTTATATATGCATTCCCTAAAGGATTTTTTTTTATATTAACAAAACAACAGTGCAAACTAAAATAATGAAAATCACCGAATGACGCCATGAAGAGGAAAATATGTCAAATTTCTAAAACTAGCCATTGAATTTTGAGCAACTTTTATTCCTATACAGGCTAGGACTACGATGTGTTTTATACAGCTGTATAGTCTTATTAGGTAGTTGGCCAAGTTCAGTTTGTAGCCCATCATATGTAGGATGAAGCATGGTAGTAAATCAGGGTCATTCGGGGGAGAAAATCGAAAATAGTGCAACTGATTTCCAATCTACAAACCATCAGCTGGTTAACCAAAGAGTATGTATATGGGGTCACACGACGTCGACAAGTCGACATTATCCGGATCACGTGACACAGTGAAGTGTGACGGTTTTCAAAAACACTGGACTTGAAATATAAAATTTAGGCCTAAAGACAAGTGCTGGGACCTATGAGGTCATCCAGCCAGCGCTGAAAATAATGTTGAAACAATTGTTAGGAGAGGGTGGAAAGTAAGATGGAAGAAAGGAAATATGCACTGAAGTACTGTACAGTAAAAGGAATGAAAAGGGTTGCAGCTAGGGGCCGAAGGGACTCTGCAAAGAACCATAAGTAATACCTACAGTGTACCGTGTGAGGTGCACTGACGACACTAACCCCCTACGGATTTCAAAAACACTGAAAGATATGCAAAATTGTTACAACTAAAGAGACTAGTAGGTGAGAGGTTTAGTTATCTACGAACCTGGCAAACGTGAGTTTAGTAGCACTGCACCACTAAACCACTGTGCCCACATAAGTTACTACACCTTCCGATTTTATAAATATATATAGGCTACATAATATACTCACTTACAAGCTTGCCAGAGAGAGAGAATTACTCAAAGATATTTTCCACTTCGTGATGAAGAGCTTAAAAACAATCGGGTTAGTCAGCGCGGGTCGAATTAAACAGACCAGCTTTCAAAACAGATCAGTGTTGCCACATACACAGTTAAAAAAAAAAAACAGGGAATACCAATCGATTGGCTGTAACGTCCAGTCAGCTGCACCTTCTATTCATAATGAATGGTGAAAGAAAACCTGAATTAGCCAGGGGAGCTGGCCAATCAGGTTCTTGAAAATATATGAAGATCTTCGTGTCCTTGAAAAGATGTGCAAAAGATTTTCGTGTCCTTGAAAAGATGTGAGAAAGATCTTTGTGTCCTTGAAAAGATATGAGAAAGATTTCATGTCCTTGAAAATGTGAGAAAAATCTTCATATCCTTGAAAATATATGAGGAAGATCTTCGTGTCCCTGAAAAGATGTGAGAATGACCTTCGTGTCCTTGAAAAGATGTGAGAAAGATCCTCGTGTCCTTAAAAAGAGGTGAGAAAGATCTTCATGTCCTTGGAAAGAGGTGAGAAATCATCATGTCCTTGAAAAGATGAGAAAGATCCTAAAGTCCTTAAAAAGAGGTGAGAAAGATCTTCATGTCCTTGAAAAGATGTGAGAAAGATTTTCATGTCTTTGAAATGGTGAGAAAGATTTTTATGTCGTTGAAAAGATGTGAGAAAGATTTTCATGTCCTTCAAAAGGTGAGAATGATCTTCACATCCTTGAAAAGATGTGAGAAAGACTTTCATCCTTGAAAAGATGTGAGAAAGACTTTCATGTCCTTGAAAAGGTGAGAAAGACCCTCATGTCCTTGAAAAGATATGAGAAAGATTCTCATGTCCTATAAAAGATGTGAGAAAGATTTTCATGTCCTTGAAAAGTGAGAGAGATCCTCGCGTCCTTGAAAAGAGGTGAGAAAGATCCTCATACCCTTGAAGAGGTGAGAAAGATCCTCATGTCCTTGAAAAGAGGTATTTTAAGAAATTTCTGCTGGCGTTTAAAAAAAAACAATCAAATCATATGTAGATTTGTCAGCTATATGCTTAAAGTATTTATCTTAAGGAGTATTTTCACTGAATACAAACACACCAGGAAGTGTACCATATATATCATTCAGGAATTACACTAACTGCAGCAAATCTAATCTAATCTCACAAATAAAATTATCGTGCGATCCATACGGCTGCAAATTACATTCATTTCCTATCAGCCCAGTAAGTAATGTCACATCTTTTACCCAACCCATACTGAAATATGCACCTGCCTGTGCAACTGGAAAAAATAACCAGCTGGTAAAATTAGTGCCCACTCTCAGATCACCCCAAGCGCGCGCACAATCCTGCAGAACACCCCTTATTCGTTTATTGCGTCACCGTTACAATCTACTTTGAGACACGGTAACTTTCTAGCCTTAACTGTTCTGTTGCCTATATTGCATGCTAAGACCAGTACCACAATGAAGTTTGTTCATATTAAACGAATCATAATATATATATATATATATATATATATATATATATATATATATATATATATATATATATATATATATATATATATATATATATATATATATATATATATATATATATATATATATATATATATATATATATATATATATATATATATATATATATATATATATATATATATATACTGTATATACACACACATACACAGTATATGCACAAAACTAAAAACCTTTGAAAGAATATGTCCAGTGAAAAATAGAAATGTCAAATTTAAAGGCATAATAAGTTTCTATTAAGAATAAATATATATAATTTCAGTTTTATTTGCTAAAAAAAAAATGGGCATTTTA
This sequence comes from Macrobrachium rosenbergii, assembly GCF_040412425.1. Taxonomy (NCBI): domain Eukaryota; kingdom Metazoa; phylum Arthropoda; class Malacostraca; order Decapoda; family Palaemonidae; genus Macrobrachium; species Macrobrachium rosenbergii. Next base: position 14,665,826 of record NC_089768.1, on the reverse strand, counting down.
TAACCTGAACTATATGCAAGCGATTCCTAACACAATTTTTCCCTGTGGAGCAATTATTTCACAATAAATTTAACCTCTGTTGACCTGATCAGACCTAAACCTGGTTGTCAGCTGAGGGGCACATCAGGAGGAGAAAAAATGAGAACGAATGCAGAAAGAAAATAAAAGACAAAGAAACTGCACGACTAAAATCTCCAGTAGACTGAATAGGATCGTCTCAGATTACTGCTAACAATTATCCTTTCAACAAACGGAGTCAGACACAATTACAAGTTAAGCTTGTTTCACCCCATGGAAAACTGTCACTATTCTGATCAATGATCACCCTTGGTTTGACGCCTCTTGACAACAGGTGGGTCGTGGTTGCTGTTGTCTGGTGATATGGTTCCGTTGGTCATCCTTCTGCTTCACACTTTCACCCCTCTGCAAGCTCATTGCTACGGTTTCTTGTTCTAACCTCTCCTGTCTTCTTTTTTTTATAAGTGACGTCCTCCAGTCCACTTCTTCCCTACATCTGCTTTCGTGGATTATCCAATATTTGGCTTCCTATCTACATTCTCTTATAAGCTATCTTTTTCTATTCACCTATCACCTGTGGGATGACTGAGTTTGCTCAGTGTAACTACCAGTCTCCATTAACTTTCACTTCGCGTGCAAGCTAGAATCCTCAGTGTGATGTAGCTGGTTTGGAGGAGGGACCGGATAATAACGAATATTCGGTTCTCCTGCAGCGACCAAGTCATGCATGAACTATAAGAAGGAAGGTACAATGGAACCATGCAATTCTGACTTTGAAAATGCCCTTGTATGTGGAACCTGTAACTTAATCAAGCTCACTGCTTGCTCTGTCACATTTCACCTAATCTTTTTGATGATAATGAAACCCAGAATCAGTCTGTCAGCAATGAGTTTTCAGGGTTGACTAAAACCTGTAATGGAGGGGGCTTACGAATATATACTAATGAATCTTCTTCGGAAAGCAGGGGCACAGTTCTGACATAACTTTTAGACTTCATCCTGGTAACTAGACTTACAGCACTGATTTGAGTAAGGGGTCCTTCTCTTGTTTCTTTACTAGACAAGATCGAATAAAGGACATTTTACAATGTCAGTAATCCTGCCTTCACCTCTCCGCTAGCTTTCGTCTCTTTACTGTGTAATGTGACCTTATTATCTGTCATATGGGTAAAATCTGAATTTCTTTGAGCCCATGGTATGAAGTCGATCCTCAGAAGTGAACACCACATTCCAAATTTAGTGAGAAATCTCCAGATATCTCAGCTCAGCTAAGTGGCAGTTTACTGGAAAACTATAAAACCCTCACCTTAATTTTGTCCTCCCGAGCCGCATTTGTTACTTCTTCCAAGGCTAAATGATAATACTCTTCCCTCCATTCACTTTCTCATTCTTCAGGTTTAGGCAATTGAAAACCAAAAATTATGCATCCCAAGAGCTTGTCACAGAAAAACACAACTTGTAAAGTTTATGATGAAACAGTAAATAATGAAACTTCATCTAAAAATTCACCAACAGCGAAGCAAGATCCAAGAAATAACCATTGGCTATATCTCTAAAATGCATCCAATTTGACAACTATCGCTAACCCCTTTTCAGTTGATTCCATTCATACTCTTGTTGCCCTCTCACGTCTTAGTGTGACTCATTTCTACTCGCACCAGACTGGCTAATACTTGTTTGTTTTTCTTTTTAATGCATTGGCATTAACTCGTTTTTCTGAATAATGCTTTGCTCCTATTATGGCGCTCGGTCTTATCAGTGGTCGCATATAGTTGCCTTACCACAGGTGAACGCGCATCCATTGCTGATAAACTTGGGTTGTGTCTTAGCCAGAGCACCACGGTCTTGGATTCTGGTTCCGTTAGTGCGGGAGAATCGTGGCTGAATTTTATTACTTTACTTTACTATTTGTGCTTATTGTATTTACTGTTAGCTAATACTCGCATATTCAAATCCGGTTACTATTTAATATAATTTTACTAAGTTCAGTTCTATTGCTTTCTTCTTTACTCTTCCTTTCCTTTTCTTCGTACATCTACAGTAGAAATAACATAGTGACAGCATTAACAAACTCCTTGCTGAACTTTGACATTCTGGGGGTTGCTTTATTGTCCCATCGCTAAATTCGAATACGAGCTCATTTTGTGGCTCAACATCACTTTACTTGAAAGTACTTTTATCTTTCTTTAACGTAGATATCTAAATGCAGAAACCATGGAACTTTTGCAAGGCCTAACCAATTTTTAGGGCTTTCGTCTGACGCATTCTGGGCCTCTAGACACTCGGAAGGCCTAACCAAATTCATCCTAATCCATAACACTACAGGATGTCGTACTTCTACAAGCGCACTCCGATAAGCTTTCCTTATCCTTATGAATAAAAAAAAGAACACCTATGAATTTTACGTGGTGCATCATATCTTGAGCCGTTGAGACCAGCGTGCATGGTATAACCAACCAGAGTGAAAGCTAGCTCAATATTACCCCAGAAGTAAAATCTCACCTCGGGTTGTCACTTTGGCTTCATGTAGCCAACAATATCTGGTTAAATAAGAGAAAACGTAAATCCTCACCCGCAATCATAGGCAATTTCCAGATGGTCCATATGACGAAGTTTGTTTCAGTATGACACGAATTCCCTATGAAAACACTTTCTATTACTCACGGTTTCATGCTAGTCAAAAGCCCGAGCATTCCTTACTCTTGCCCCGTCGACTGTTTCCACCGTTTCACCGGCCGCCATTACTGTGCCACTTCCCGATCCGATCTGACAATGCCGCTTTTCAACCAGTTGTTATGCAGACATACCCAACTTCATGGTTTCGGTTGAGTTCCATAACAGCACAAAATGACTGTAGATGAAAATTTTGCTCCCTCGAGGAACTCATAATTTTTGGAAATTTACTTGTACTTATCAATAATATGAAGTCCTTTCATACAGAACACATAACAACTGTCATGAGACTAGTTGACCTCAAATATTTATATCATAAATACATGTGTATGCAAGTTCATTATATAAAGCCTTTTCCTTTCTAGTCATTCATCGCGAGAATTCAAATTAGCCCTACACAAATACAAATCTATTTCTGCCATCTAATAAAATAATGATTTGGCAGAGAAAAGTGCTGATTGTTGAATAAATTAAAAAAAGTAATTCATTCTCAGTTAGACAAATGAAAGTGCACATGACACCCAGGGCTGCGTTTGTTTCTAGAAGTAATTTTCCTTTATCTGGTCTAATGAAATCATTTATTCATAAGCTGTTTTGTAATTCTCCAAGATACTTTAACAAATGATGGTAATATGTAATAATTTTATACTGTACTGAAGTAATAGCAAAATGGAAAAATCGATGAAACAGACTTGCTACATACTATACAGGGCGATAGTCAAGCGGGACGGCCAGCACCTATTACAGCGCCATCTATACAAATTTTAAATAAAAAGTCTAAATGTTCCCCGGAAGAATATCACTGATTATAGCATAGTTTTACATTAATTTAATAGTCTGTAGAAAGTGAACTATCAAGCAATGCTACTGATAAAATATAAAGGTGAGAGAAAATAAAATAGATGGCAGCACTACCTTCAATCCAGCCACTCCTGAAAAATGGCAGGGTAGGTAAGGCCCCCATCTAGTGTGAGCTGCGAGGAAACGAGTTGCCTTGCGTACGATAATTATCATACATGCAGTTTGCGATAAACCAGGGTCTGGTAGGATGTACGACACCACCACCGCGGATACCACCAACTATAGGTAATTGTACGTTCTGTTTACTATAATTCTGTTGCATAAAGTGAAAACCACCTTAGATCTAAAATAGAACCTTTTTTTTTTACTTTGTTACCAAACTTTTCTCTTTATATCTTATTTAAACAGCTGCTAAATTAAACGAGATACGAAAGTCTGCGAATTGAGTTTTATGTCTACGCATGCTTTGACTCGCAATGGCCGTTAGCATGGGAAATCGAGTCCTCTGTAAAGACTTCTACTGTAGGCTCAGCACCAGTATTCAGTGTCTTTTTATAATAATAATAATAATAATAATAATAGCATACGTTCTTGCCTGACAATACAGTAACTATTATGAATATTTGTGCACAACTTTGTTTTGTGTTTATGATTAGTAAGTGCGTTAGAAAAAAGGAGCAGATATGAAAACACACCACGAGCTCTGGAAATGTACATAAGTCTCTTATTTAAAGACAAGGATTTTAATGTTGAAAAAGGAAGTAACAGTAGAGCTACAATAAATGAAAATGAAATTATGAAACCAAAGAATAACACAGAATTCGTAATTGGTGCCGTTATAGAGGAAGAGTCTTCAAGATGATGAGGAAGTTACGTTGTCAGAAATTTTCCGTTAGATACTAACATTTAGACAGGGCCGGCCCAAGACTTTGTGGGGCCCTTAGCAGGATTGGATTTGGCAACCCCCCCCCCCCCATAACCACTACCACCACCGTTCTTAGTACTTGTGCTTGCATAATTGGTCATTTCATCCACTATAAAGGCATCACTGACCATATAGGGGTGGCAAATTCACAATATGGTCCGGTATTATTTGCACTTTTTAAATTTCATAGTGAGTATTGTGGGGGCATATTGAACTTGTATTTGTAAGTAACAGAACAAATTAGCAGGCAAGACTCGACATTTACAATAAAACAAGTTAATTAGTTTAACTCTTTATATCTTTTTTAATTGGAACGGTTGTGCAAAAATGCAGTTTCCCACCACAAATAAAACCAAATAATATACTTGTATCTTCTTACATGAAAAATAGCAGTTGTAAAAATAAATAAATATATAAATTACTTGAAATAAAACACTTGAATATGTGCACAAAATTAACAGATAAACTCACAACATAATTAAGGGTTCAATAATTAAGATGAACAATTATATTTGAAAACTATCTAAGGTAGCCTATATAATACCCTATCACTAATCGCCACCATGAACTGACTGCAAATGGTCATGCAAACTACCTTGCTGTGTTTTCTCTTCCTCCAGCCTCTTCTTTTTTCTCTTCTCCGCTCCAGAGGAATAAATCCCTTTTAGACACATGACAGCAAGAGGTCCGTTGCCGAATTAATCCTGACTTCACACGTGAATCGAATGGATTTGCAGTTGCACCACGGAGCACATAAATTGAGGCGAGACTACATTGGTGGCTCGTGACTGAATGTATTGGAATCCAGAGCATTTATCCAATAATTGGATCACTTTTTATTTCTTTATTTACTTTGTGTTTTATTAATTTATTTTTGCTTTTCTAATTTTAATTAATTTAATATTTTCCAAGCGCTCTTGGGTGCCCCCTGATTGCTTGGGGGCCCCAAGCACCCGCTTAGTTCGCTTATGCCTTGGACTGGCTTGAGAGAGGCTTTATAACTATTTTTGGAGGTTTCAAAAAAAATTCAAACTCTGGCAAGGGAGATGAAATGTATAATGATAAATTTCTTTACGAAAATGTCCATATTTTTTTCAGAATAAGATATTTGAATGTGACATCTGTTATGAACAGGAAAGTAAGTAAAATTCGTGGAGACTCAGCTAAAAAGTGCTCTAAACAATTAACTAAAATTTATGTTCAATGGCTGATTACCGTACATCAATTGTATATTTCCAATGAAAAATGGCTTTAATTATCCATATAAACCCTTATAGACAGCCATATTCAGAGAGAGAGAGACTGGTGAATCTTGAGCGTCTGCATTATATCAAAACCGTGAACGAAGAATGGGGCGGCCAGAGTGACTTAGATGGCCAAGTTGGCCTACTGTCTGACTAATCTCTCCTTATATCAACCTTGAGAGTCTGGGTACGAGTGCGATACTAAAACGGGAATACCGGTTGCCTTAGAGCAAGAGCCTGTGCCAGCACAATGACTGGCTTAGTCTACAACACAACAAGCCAACAGGTGACCAGCAAAAGATCGGCGGGCTCACAGCGCTGTCGACAACACCTGGCAATACTCAAATTACTTTTCTATTACAGTCATAGGGTGTGGCAAATCGTGACCTAAAGGTCGTTGAACTTCAATACTTGTGTCACCAGAAAATGATCCACTATTACAAAACAGGCATGACTAGTGGAGAAGTCTCCCAGCGTTTAGAGGTGTGACCATTCTGTTACAGCTTAATATATCCTAATATAATTCAGAGTTGATATTTTAGCCAGAGATGATACTGGCTTTTCTGACTTTGCAAACTTTGCTTTTTTTTCCCTAAATATACCTCACGCCAGTGCTGAATCTGATTTGTGTTTTATAAACAGCTCAGAGAAAAAAATAAATACAGACATAGCTAATGGTGCTTTGGTAGCTCCTGAATGTATTAAAAAGCAAAAATCCGTTTTCACATTTAAACCAATTAAAGATATGACTCACCGTATGAAAAAAAACAGTCATCAGCTTTATGAAAATGTAAGAGATGATACTGAAGGAAAGTAGGTCATCTGACTCAAGTCTGAATAGCTGCACAATTTTCTTATGTCCATTTCAGTTGTTACAACTCTATTCATATTTAAAAAAAAAAAATCCAACTCTCATGCTAACACTTATTGGTTTTATGGTAAGCATTTTCTATGAACAACGAAGAAGCAACTTCATATCAATAATTCAAATTATTTTGCGTCGTATAATTAAAAATCCCACAGATTTAATGGTGAAATGTGTATAAATGCAGATTAGGCAAGGAAACTAGTTCTGTTTCGTAAATCCTGAGTTATAAGCTTTGTATTTTCATCAGTTTGCATAAATATCCTATCACTGATAAATTTTCCTTACAAATTTGCAAAAGGAAAAGCTCTTGTTATCATAACATGTACACTATAGAATTAATAAATGAACAAATAGCTATTATATAGTGGTGAAATTAACTAAAGGACATTCATTATACTGACAATGCAAGAACATGTCAATATTCGTTTATGCAAATCAACTCAAAATTTAAACAAAGGACTGTTTCCCTATTAACTTGAAGTTCTATAGTTAAAATGAATAATAGCTTCTATTATATGGTGCAGAGACTTGGGCACTTAAGAGGAAAGAGGAGGGACTATTGGAAAGAACCAAGATGAGGATGGTGAGATGGATTGCTGGAATGTCACCACTGGAAAGGAGGGAAAGTCAAGATATAAGAAGAGTGTGTGGTATATGTAATATAAAGGAGAGGGCTAGGGAAGCTTGCCTGAGATACTATGGCCATGTAATAAGAGAGGAGGTGGAACCAATCAAGAGAGCTAAGAACATGCCAGTGACGAGAAGGAGGGGTGTGGGACGTCAGCGGATCAGATGGATGGATATGGTGAGGAATGATATTGGTGATGTGGGACTTGGGGGGAGAAGATGCAAGGAATAGAAATAGATGGAGAAAGTTGACTCGAGCGGCCGACCCTGCTATACAGTGGGATTAATAAGGTCGAAAGAAGGAGAAGAACTTAACATGAATAATAGCAGGAAAGCATGCGATGTTAAACACAGAAACTGAAATTTAGTTTGATGCTGTTGATAGAAAAACGATAATTTTGATAGAAAAAGGTTAATCTTATAGAAAAACGATAATTTTGGTATAAAACGATTATCTTGATATAAGAACTACGATTTTGATATAAAGCTATAATTTTGACCGAAAAACGATGATTTTGTTAAAAAACGATCATTTTGATAGACAAATGATAATTTCGATAGAAGAACGATAATTTTGATAGAAAAACAATATTTTGATAGAAAACAGATCATTTTGATAGAAAAACGATAATTTTTTATATAAAACGAATAGTTCGATAGAAATCGATGATTTCGATAGAAAAACGATGATTTTGAAGCCCATGTACGATATTCTGATCAAGGCATACTGGCAACACTGCGACGACGAAATCATTTAGTCTGGACTGGTCGAGGGTGGTGAAACGACGGGGTGTGTGAGAGAGTGTTGTGTCGTTGTGAATGTTTGTCGCTACTGGTGCAGTCGCTTAGTAGTAATTTTAAGTCAACCAGCAAGTGATTGTTTTAAGTGAACTGATCGTAGGTTAAATAGGAACGCAACAACCATGGAATTCGACGATTACGAAAGTCTTCCCACCAGTAGTGTGAGAGTGCATATGACCGCCGGAGCGATCGCTGGAGTCTTGGAACATTGCGTAATGTTCCCCGTAGATTCCGTCAAGGTCAGTAAGTGAAATTAGTAACGTATTTGATTGTATTTAAAAGTTCACGAGAAAGGTTGAATCGTGAAATTTTCATGAATTAAACTGTAACTCTGTACCCTGTAAACCTTCCTATGTGAGAGAGGGGTGAAGTCTAAGGCCGTCTCACCCTACCCATGTTGGATTGACGAGAGGCCCACAGCTTGCGGTAGTCTTACTGGGATAAACCATCTCTAAACTATCACTGCATGTTTAGGCTGGTATAAAAGAAAAACCGTACTTGAAGATATTGTAGGTGTACAATGCTTATAAATGACATGCAAACCATCCATTTCAACGGTTGCATATCGCATGCCAAATGCATTTCAAACCGTTAATTAACCGACAATTTTGTATGTTTCGTAGCCTTTTGTATATCCTTATAATACCGTCGTAAGACTGTATGGTACATGTTAGAACCAGTATCAATCACAAAAAACATTGAGAGATACTAAGACGTGCTGTTATGCATCTTTACCTTACCTCGCTAAACCCAAGTCATGACACAACCCAATTAATGACACGTTCCTTGCTGGGTAAAACTGAAGACTAGGCTACTAATTACCGCGACCTGGTTCCCGCCAGCCGCCTTCCGTGATTATTGACTGCCTTTATGATTTTGTTTATGTTTATGCCTTTGGTATGTGTATGATATTTACCGTGGTTTGGGTAAAACTTTAATTTTTTATTTCCGCCACTAGTCGACCAGGACAGGTTCCTCATACTTGAATAGAAGGTTTTACCATAAATAGACATAACCGTTCCTATAACGCTACAGATAGGTCCTGACCTAACCAGATCTTACCTACCTAACTTAACTTAGGGCAATGTGCCCCGACCTGTTTGTTTCGAACGGTTCATATTCCGTCCGGCAAGTGCAACCCCCCGGGCCAGTACTAAACACGGCGAGGGACATTCCATTTGGCCAACAACAACCAAATGCACCGCCAGTGTCAGAAGCCCTAAAAGTGTAGAAAAAATCAGTTTCCAAGGAATTGCACTGCCGGACAGGGTATGAACTGTTCAAAACGGACGCAGCCTTGCTCTGTCTTGTGAAGATCGCGTATGGAAACCCCTTGCTGGATGGACTTCAGGGATTAATTACAGGTTAATTACAGCTGACCCCCCAAAAATAATGTTAAATTGTAAATAAGCAACCAAAATACTATAAGAAACTGCCATTTCTCGCTAAATATCGGCCGTGTATCTGTTACTTAGAAATACCTAAAGTTTTACCATTTGTTTGTTTATACAATCTCCCAAGGCTGATCTGCACAAGAGTAGGCTTGGTGCCAGGCCCTCGCCTGACTGGGCGTACACCCCTCATCCTAACCTGACCCAGAGCGCCTTAGTCAAAATCATGAAAGTGAAATGCAGAAGTTTATTTCTGCTTAACCTTGCATGCCGAGTCCAGCAGGCACAGAGTGGCTGAGTTCACACACACACACAGTTCCTCGTGGCTGAGTAGGTAGAAAAAAGATAGAAAGCACACTTCCTCTCGGCCCGTTCCTGTTCGTCAACCAATTTTGCGAGAGTTTGGAATGTGGAGAAGATGACTTTATCCCAGTGGAAGGAATTACTTCTTGATTGATAGGCCTAATGAGTTATGTTACAACATTTACAGTATCAGATTTAACAGTTGTGATCAGATGTTATTGTCATGCTAGGCAATCTTTTTTAGGGATGGCCTATTTGCATTGAAGATACCAAGCATTGAAGAACTTTGTAGATACATTTGGCAGTCAGTTGATATAGCCTGTGCACTTACTTTATGTATATACAACCTATGCAAATAGACACAGCTTCTAATAAGTAGAAAATAGATCATAGTACAAATGTCACAAATGATCAAGAAAGCTCTGTTCATGAGACTTTCAGTAATAATAAAGAATGCTCAGCTCAGGCACTTACTAAAAGATCATGAATGTATCTTAGCATGGTAATCTGACTTCAGTGAACCTCAAGGCATTATGTATGTAGCAAAAGAATAGTTTGCTGCCCGTTTAGCCTATTTTTAATGAACAAGAGGTGATAGGCTGAATCTTGCAATTGGCACAGAAGTAGCTTGATTAGATTGTAAATCGAATTGTGATGAGATCAATAAATTGTTGGGAAAGTTAGCTTTGTTTGAGGAGAGCCTGCCACTTAGTTGTAGAATTTATGTTGGTGTGGACTTGAACATGTAGGTTGGATAAGGGAGGCGTTGTTCTCAAAGTTGATAATCATACCTGAGAAGTGAAGTGTCATGTTTGACTTGGCTGGCTGTGTTTATAATAATGGTTGATGCCTCCTTAAGGGAAAGCTGGTTTAAAGAGAGGCAAGGTACAAAGTAATTAAACCACAGCTACTATTGCAGGTATAATAATACTACAGTACTTGTTGCTAATGAGATTTTTGGAAGTCACATGTAGGAATGAGGGTTTGATTATTAAGAGTAGGCCTAATTATTGTAACTATAATACTGTGATTTGTCATTCCCTGCCAGCAATATGAGTGAGTCTTTTGATGATAATTACTATATTGCTGGTTTTCTGAAGAGAATGTATGGCTTAAGTAATTAGTATCTCGTATCAACCAGTAAAAATAGCCTTTCATTGTTAAGTCTATTGTTGTAATTTTGAAGGTATTCCACAACTTTGCACGTTTTTTGGAAGGCAATAGATGCTTTTGTGGAAGCCTTTTTGTATTGGCAACATGGTAATTACCAGTACTTGCCATTTTCAACAAGTTAAAATCTCTCAATGTCAATGGACCTGGATGTTTTCCATGGTTGGCTTTCCTTTTTTTTTTTTTTTTTTTTTTTTTTTTTTTTTTTTTTTATTTAGTTGCTATCAAGAAGTTTTCTGTTAGCAAAAATGGGCACAACCCAGTAAATGCTGTAGACCCTAAGTTTTGTTATCCTAAAAGTAAGAAGTTACTGCCAAATATTATAAAATCAAAAGGTCTAAGCTCCCCCCCCCCTCCCTCCACCATTTGAAAAGCTTGCTGTAATCAGCCTTTGAAGTGATCTTAACCCTATTTAGCCAGCTAAAAAAAAAAAACACACACACCAGTTTTTATTCTCTCCTGTAAGGAAAATTAGCAGTGTTTTTGTAGCAACATTATTTTCTGCCTTGGTACCATGTTAATGTGATACATTTTTAAATACATCCCTTAAATTGAATAATCATTTCTAAATACATCTCATAAATTGAATGTTAAGTGCAAAGTAAAGGTTACTGTATTTTGGGTTAGAAACTAATTGGAATTTCAGTTATCTGTAAGATATCTAGGAAGTATTCAAATTCAGGCGATAATATAGGGTCTGTTTTTACTTAACAGACATTGTTACTTATCAGGAAACCAGGCCTTGTGTTAAATTGAGGTGCCTCTATCAAAGCACAATAAAGTTTGGTTTAGACAGCGATTCAAGGACTTGATTGTGTTTACATTAAAAAACAAAAGTGCCATGTCTGTCAAACTGAATGAGGATCTGTTTTTGGTGCTTTGAACAATTTTATAGTGTTCTAGTTTTGCAGCTGGCGTGAAGAAATGTAACAAGAGCTTTAGTAAATTGTACTTTGTCTTCCATCAGTTCATGTCATTGGAAGAAAAGATCCTCTGAGGGCCCCTCTTGTATATCATTAGCCAAGTTAAGCTCCTACTCTTGGAAGAACCAGGCCCCAATCTGGAATGACAATGCAGTTTGTATGGTTCCTCCAGGCACTACACTACTTGCCCTTGCATTATTTCACTGGCCTGTTGAATGTAATATGGAAGGTTATGGCCTTCCTTCAGAGAGTAAAAGTGGTGTCCTTCAGCAAAAAAAGTTTTAAGGATTATAGCTGTAAAGACTTCAACATACAGAGTTTGGATTTAGTCAAAGAAGAATGTGTGTATTATGAACATGGCATTAGATACCTATTGACCATACCTCCTGCGTGAATGAGTGTTGAGTCTACAAATTGAAGAGGGTTGTATTTTTTTTAGGAACTAATGGCAAATTTTTATAATAGTTTGCATTTATTTACCAGATACACAACCCTGAAGTTTTGTATCAAGTTCCCCTGTCTTTGACAGAGTAGGTGGGTTTCCCATCCCTTACATTCATCCATTTCTTAACTGATGATAACCAAACTTCATCAACTAGACCAGCTTTCACCATATAAAAGGCTAGAGGTTTGTTTATTAGCAAAAATGCAAATTAGGTTAAGAATTTGAAATTTAAAGCTAAGGAACCCATGAAGCCTAATCACCAAATCATGGCCAGCAGCTAGTCTAAAGCATTTGAGCATAGAAAAATACTGGGAATGTCAGAACCTTTTAGTTGTAAAGGTTCAGCTAAAAAACAGGAATAATAGGATTGCTGATGAGACCTGTCTGTCAGTTCAAGAAGGGAAATTCATTGTCTCAAAAAGACATGACACACAGAATAGCAATTTACTCATCATCCCAAAGTTTATCATGTCCTTGGAGGGACAGTTACATGGATGATTAGCTCACCATCTTACTGTTATGCTTTAGTTTCAGTGGATCCAAGTGCTTTGTAAGTAGTTACAGGTCCACACTAATATTGTGTCCCAGTTGGCCATCATTTTTTGGGTAAACTTTAATTTTAACCAAATGGAGATGATCAAATTATCGTCAAATTCGTCACATTTGTTCACCCATGGATACTTATTTAATAGCTCACATGACCCAGTCTTCAACTGCAGAGAATGCTTGTCAACACTGTACTAACTGTTATGCATATACAGTACTGTGTCAACTTGTGTGAATGTTTAGGCTTCAGGCAAAAGCTAATGTCAAGTCTTGGAAATGAATCATTTAAGGAATATTGGTCAGTTTTGAAATTATCAAGTACTTTACAGCTATTAAATTATAAAAGAATTGCAAGTAATTAGATAAAATTTTAATTTCATAAAGCAAGCTCTGGTCATCCTTGTAAAGTTGAGTATACTTTTAGCTCATTGTTGATAATAATGCTAACTTTGTAAAGAAAGAATCCATCAGCTAATAAATACCAGTAGGCAACTGTTTGTCCACTTTTACTCCCAAATTTTCCTAGTTCTTCCCGGGGTAGTACTATTTGAGATCTACATCACCTTGCTAGGCAGTAGACAGCTCAAGTGATGTTTGAATTTGGAACTGCCCTATTTCCTTTGATAGTTAAGTCTACCATTATCATTAGGCTAAATGTGCCTTCAGTTACCATTATCTTTAAATGTGCCTTCTGTCTGTCTATATTGCCTGTCCTTATATACAGGAAGATACATTGTGATTAGGTCAGCATGAAATCCGAAGGCCCTTAAACAGCAACAAAGCAGGCACTTCACATCAGTCAGTGACATTGTTTTAGAAATTGTAAGTACATGGCAGTAGTCATTATGTCAGACATTGCAACTAGCCTATGATAACTTTTCTCATGAATTGAAAGTAAATGCCTTTAAAGTTTACTTTAAGGAACTGATGTTCTTTGTATACATACCCTTTTAGGCTAAGTGAGGAATGGGGAGTATGCTGTATACACCCTCTAGGTAAAATGAAGAATGGGGATATGTGTACATACCCTGTAGGCTAATTGATGATCGGGGTGTTCGTATACATATCCTTTGCTTAAAATGAAGAAAGGGGGTACAGGGTATGTGTAAATACCCTTTAGGCAGAATGAGGAATTGGATGTACTGTAATCATGGTTTCAAGACAAAAACTAGGTTGACCATTGCATTAAAATGATAAACTTGATATATGGATAGGTATGAAGTCTTCCTGTATTTGTGTATACAGTATTTTAGCTTTTGCAAGGCATTATGCAAAAGAATTACCGTAATGCACACTGCTTCCCGTCAGAATTTTTCATTGGTGTCGTGAAACTGTGTTGGATATGCTGTACAGTATTAAGATAGAAGTTGTGTATTAGGTCTTATTTATGTGAAGTTGTGTATTAGGTCTTATTTATGTAGTGCTGACTGAACTTGTTTTTAATGTTTGTCAATTTCTTTATATTTCAGACACGGATGCAGAGCCTGGCACCATCTCCTGAAGCTGCATACAGAAGTATACGTGAAGGCTTGGTCAAAATGGTCAATTCAGAAGGGATCTTGAGACCCTTGGGTGGTGTTAATGCTGTGATCCTTGGTGCTGGACCTGCTCATGCTTTATATTTTTCAGCATATGAGGGAATCAAGAAGAAATTTACCACTAATAATTCAATTCAAAATCATATTGTCAATGGTGAGTTTGTGTACTGGAACTTGAATGTTTCTCATTTCTGTTGTGGCATTGGTGGTTTATATCGTAAACTGTAGCATGCCATGTTGGTTATTGTCAGTAAATACTTTAGCGCTCTTTAGTGGTACAAAAAATTTTACATGATGCCACACCTAAGCATGGTACTGCTTAGCTGCAGGTGCTGTATATCAGTACAACCAACAGACTGGTGGAACATCCATTGCATAACCACATAATATTGCTGAGCATAGTCACTTGATAACTACAGTTGCTATACTATAATTGTCCATATCTCGGGGGTGGGGGGAGGTTGTCAAAAGGTATTCATGAGACAACATTGCTAATGTAATGTAAAGATGCCACTCTGGTGCTATTTCAGTGGAAAGGGTAGGCTGTTTGAAACTACTCTAGTACAATTTACAAAATCACCCATACAAAAAGCCATCCTACATTCTTTGGATGAGAGGGTGTTCATTGGAAATAGTGATTGGCCAGTAAAAACTGAAATCCAAGAAGAATGTTTTGCATAACAGGCTGTTAATATTTTGTAGCCCAACAGTGTAGTTTTCTAGGTAATTAGAAAAACATGATCATTATTAAAGGCAAATACCCTTTATTGTACTGTAATAATAGTGTGTTGTATCATAGTTATAAAGCATTTTCCAAAAAAAGTACTAATGAAGCATGTTGCTCATAGATGAGTTGTTTTCACCTCCAGAAGTGGGAATTTGAGTTGTACCAGTTTGAATGTAAAGTAAGATTAAAAATTGTTTAGAAAGCACAGGGAAACAGAGGTAGAAGAAAAAGATGAAAGATGGCAAAAAAATATTGTCAATTTTTTATTGTTAAATAATTCTTATTATTTTTTTCTGTGAAGGACAACCAGTAAAAGCTTTATGGTTTTTGTAGCTCATTTTAAATGGATGAATATATTGTAATAAGTTTGAGGTTGTGCATTAAGGCTGATGATAAAGCTTCTGTTTTCAAAAGTATACTGCATCCCAAAAATTTATGCCTTAATTGAAGATTTTGACAATGAAGTAGATTCTTGTTTGATTAATTTGCATTTGACATTTATACATAGTATAATTATGCTGATTGTGGCAGCTTGTATTGATTAATTTGCATTTGACATTTATACATAGTACAATTATGCTGATTGTGGCAGCTTGTATTAATTATCCATGGGCAGTAGCTTCCCAGTGCATTATTGAGTGTATACTTTATCAGTAGTTGATTTATAATTATTATTCTGAAGATGAACCCTATTCATGGGAACAAGCCTGCAGGGACCATTGACTTGAAATTCAAGCTTCCAAAGAATATGGTGCTCATTAGGAAGTAAGAGAGGGTAAAGGGATGGTAAGAACTGCAATGTTGTCCAAGTTCATTAGTGTATGGGCTCAGTTTTCTCAGAAAATTTACAAGTGATATATTTTCTTTTAACAGCTGGTGCTGGTTGTGGAGCAACACTTCTGCATGATGCCATCATGGTTCCAGCTGATGGTAAGTCATAAAAAGAGATGGCTAAACATTTTTAGTGTAATAGTACTTTATAGAAATTTTCTGAGCATAGTGAGAAAGCATTACAATATTTGAAAAAAGTATGAAACGTTATTGTTAATTTTAGGGGACTGGTTTGGGATTTTCATATTACTGTACTTGTTAGGTTCAGAGTTTTTAAATTAATTTGTTTGGTTTTTCTACCAAGGGAAAGGATTGGTGTTTATTTATAATTTATATCTTTGTTACAGTCTTATCAAGTTAGGTCATTGTTGTTATCAGAAGATATAAAAGTGTCTTCAGAATTTTGAAGAAAATACATAAAATATTAACATCAAAAACTAAATTTTGTGGGTTCTGGCTAGGTGGTAGAACAATTCATGGCATAATGAATGTAGAACTAACAGGAAGCCCCTCAATAAGAAAATGGTTAGTTTCAGCAAATTGGTTAGTAAGTTATTGAAGAGTTTGTGTAAGGACTCAGGTTCTTTATTGGATTGAAAATATTAGATCGTCTGATTAAATCATGGTAGCTTAAAATGAATAATTAACGAAAGATGAATAACTAACTTAATTTTTAACCTTTCAGTAATCAAGCAAAGAATGCAGATGTTTAATAGCCCATATCGCACCTGCCTTGAATGTGTGAGGAGACTTTATCAAACTGAAGGTTTTGCAGTGTTCTATCGCTCATATACAACACAGCTGGCTATGAATCTGCCATTCCATGCCATACACATCATGACTTATGAAAAACTTCAAAATCTTCTGAATCCCGAGAGGGAGTACAATGCCAAAGCACATATTGTAGCTGGAGCTGGGGCAGGAGCAATAGCTGCAGCATTTACAACTCCATTGGACATGTGCAAAACTGTGCTTAACACCCAAGAAACCTCAACTCTTGCACAACTACAGCAGTCAAGAATTGTTGGAATAATAGGGGCTTTAAGGACTATTTATGTTATGAATGGTGTATCTGGTTTCTTTAAAGGATTGAATCCAAGAGTGTTGTACCAAATGCCAGGGACAGCAATTTCTTGGAGTGTGTATGAGCTATTTAAGCACCATCTGTTGAAAACCCAAAGTAAAGCTGAAAGACCTGCTGCACATAGTGACAGTGATTTAATTAAAGATAGTGTAATAAGAGACGGAAATGTAACTTCAAAAGCAGGCAATGATGGGGAAAGTACAGGAATAGGGAAAATAATGTTCCAGGAGAAGCCCTTTGTATCACTTGGCACCACAACGAACAAAACCATGGAAAGGCTGAGATCTTTGCACATGCCTACATCACTGACAGCGAATTGTGCAGCAGCAGATGAGAATTGGTTAAGAAAGTAGCATTTGCACATACACTAAGTGCAAATAATTGAAAGTAACGCTGGTGCCTTGAAGGTGTAGTAAGTAGGGGTAAGCAAGAATGAATACTGTCCCAAAGAAAATATTTCTTGCTTATGAATTCTGTTCAAGTTGGACATAAGTAATCAAATACAGCATGAAAATTAAATCCATTTGACTTGCCATTGCATAAAGTCAAGAAATCAACTTGCCATTGCATACAGTCTAGTCATTTTCTGAAATGAGGTAACACTTGCTCAAAAAGTATGATCAGAAAGGGATGGGTTTTTGGGGGAGAATTTTCTTGATTGGGCAAAATTTATATAGGGATGAAGTAAGTTTTTTTTATTATTATTAAGGAAGGGCACCAAGAAATGAAAGGAAAACTTATTGTGATCTCCTGTCTACCTAATTTTTAACCAGGATTTCATATAGAATTTTAAAAAGTATGTAAATATTTTTATAGCTTGTTTGTGCTTTTGGAATGATGTAGAGAGTTTTACGAAGCCCTGATTTCTCTCTTAAATTAAATTTCTTCCGGTAAGCTTTCCAGTTATGATAGTTACCTCACCTTTTTATTAGATGTGATATTTTTTTGTTTAATGTTGTCATTGTCAAGCAGATTTTTTATAATAGATATACTATATCTAATACTTAGAAAAGGTTAAACCATACATATGTTTCCCTGGCTTTCTAGTGAACTGGATTACAATTCTTTGTAATATACAGACTAGCTTTGCTACCATAATTTAGCAACAGCTCAATGCAGTACTCTGATGGGTAGCAAAATTGCTACATGATTGGTAAGGCTTTTAGGATGTTTGTATCATGTCTGATAGGTAAATTTATAGATATCAACAGCCCCTCTCTCGCAGATGCTGTTTTTCTTTAAAGTTAGTGTTTGTTGATCCATGATACATATCTGTAGCAGGGTTCATGTTGCTGTAAATGGATTTTATGTCTAGTTCAAAAGAGAAGCCATGAAGATCAAGAGCAAGCTATTGTATTCATGCTGTATTTTCACCATCTTAGATTTGTAAATTTCCCAGATTAACTTCTCCATATAGAGTATGATTAAACGCACTGCACGGTTGCAGAAATCTTTCCTATAAGAGGGTCATTCCAAAGCACAGTAAAATGCCTTCGTTGATTGTCCTTAGCGGTGGCATGTTAAAAAAAAAAAAAAATGCCACATGAGCATTATTACATGGAAGTAGCTCCCAGTTGGTGGGCCCCCAGGAGCAGCTTTTGTGACTAAGAGTGATTCCTTAATATCAGTGCTGATTGATTGTTGAGGCAGTTTCATTACTGTTGATTAAAATTTAAGAATGCAGAACTACATGCATAGTGGTATATTGCAACAGTGTTGTGAATGGTTATCAGCAGTGTGGTTTGAGAACTGATATTGTATACCATGTTAGGTGTTGGAATATATTTAAGCAATACCTGTTTTATATACAGTAGCACTACTGCATTATAGTGGAAAGGTTTCCATAATGTAATTCATGATTTGACAAATGCATAGCCTGCTTTCACTATTTGATATGCCGTATAGCCGGAGTTTAGTGTTGATTACATTTTGGGTTGTCTACTGTATCTGTTTGTCTATATGGTATTAAATAATTCCCTTGAGCATATGACTTGTATTTCCAAGGGCAGACCACCCAGGGAGTTTTGCTAATGTCTGAATTTTTTACCCTTTCCATCCTTAATGCATTCCATTTAAAAATTTTGCAGCAGCTTTCTACCTTTTACTTTTTGTGTGTCCCATCTCCCTCCAGTAGGGTGTCATTCCTCAGCCTCCACCCCTTTTCCTAATAGTTGCAAGTGTGATTATATTCAAGACTTCATCTCAGACAATTCAGTCGAATTGAAGAGATGCTTCACCCTGTTTTTTCATAGTTTATGGTCCTTGCGCCAAGCTGTCAGTGTCTCCATTATACTGCTAGAAATGATTACTCCAATGAAGTGATCGATTAGTTAAGAAAATCATAGTTCAAGACCCTCTGACCATTGCTTTCTTTCCACATCACCCAGTGTAAGTACAGAAATGACAAGTGGCTTTTAGTTGCTGGTTGGGTTACCCTTAAAAATGACAAACTGATATGCTGAAGAATTGTTTTTTGTTCTGCAAAAAAAAAAGCAAAGAATTTTTTATTTAGTACTTGTTAACTCTCACAAAAGTAGAAGTTAGACTAGCATTTGTTAAGTCATGGAATAATTATGAAATGGCTGTCTTAAGTAACTGTGTCTACCCTGGATAACATCATTCCTATACAGGATTATTGGATATTTTCTCTCTCTCTCTCTCTCTCTCTCTCTCTCTCTGTTTAATTGATGTTATTGCATCCTAAGATTACTGATTTCAGATTCTTTACATTTTTCCTTATTACACATGTATGTATTTTGTAATCTTAAAGATTGTAATAAGATAAGCTGAATATCCAATAATCTACTGTATGATATTTTTTGTTGTTTAGTTTTGTGATTAAGGGATTAGATGCACTTTCTTTGAACACGAACTGTAGCATGGCCTTCTGGAAAAGAACACATATTCTGCTTTAAAACATCTGTACAAAGCAGTTCGAACACCATTATGAGGCTTTTAGAATCCCAATAGTATCAGTGCTGTCTCCACCTTTATTGTCAGGATTGTATTTTACCGAGTCTGCTCAGATCATTTAATGAATCTCAAGCATATATATTCTGTTTTACTAATTTACGTATAGTCAAGAGAATGATTTTTAGTACAACACATTGCTCATCAAGGCAAAGACAAAAATTTTTTTTTTTTTTTTTTTTTAATAGTACACAGTAATCCACTCCTGTTATGAGTTTTTGTTGTTAGAAGGAATTTGAAATATAGCTTTTGCTAGCAAGGTTATTTTTGTAATATAGATTTTATTTTGAGAATGTTAGAAATTGAATTGTCTAGAATCACAGTGTGAAATTAGATTTTTTCAGGTATATACAATTCTATTGAAGGTTCTTAGTGGAACCCCATTTTAATCTGTAGTTAGTGTTCGTGTTTTTTGCAGTTGCTGAATGCACAAATATTTTGTTGTGATACTTGTTAATCTGTTCGAGCTTGCAAACCATGAGTTCTGAAATACTAGTACATCAGACTTAACTGTCTGATATACCACAGTACTGCTGTTGGTAAAGGAAGACAAATGTGGTTGTGGTAATAAATACTATTTAAAATTAATTTAGAGTGTTTTGGGATTGTAAGCACACTATCAAGCAACTATAAAATATCAGAGTACAGTACACCTATATGGTTTGTTTAGAAATGGGTGATTTTTTACTGTTCTTCCAATGATTTTTTTTTTTTTTATATTTTGCCATCTAAAGTACATTATTATTGTAGACAGACTCTGCAAGATATTACCTGTTAATATGGAGTCGGCAGCACTGATACAAGATTCTTCAATACTCGTGGAGAAGCTTCAGGCCCAGGGAGGTTTAATCTTTTCCAGTATTGTTGTTAATCTCAAATGTACAGAAGGACTATTTAATAATGGAAATATATTTACATTTTATAGAATATTTGTTTTATTTCCCAGTACTGTATATTGTGGTCATACTTCCGGATTTATCAGGTACCTGCAGATGTTCCGCCTATGAAAATTTCCCAACCTTTTATTGTTACTTACTACTCCATTGATATACAAAAGCCTTTTGACATACATGACGGTACTATACTCTGTCCTTAAGTGATTATACATGGTAAGTTTTAACTCTTTAAGGTGCATTTGAATTGGAAAATGTAGATAATCTAGGAAGCTCTTAGAGCATCACGTTTCACATTAGCTATAAATGACTGCCTGTCAAGTACTACCTTGATTTAATGTTTAATGCATGCTCCAATGTAAAATGCAAGTTATATTCATCAAAGATTTTCCTCCTGTTAAGCCCTGTCCACACTGGCAGGCGTCCTAAAACCCCTTCCACTATACTGACCCGGTGAGTATGGAGCCAGAACGATGCGATTGTCTGGTAACACTGCTTCAGAAGCGAGAGAAAATATAAAGAGCCGCAAGTGCCCGGTGCCCTTCCCCGCTAGTGTGGACAGACCCATTCACCTCTCAACCCTTTTTACTGTATCTTTTCAGTGCTGAATGACTTAATAGGTCCCAGCGCTTGGCATTTGGCCTAAAATCTATATTCTATTCAAGAAATTAGGTTGAGATAGAAGTTTAATAAAAAACTGGACATTGATAACATGTAGTTGTGACGCTAGTCCATAACTCATGTTGTCTATTAAAAATACCAGACTGCTTAACACCCATGAGCCAAACTTTTGATATTCTGAAGACTTAATCTTCACAACTTGAAAACTCAAATTGCAGCTGGGAAAAGGGAAGGTAAAATGCCTGAAACTTCAAACAAATCTGGTATAACATAGGCCGGTGACAAGTAAACCCTAACATATTGCGCAATACCTTATTTACAGGATTCAGAATATGTACTAGAGCTTTCTAGTCTTCTCTCAGCAAATCTGTGGAGACCACACACAATCTAACGTACTCTCAAATAGGAATGCTGTGCACGCATGACTCCCTCAGCTGGGGCTTAGTGCCGTCAGTGCACGTCGTGCCGGCACTGTAGGCATTACTTAAGGTTCTTTAAAGCGTGCCTTCAGCCCATAGCTGCAACCCTTTTCGTTTCTTTTGCTCTACCACCTTTCATATTTTCTTTCCTCCATCTTACTTTCCACCCGCTCCTAACAATTGATTCATAGGCCAATTATGAGATTTTATTCCTGTTTACACCTTTCAAACCTTTTACTGCCAATTTCCGTTTCATCGCAGAATGACCTCATAGGCCCCAGTGCTTGGCCTTTGGCCTAAATATCAACATATTCAAACACGTGACTACAGTGACTCTTAACAAAACATTAACCAGATTTTCCTAATTGTTCACTACCAATCTCTAAAACTCATTAAGACGATGCCTAGAAGCAACTTCTTCCAAAAATTGCACTTATTCCTCCCTGGGTGGTGCTTACATTCGAGCATGTGGCCCTTTGCGTTATTAAATAATGACTAAATACGTAGAGCATAAGTAACATACAATGGAGTGTAGACAAAAAGATTAACACTGCCATTGACAGTACACAGATTGGCCTAACTCGCAACAATATAAGTAAAAGCAGATTCAAGCCACCGTGGGTGAGAAGGAAAAGAGGAAAATACTTATCGAAAAGAAAGAAGGGTCAACAATAACATCAGAAGTAGTAATTTTTGTGTGTTTATGAACAGGAGATATGAGGGGTATGATTTGATTAATATTCCAAAGGGTGAAAAAAAACCTGAATGTACTAATGAATAAACTAACGGTTTTCGCAATGGAATCAATTATAAGGGGACTCACGAGGAGGAAGCACCGTCCAATGATAGAATGCAGATATGATTTTAGCAGAAATTGGGACACTTCGTATACTATTTGACTTTGCAGAATATGGAACTAGAAAACAGTACCGAAAATTGGTTATAAGAAATCAAAGAGAGAACACTAGCCTGAATGTGCTAGCTACAGAGGCACCGCATTTACATTGGTTGTGAAGAAAATATTCTGTATGCCCATTCTCTGTAGGCTGGAGTAAAAGCAATATAACAAGCGCGGAGATAAAAAAAAAAAAAAAGCTGGTTTTAAACAGGGCAAGAGTTACACATATCAAACGTTAGTGCTAAAACGTATGTATGAAATTTAAAAATTCCCTTTGGTGTTTTTTCGTGATACGAAAATTATTTTTAAAACGCTTACAGACCTATGTTACAGAATGTCTTGTGCCACTATGGTATTCCTGTTAAAAATGTAACTAAGGAAACAACAGATATAACAAAGTGTGCACGAAGGCGTGGAATAACACTAAATGTCGAAGCAAGTAATGACCAATGATACACGTGAAAGGTTCTCTTCTTGAGCTGGAATTTCGCGAAAGACTAAAAGAAGCAAATCAAACAATGGGCTGGCAGAACAAGATTTGGGAATCAAGCAGACTGAAATTTCATACAAAAGTAAGATTATTAACGTAGTACGAGCTGCACTGCTATACAGACATGAATCTTGGCATGACAACGAAACTACAGCATGTGTAAAGGAAGAGCAAGATCTAGCCTGTGCAAAGACAGAAAGAGAAGTAGCAAAAGAAGCTGAAAGGCAATGTGAAGAGGCTGAAAAGCAGAGTGCTTATGAAGGAAAAGCGAGAGAATAACCAAGACAGGACGCTGGAAAGCAGCGGGAACATGAACTTGAAGTAATGAGACCCGAGGCCGAGGTACCTAATCCTAAATAGAAACCCAGGACAGGTAAGCACCATTAGCACCCCTATAGTCACTGCTAAACCCAAGTTGCATAGGTTTGATGGAAGAACGTGGAACGTTTTTAACTGAACGCTTAGAGATACTTACTGTAAGCCAAGGGTGGCCTAGGGACGAGTGGGCTATTTATCCAAGTCCATTACTAATAGGTAAGGACCTGCGGTTTTTTTTCTTATTAGCATATTTGGGGTGGGAAATTTTGTGAGCCTAAGCCAGAACAAGGTGAGACTCCATGGTAGTTTGTAGCTAAGCTACAGAGATATTTCAAAAGATAGCTTGAAATGCCTGCATGCAACAAAGAAAATGATGATTTTGCAGATTTACTTAGCAGACAACAGTTTATCAGCTCATGATCAACCAAGATGGCATTAGTCCTCTGGGTAAGAATACCAAAAGACATTGGCTGAACAGTGAAGCTTGTGGAGCAGTACTTTGACACTCATGGGCTAAGCTGAGTGGAATGCCAGAAGCCAATGAAGAAGTCTAGACGACTAGTCAGGGTAATAGACCCAAGGAGTACAAAACAGCCAACAGAGATGCTTTGTATATCAGAGGCCAGGACTCCTTGTCAAAGACTGAAGTTGGACGCCTTTTAGGAGTAAGGCAAAGCAGTAGCAGACTGACGTAAGTGAAGGAAGGTGCTTCGTGTGTCACGTACCAGGGCATTTTGCCAGGAACTGAGCAGAAGTTTAAGCAAATGGCTGCCAGTGCTACGGTAGTGGAAGAACCGTGGAAAGTAACATCATGATTTGTAAGGATGTCGACATAGTCCAGTTGGAAGATTACGCTGAAGATGTTAGGCCGAAGCAGGTGGATGGAAATGAACTGTCTGTTGTGGCAGGGGCATGTAGAGCTGCAGAACATAATTACAGACACCACAGTTTACCTGTCGTGAAGGATACAAAGGTAAGGAGAATTTAACTGCATAATTATTTTTGTTTTGACCAGAATCTCAGATGCAAAGTAAAATGCCATTTAGTGCTGATAAGTTTGAGAATTCACAGTTATCATTACTTTCCCTGTGGGTGTATAATTATGATCTCTTTTATGCATTGGTATAATTCGTAACGTTGGGAGGCCACTTGTTTTGCTCAGTTCTCCTTCCGTCCTCGGATGAAGAGATGTTCCAGGCAGAAACAGGAAGTGCTGGACTTTATTGAATGTAAAAGCTTTTACACAAATTAATGATGCATTGGAGTTATTTTTTTTTTATAATTGATAGGGGTGTCAGATTTTCCAGTTCTCCACAGCAAGGGTAATTGTGTACAGTATATTGAAGGCTGCAAGTGTAAGGTTGTCCAAAAATAAGATGACAGGAACAATGAAAACTGATTTATTAACAAAAAAACATATACAACTTTCTAAAAAGGACTGCAGCCATGTCTGCATGAAGGCCCAGTGCATAAAGGGCAGATGTGTGACCTGGGTCAACCAATTATGCAGATACAAATATACAACCTAAGAAACTAAATCTAAGGCATGGAATATGACCTGCCAGACAAATGTTACAATAAATAATAATAAGTTATTAATGCCGACTGGCTTTGTTTTTACATAAATCAACAGCAGAACACTTCCGATGACCGCGACCCGACGACCTCGGGTCGCGGAGCCTTCCAAGGTGAAGGCTGGAAGGTCCCTTACAGAAAACGGAGCGGAGGAGAACGAGTTTCAGGGGGGACCTTACAGTACTCCCCCCCAAGACGTTTGTGACGGCTGATTAATTCCTGTAACGGGAGGGAGGGCGGAGGGTTCCCCTGGATCTTGAAGTGAAAACTAAGGGAGGGGTACCGTCCTCGGTGTCCTCCTGCAGGATACCAGCCCCTTGGTGGCTCTTGGGGGAAACGATTGCTCTGGGAGGACGTCCCCGTCCCTTCCTTGTGCGCTGCTGACGTGCGATAAGGGGCGCCTGGGTGGCCCATTGACCCTCGACACCTTCTGGATCAGCTTCGTCGGGCAGAAAGGCTGGTTTCAACCGGTCTATGGAGACCCAATCTTCCCTCCCATGGATGTGAAGCTGGTAGGCCTTCCCGTTACGCCGAAGTACTTTGAAGGGGCCCCTGTACGGATTTGTTAGGGGGGGCCGTACTGCATCGTCCCTGACGAAGACCTGCCTGCAAGATGATAAGGCTGGGGGAATGTAGACTGGGGTCCTTGCTTGGAAGGATCGCCTACAAGGTACAAATTTGCCGGCAATCTCCCGTAGCCTCTGCATGGTGATGTCCTTCCTTCCTTCGACCAGTTCTCCCGGCACGGTCAGCGTTTCCCCATAGACTTTCTCGGCAGGGGACGGCTCGCCGTTGGCCCGTGGGGCGGTCCTGAGGCCGAGGAGG
Source organism: Macrobrachium rosenbergii (assembly GCF_040412425.1). Lineage (NCBI taxonomy): Eukaryota > Metazoa > Arthropoda > Malacostraca > Decapoda > Palaemonidae > Macrobrachium > Macrobrachium rosenbergii. The sequence goes on along the minus strand of NC_089768.1, from coordinate 14,639,902 downwards.
ACCCAAGGTAGCTGGTCTTTCCAATTTTCTCCTGAACACCTTGCTGTAAGGGAGGCCTTCAGTGAACGGTGAAACCTTTCCACCATCCCGTTTGCCTCGGGGTTGTAAGATGTTGTGGTATGGTGTTTGGTGCCCAGGAGCTGGGTCAGGGCGGCCCACAGCTCCGACAGGAATGCCGAGCCCCTATCCGTGGATATGTCGTCCGGGACTCCGAACCGGCTGATCCAGCTGGTGAGGAGAGCTTCTGCGCATGCTGTAGAAGTTGCTTCGGACATCGGCGTTGCCTCTGGCCACCTGGTGGAGCGGTCGACGACTGTCAGGATGTATCTGGCTCCTCCTGAAGGTGGTAGGGGGCCGACGATGTCGACATGGATGTGGCCGAAGCGTCTCCTCGGCTGCGGGAACTCTCCTACCCCTGATTCTGTGTGCCTGCCGACCTTGCTTCTCTGGCAGTGGAGGCATTGCTTGGCCCAGGTCCTGGCGTCCTTTCGGATCCCGTGCCACATGAATTTTTCCGTCAGGAGGCGCGAGGTGGTACGGCCTGAGGGGTGGGAGAGGCCGTGGATCACGTCGAAGACCTCCTTACGCCGGGAGGCCGGGATTAGGGGACGGGGACGGCCCGTGCTGGTGTCGCAGAGAAGGGTGAGACCTGAATTTCCGAAGGGCACATCCCTCCACACCAGGGACGTATAGGCGGTACAGTAGGCGGGTGTCTCTGGGTCGACAGCCTGTTCACGGGCGAGGTCCTCATAATCGATCCCAAGCTGGATGGAGTTGCCGGGGATGTAACGGATGGAACAGGAGAACTCCGCCAATGCTGCCAAATGCCTCTGCTGCCTTGCCGACCAAGCGTCACCCGCTTTCGTGAAGGCGTGGACCAGGGGTTGGTGGTCTGTCCACAGGATGAAGGGCGTCCCCTCCAGGAGGAACTTGAAGTGTCTCACCGCCACGTAAGCGCGAGGAGCTCCCCTGTCGAACGTGCTGTATCGTGCCTCGGTGGGACTAAGTTTCTTGCTGAAGAAGGCCAGGGGTGGGGTGTGCCGTGGATTACCTGTTCCAGGACGGCGCCGCAGGCAACATTGCTGGCGTCTGTTGTCAGCTGCAGAGGGGCACTGGGGTCATGGTGTGCCAACGTCGCTGCCTTGGCGAGGATGCCTTCGCCGTGGAAGGCCGGTCCTGTTCTGGTCCCCACACTAAGGATTTGGGGCGTCCCTTCAGGGCCTCCGTCAGGGGGCCATGGTGTGGGCAACACCGGGATGAATCTCCTGTAATAGTTCACCATCCCGAGGAACTCCTGAAGGGCCTTGATTGATGTGGGCGTGGGGAACTTCTCAATGGCCCTGACCTTAGAAGACAGGGGGTGGACGCCCAGTGGCAACGTCATTCCTAAAAGTCTTGGAGATTTCATTGAAACCTATAAGAATGAGCCTTTTCTTGGGCAAGGACTGTCATAATAAATAAAAAAGAACACTGCTTGTTTAAAATTAGTCGAAAAACTAAAGAAGACTAATGCTGCTGTTGACAAGGATAGTATATCCATGGCTATAAACCATATATGCAAGTAAGTTTTTAAAAGAATAAATATTCAATGTAGCAAAATACTGTAAAACAAGAATATGCCTGTGTGCATCTATTCATGATCATGCATAATTCTCTGTATCATTCTGGAATGATGTTAATTTTTGTAACGGAATATTGGTAAGATGTCGGTGAGATTTTGTTACTCTGTGTTGAAAAGCCTGGCAAGGCAATGTTACTGGAGGTTTTATGCATTTTTCTTTTTCTTCAAGATGTTTCCACACTGCCTGAGCCAGCCAAGATCATCTAACTTCTGCTTTGTGTTATCACAGAGTGTAGGCCAGAACATCCAAGTGTGAACTGAGGGCAACGATACATATTAACCGAGGTATGACAGACGAGACAAAAAAGACAGGCAGACAGACAGAGGGCAGCCTATCCCACATCTCCAGTAATCTCACATAGAAAGGAGAACCTAGAATTATATTTAGAGGGATTGTTTTAGGGGCAGCTGAAAAGGGAGCTGCTAAACAAGGAAGAAAGTGTGTAAAGGACCTCTGCCAGATCGCTTCCATGAGGTTGTGAATGAATTTTATGTCATCCTTTAGTAAGTGTTCTAATTACACCATATTATAAAGCCAAAGGTATACTTGTACCACAAGCTTTATCATAAATTGCGACATTTATATATTTATATATATACAATATATATATGTGTGTGTGTGTGTGTGTGTGTGTGTGTGTGTATAGTGTGTGTGCATGTATCTCTACAGGAAAGTAAATACAGAAAGAAAGATTAATGAACAAATAACTTTCATGATAAAAGATGCAAAACAAGTGATGCTATCTGACATGAATATTGTCCTGGGATGACAGAATCGGTGTTATGTAGAACTGCTACACTGTTTAACTGTGGAGGGCAAAAGGGAAAGATCTGATTGATGCAAGGATAAAAAGGATTGGTGTCAGATTGAGAATGCTCGTGGAAGTGACTGCTGAGGATGTCGAAAGGCAGCTAAGATGCTGAAGAATGAAAAGACACCGAGAACTGATGAGATAACAAATCAGATGCTGTGATATTGTAATGATGGTATAAATGAGTGGCCAACCTAGATTTGTCAGGCAGTCTAGATGAGAGAACGGTTCTAAAGGAATGGGTGGAAAGAATAATTGTTCAATTGTATAAGAGAAAAGTTTATGGAGGAGACTAAAAATTATAGCTACAAAATTATTCAGTATACCAGGGAAGGCGAGGGTGTGTTACGCCTCCGTGGCTGTTCAGTATCTTTATAGATGGAATGATGCAAGAAAGCAGAGAAAAGCAGGCACCTGTCTCCGGATGCATTTATGAATTTCCTCTGAAAAACTGACGAAAGTCACTGTCCCTACGAATCAAGCAGAATCATTATTCTGTAAGAAATGGTCGAACATCGAATGCGTCGTTTATACATTTGAGAGATTCTGATCATCCTGACAACTGAAGTGCAGCAAGGTCCATTGTTCTGTGCAACGATGCAGTTAAAAAGAGTATCATTCGATCTTGTGTTATTAAGTCAGACATTGGTGATGTTTTATACTAAAGACTTGGACTGTTCAACTTCACTGGTTTTGCAATTTAAACATTTATTAATAAGTATAACCACAGAAATTTCTACTTAGTTGCATACATGTTTTGTAGTTTCCAGCGTTAAGTTCGCCATTTCAACTTGTGACCGCATTACCCAGGATTAACTTGCTTAACATCGTTTGGCAGTAAAGCATTTGGTGGTTCTTGTTCCTTTTGCCTGCTTTATAACATTATTTTAATGTCTCATTTGTGAACCCACTGTGCGTGAATAAAAGTTAAAGCGTTTGATGCTGTAATAGTACCAGCTCACACACACACACACACACACACACATATATATATATATATATATATATATATATATATATATATATATATATATATATATATATATATATATATATATATATATATAAATGGATGTATGTATGCATGTGTGTGTATGTGCATGTGCCAGAATAGCTCTGAAACGCATTGAGCAATTTCAGCCAAACTTGGCATACATATGACTTACAATCTAGGAATCAGCACTGTTGGGGTAAGAAATCACTAGAGCCAAAGGGCACCAAAGTGGGTGGTGGTGGGAAGGACTTCCCTGGAACGGGGCTGGTTATGGCCATAGACTTAGTAACTAAATAAACTTTACGAATTTATCATACCTAATTTCAGTATACATATGACTTACTGTCTGAGGGGTGAGGGTATGGGAAGGGGGATGACAGTGAGAGAGAGAGAGAGAGAGAGAGAGAGAGAGAGAGAGAGAGAGAGGAAGAGAGAGAGAGTAGATGAGGTGTTAGGGAGAAGAAAGAGGGAAAGAGACAGGGAGGGTTGGAGAGAGAGAGAGAGAGAGTAGAGGGGGATTAGGGAGAAGAAGAGGGGAAAAAGTGAGGGAGAGAGAGAGATTATCTGTTGTCATTCAGAGTTATCCTGGGCAGCTCTGGGTTGGTCAGCTAGTGTGTATATGTATATATATATATATATATATATATATATATATATATATATATATATATATATATATATATATATATATATATATATATATATACAGGCAGTCCCCAGTTTCTGACATGGGGTTCCATGCACCCATGCCGCATCGTAAATAGAAAAATTATTGAAAACCATCAAAAATCCAAAGAAAGCCTTATTTTTAATGCTTTTGGTGTATTGGAAATGATGTAAACTGCATTTTTATTGAGTTTTTCATCAAAAAACCCTAAAAATTTTGATTATTCTGCCATTTTGGAGCCATATTTTTTCCGTCGGATTGGCATCGTAAGCGTCATAACCCCGGAGCAAGCGTTGTAAACCGGGAAATAATTTCTGATGAATATATTTGAAAAGCATCATAACCTTGGAACGTTGTAAGCCGGACCCGTCGTAAACTGTGGACTGCCTGTATATATATATATATATTATATATATATATATATATATATATATATATATATATATATATATATACATCCATATATATGCATATAAGATAAATAACCTCAGTTTCATTGTAACTGCTCTCTCTCTCTCTCTCTCTCTTTCTCTCTCAAATGTGTTATAAATCATGTTTCAGCACATGTTAACTCATATGGGCTGTCCAACTGCAAGGGTCCTTGCCAACACAAGGCTGGCTCTATCTAAAACGAACGGATGATGTTCTGTCTAACAATCAAAGTATTTGAATTAACGCTCTTGGAGTCTTATTTCAGTTTCTTGTATGACCATTGTTAGATTACAGACAATCATTATTAGGTATTCTGTTTTTTTTTTAAGACAGTTTGTGTAGGGGCTTTCACAAGGTAATGAATAGCCGTCGTTTTAGGTATATACTGCGTAAGTTCATCTACAATTTGATAGTTAAAGTATGTATGTATTAGTGAATGTTTTATTGTGTTTTCTCCATGAATTGAACGTCTGTTGGGTGTAATGGCTTAATGTTAATAAGATCCTTCCCTGCCAACAAGGGCTTCAGATGTTCTGCTTGCCTGCAAGCTCCTGCCGCGTGGTAAAGGTCGATTAGCTGGTATACATGAAACGAAAGAGAACAGCTGTGCAAGAAAAACACTTTGTAATATAATTTTCCAATAATTATAACCTTAGTTGTGCGAGTTGGTAGGTTAAATCCAGAGATCCACACTAGGCCTCTTCTACATAAAACTGCTCCGTAGGGGGTTAAAGTCGTCAGTGCAACTCATGCGGTGCACTGTAGGCATTATTGAAGGTTCTTTGCAGCATCCCCTCGACTTCTAGCTGCAATCAATTTCATTCATTTTACTGTACCTTCGTTCATGCACTCTTTCTTCCACCCTCTCCTAACAATAATTGTTTCACATTGCAACCGCGAGGTTTTCCTCTTCTTACACCTTTCAAACCTTCTTACTGTCAATTTCCTTTCAGCGCTGAATGACCTCATAGGTCCCAGCACTTGGCATTCGGCCTAAATTCTATATTTCAGTTCCAATTCCTACATAAAACCAGCACTCTTTCTGGCCTCTATGAAACAGCTGACCGTGCTGCCATAATGCCAACTCAGAAACAAAATAGTCATTCACGATATCAGCCTTCGTAAGACGTAGAGCATTGACTATATTCTTTGGCGACTTGTAAAACTGTATTTACATGTCCTTGCAGGGGCGTCATTTGGGGGGGGCTGGGGGGTCAACTGCCCCCCTCAAGACTCAACTTGCCACCCACCCAAGACCCAAGTTGCCCCCCCGCCAAAAGCCTCAACTTGGCCCCCCTCACCCCCAAGCCCCAAGAAGTAACAGCATGTTTTCTTTTGAAATGTGCAATCATAAATATATAAAATTTCTCTGAAATATTATGTTTCTTGATCTTTGTCTGTCTACTAGCTACCAGTGATGATGAAATGAAACATATAGTAGTGGGAGTATATAATTTTTGCTGAAATACCTTGCTCATGTGGCTTCAAAAACACATAAAATAGCTCAAGAAAAAAAACTCAACTGATTAGGCTCACTTCGTTGGCCAAACCGTCTTTGCTCCCCCCACCCCCACAACCCAACAAAAATCTGAAATGACGCCCCTGTGTCCTTGGCCAGATTTTACAACCTGACGAAAAGGAAGTCGCAAGGAAAATATGATAATAAATAAAGCTGAACTCGGCAGACAGTGATCCCTCTTCATATTATTACTATAAATAACGAGTTAATGGAAAGACCCACTTTATAGATGATGAACTTCAGATATTCAGAAAGAAACGGCATACCATTAATTACCCCATTTCCTAATGTCCCCTTTCACGACTATAAGTGTAGCTATACTTAATCTCCTATTGAATATTTAAAAATGCAGAATTTGTTAACATTTACACCAAGGTCTTTGTCCTCTGAGATCGATATGGGGTACGAAGAAAGCAGGAAAAATACTGCAGCTTTTATAAAAAATGAAATCAATGATATACCTGTATAAAGAAAAGCTAAATAATAGTTAATGCCAGGTTTGACGAAGCGAATGAAGGTGTTGAAGTGTAAAAAAAACGTCGTAAATATCGTTCAGGATCTCGAGTGCTTGTTTGGTAAACGTCAAAAGTCTTCTTCCCTACTGCCAAGTACCGAAGGTGCACCGTCTTGAACGGACGAAAACCGTCCTGATAATTCCAATTCCAACAGTAAACCAGCACCCTTATTCAACTCGTAAATCCCTCCTATATAATAGAAGAAGTCTGCTGAGTCCACTACTGTTGCAGGTTCGTCCGTAGGCCTATAAAATTAGAATGACCGAGGGTCTAGGGTTCAGCCTAGACTGAGCTTAGAATGGCCTAACCCTACTTGTGCATAACCTTAGATAACATTGTGCCTTATTAACCTGTTTAACTTGAATATTAGGTAAAGTAGGGTTGCCTCGGGCATATCTTACCAAGGATAGTCGACTTTGTCAGCGTCAAATAGGCCTAGCATAAATAACGGCCCGCATCGATTAGGCCTAATTTAACTTTTGACCCGCAGGCCGCAGTGGGCCCCATCTCGTGAGATTATATGGTAAAAATTGAACTTCCTGCCTTTAGGCCTATGTAATTAGGCCTATCCAGTACCGTGAATAGTTTACTGTAGTGAACTGCCTGACGTAGCTTAACAGGATGTAGATTAGGCCTACGGTTAACCGTTACCTAGCCTAGTCTCCCAGTGGGCTGCCTTAAGCTTGCATGGCTGCTACGTTAAACCCAAAGCAAAATAGGTCATTACTTGAAAAAAATTGGGTGAATGTCAAAAATTGCTCATAGGCCTACTTAATTAGCTTAGGGTATAGGCCTACTGTTTTCATATTAACTTGTAAGTGTTAAATAGATGTAGGCCTAGAGGAGTAAGCTAGCCTGCTCATATCAGTTGCACAAGGATCAGACAATAAAGCACCAACATGAAACAATTGGTAGTTGTAAATGATGGTTGGTGACTGCCGGTCCTGGTTGTCTCGGCCATAAGTCATCATGGCTGTAGCATTGAAAGCAACATAATTCGTTATATTTATGGTATTTACCATCGTAATTGTATGCTTATGTATATCCCCAAGGGGCTGGTACTAAACACAGTGCCCATTTTGGACGTAAACATGCTTACTGCCTAAATGACTTACGGCCGAAATGACCTGAACTTGTGACTGCTACAGCAGCATTTAACCTTGACATACAGTATGTTTTCCAAGCTGTGATATATTTATGTTTTCTGTGAGTTTTTCAGCATACTATAGTATGTATTACAGTACTGTTTGTCTCTGCTGCTACAACATAGGCTACAGTACACTGTACTGTATTTACAAATGTCGTTATGTACAGGCCCATTAGGTGTAGATGTTATTATCCAGGTGCTTTCATCACATTTATGTAGGGGAATTGGGCATGAGATGCATGTTTTACCAATAGCCTTTGAGTTCTGTGTAATTTAACATTGGCTAACCTTTTGACTGCCTTTTTGCAAGAAATCACTACTTACCAAAGCTACTGTGTTTGACAATAATGGAGGTCCCTCCAGTTGGAAAAACTATTTGGATGGAGAATAAAAGTGACATGAGAACATTAGTCAAGAATATAAGATATCTGAAGAACACAATTGGGAAGGTTCTTACAATTTTAAATGTTAACATTAAAAGTACATTAGAATATAAAACTAACCTAACTTCCTTTCCTAATCTAATGTAGCCGTCATCCGTTTTTGAATCAAGATCATATAACTGGTAAACCTGACTGGGAGGGGGTTTTTATTGCATTCACTTACACATTTCTTCCATTTTTATCCTTACCCTGTAGCTACAGTCACTGATACATTGGCTTGAACCATTTTAGGGTACCATGATGTACATAATCCGTCCCAGAGGCCTGTGTTCTATGTGATTGGCCTATTGTACACTGTCGTAAGTCTCCTATTCCAGTGCACCAGTATGAGAAGCTCTCATCAGATCTTACCCATATACCTGTTGGTACTCATTATCAAGGGGCCAGCTCTTAGTTACTCTTTGGTGCACTGTGCTGACTTTAGGTTATATTTTAGCTACCCCCGACAAATTGTTACTGTTGAGACTAATTATGGATTGATCTTCCAAATCCTGTGTAGAATCATAGGAATTTCAAAAGTTCAGATTTGCTGCAAATGCATTTTTGTAGAGCGGGCTGACGTGAGTCTCACTTCATAATTTATGTGATATTTGCCTTATTTATTTTACTTTGTTATATATCACATTTTTCTCTGTTATTTATCTCTACTAGTTTTTTCTTAGTTTCTTTTTCTGTATCTGCTGCTTTCTGTACTGGGCTCTTGGGCTTTTAGCATTCTGCTTTTTCAATGTAGGTTGCAGCTGGCTCAATGATATTGATTTGACAGAGAAAGGAATACTACAGCTTAATCGACAGCCTCAGCATTAGTGGAATTTGTTAAGGAGGATAATGAAATTTTGTCGCTTACCTGTTTTGGCAACTACAAGTACTGGAAGTCAACAGCATTGTGCAGACTGCAGAACCATGAAGGTTTATGTGCACCCAGCAGAAGAATCTTATATTAGCTCTTCAGCTGTTCCTACAGGGTGGTACCAATTAAAGTGTGCTTTGCACAGTTCCTTGTAGACAGTGCTAAACATTCTTTGGAGCATCCTTGTGACTCAAGTGCATTTCTTGAGTTTAAAAATAAGGCACTTATTTTTAAACTTCAGAATCTTTTAGTGAAAGGATATGTTTTAGGATTACTTCAAGATATCTGTACAGGTAGGGAGCAGAGGGTTGTTGTTGATGGGATCTTAGCAAAGTAAGACCTATTGTGTCTGGAGTTCCATAGGGTAGCATTCTTTGTTCAGTGTTAATTTTAGTGTATACAAGTGGTATGGTTGTTGGCCTGGTAAACAAGATTGTTCAGTATGCTGATGATGCAACACTTGTGGTTGTAGTAAAGTCTCCACTTGAGATAAATGAAGCAGCCCTTAGTCATGACATATCAGATCTTCCTCCCTGTCCTCCTCCTCTTCAAGTGGCTGGGACTCTGCTGAATGAGTCTGAAGCTTTGAACTATACTTGGTTTAACTTTTGACTTGACATCTTACTTTTGAGAAACGTTTAATGAAGGTGTTATTTAATGAAAGTGTTAGTGAATGCTACATGGAAGTTAGCAATTACAGTATATGTAAGGCCTCATATATTTATAACTGTGATAAAATCAGTGCAACCTGTTTCAGGTCATTTGTCCTTCTTTTACTAGAATACTGTTCTCTGGTGTGGATGTCTGCTTCTGCCAGAGATTTATCTCTTTTAGATGGCATGGTTTGTAATGGTAGGTTTCTGTTTCCTAACATTAGCATTGTAACTTGAACTATTGACAGATGGTCTCTCGTTTGTCAATTTTTCATAAGTTGTATTTTAACAGAGAACTTTTGCTATCACAGTTGATCTCTGACCCTCTTTTCTTTCCATGAGCAACCAAATGTGTTGAACAGCAGCACCAGTATGTAGTAAATGTACATCACTGTCAAATTTCTCAGTTCCAGAGGTGTTGTAGTTTTATTCCTCATAACATTGGACTTTTGAACGTTCTCCTTGAGGATGATGTGCAATATGAACCTCAAAAGTTGAAGTGAAGATGCAATACATTACTACTCTAAAACAATTTTCCTTGTACTTTTAATTATTTGTTAACATTTTTGTCTATCAATTTATTAATTTGTTAATTTATCATTTTGCTAATAAGTGATCTCTTTCTGTATTTCCTAGTATCTTCTGTCATTTTTCAAATGAACACCATGTTCTTTGGGAGCATGAGTTTCAGGTCAGTGGCTCCTGTAGACCTGATCCATATGAATAGGATCATCTTCTGAATAATAATAATAAATTTTACTTTTCATCTGTTCCCTTTGGTTTCTTCTTACTTAGGCTGGCTGTCTTAATTTCTTTAAGTTTACATTTGTCAAAGTACAATTCTCTTTTAAGAGCAAATTCTTTTGGCAAGTCATCTTAGATTCTAGCAGGGTGATGGATTGGTTCTATTAAACTACATTATTATAATGATGATAATTACTGTACAGTATTATCTCGTCAGATATGTAAGTGATTTTACTTGCACTTAATGTTTCTATCAGGACTTCTATGCACTTCAGGATAGTATCCATACAGTATAAGTTAGACAAGAGTCCTGTCTTTGCCACGCTTTAGTACCCATACAGTATAAGTTAGGCAAGAATCCTGTCTTTGCCATGCCACTTGAAAGAAATTTGTTTTGCTGCATCACATCAGGGAAGTTATTATTTTTGCCACATTGCCGTGGAAAAATTTTTTCTTTTCCAAATAACTTCAAAGAATTTCTGTATTTGCCACATGGCTTAAGAGAAATTTATTCTTGATACAAATACTGGGTGGTGTTTGTTGATGTCTATCAATTTTTACTGATTGTTATTCATGGGATGCCATTGTCTACTCGCGTTACACGAACAATAGGATGACGAGATGCAAGAAGGCTTGTGTTACAGCTTGCCCCTCATCTCCTATTTTACTTTGGCCAGTAGATTGTGAAATGTCTCGTCCACATTTTTATCTTTCAGTTTGTAGAGCTGAAGAGTGCCTGACATGGTCAATTTTTAGAGGTACTATAGACTTCCTAACTTTATTAATGCTCCTTACCAACTATATATAGATCACCAGTTGTATATGCCGAGCTGATGAGCTACTTGCAGATGCATCACATACATTACAGTGAAAAAAGTAAAACACCACTAATGGGAATTGGAAATTAACATTTATATAGAATAGCCTGGTACTCATAGCCAGTGTTATGGCTCTCCAGTCAGGCAGGAATCTGAAGATATATACCATTGCCTCCCACCAAAGATGCTATTCAACACAAGTAAGAGGCTTGCACTCTGTAGAGAGATATAGAACTTAAAATAGTTTTTATGTAACATGAATACAGATGCTGTGATTCCTTCTGCTTGCTAAGGCATTGAATGGAGACTACAAAGTGGACATTTTGAGATATGTGGTTCTCTGTGGTAAGGGGAAAACAATACTTACATGAGAAAACTGCCCATTTAATTTGGAAGATGGAAATGATATTTTTTATGTTTCTTATATGCAATCCTCTTTTTCTTCAAGTGTGTATCCTCTTCCCACACCATCTCATTGATGCATGTTTAGTCTGCAAGCACAAACAAGAGTTAACAAGTTTTGGAAGGTGGTGCGAGCAGCCTTTTCAAAAGGGGGATGCCACCCATTTAATAACAACTTGACTCATTTAAATTGTGATTTAGTGCTTGTCTGTCTGTTTTCACTGTGTCAGCAGGGCTTGAATAAAAGTAAGAAGTTTGTATCTTTGAAAGAAAACTTTCACAGAGGTATACAGTATTGGCTCATGAATTTCTAAGGTTCAGATTTTGCTCATTTTAATTGATAATTTATGAGAAAGTAAATCAATATAAAACCATTTAAATTACAGTCATATTACCAAACTATAGAAAGCCCTGGCAAGGAAGATTTAACTTTCTTGATCTTGTGTGTTCTTGAGATGCTGTGACATACCACAGTGCATATAAGTGTAAAGAAAAAAATTCATTTTTATTGTATTGTATTTTATTTTGAATTGTTTTAGCTTACCATTCTCTTCAGAGGATATTAAAGTATTTTTATTTATTTTTTGGGCTTGTTATTCTTAGAATTCTTGTATTTAAGGTTTTGATAATTGATACAGTATGCAAAAAGATGTACTGTTGTTCATAAAGTTAGGTAGTCGTAGACAAAGGAATTACAAATAAGAGTAAGAATAATGTTTCTAGGTGTGCATAGAATTTTTAAATATTGCTTGTATTTTAGTTTCCTAATTGAAAATTGTAGATGGGAAAGTTTGCTAGTGTAAAACTTTTGGGAAGAATAAAGTGATTGTAATCAGGTACTGAATTAATGCATGACTGAAATCACTTGTGCAGCAGTTTCAGTTACATATAGGGGTCAGCTATCGTATATATTTATATTAAAATTGGGTAAAAGTAATAACTAACATTACTCTTAACAGTCTACATTGTATTACAAGGAGTGGCTGATTTGCTGATACGCTCATAAAATTCTTCAGTCTTACAATGCCTGCAAAGAGACAGTAGAATATTTCTGTTATTTCATGTTGAATAGTGGTGTTGAATAAAATGTGTTATTTTTTATGGCAGGGATTGGAGTGACAATATATAAAGTTGTGTGTCATTGGCGTTGATCCCCGGGACATGTCAGAGAACCTGCACCAACTCTTCCTTCAGTCATTTTGAGAAAGTGTCAGTGTCATTATCAGTGTGTGGGTCATGTCCTGCATTGAGTGTCCATGTGCGTGTTCCCGTATAGCCAGTCTGGCCGTCTCCCCTGATGTGCGCATAGATGTGCGCGTAGGTCATACTGACACTGCATACAAGCCCCTCGTAAGATCCTGAGCCTATGTAAATTGCTGCCCGGCTCTTTAAGATGCGGCACTCATTATATTGTGCATGCAAACTCTACTCGGTAAATACAAATTGTAGAGGAAGATCCTAGAAACTATAGGCATATCTTGAGGGAGGCTCTTATGTAGTCATATAATATCCACTACTAACCCTTACTAACATCCTTGATAATATAGCTTTTGTAGAAGCATAGTGCAAAAGACAAACTTACAACTTCACTATATTATCCCTTTATATTTACTAGTGCTTGATTTATGACATTTTCTACAACACATTATGTTTCAAAGAATTGCTTTTCCCCTGTAACTATTCAATTCATTAGCACTGGAGTTATATCTGTAGCTTTTAGGATCTTAATGATTTTTTCAATCTGACCTCTCCCAAGTACAGTACAATATACCCAGCTGGAGTTTGAGATTTTGGTATGAGGACTTGCCTGAATTGTTTGTATTGTTGAATGTACAGCATCATGCAGTATGTAAGCTTCTCAAATGAAACTTGGATGATACTCTGTTTGAACATCACTCACTAGAATCACCCTTTGTATGATTTGCTCTAAAGGTTTTGTTGGATCATGGTCTGCATTGAGATTAAACAAAAAGGATATTTTCTCCTTGAGCTTTTTGTATCAAAAGAGCCTCATATACTCTATCCACCAAGTCTCTAACATTTTTGCATGCCCTGTTGCTTTTGTTTTGTGTGAAGGAAATGTTACAGAACTTATATAATTTCATGTTTTTAATTTTTGTTGACTAATGTGGACCATTGACTCCTGAATAAGTTTTGTCTAGTATCCCTTGCCATAGCTGAATCTGTAGAAACTGGAAGGTGACCACAAATGTTCTGTGAGTGTTGGAAGGCTGTGTTTCTGTGCAGTATTTTATTTTTACTTTAGACATTAAACATCTAGTAGGGTCATTTAACCCTTTACCCGTTTAATACGTACATATACGTGGCATACCAATTTTGCTTGCGCTGTTTAGTTTGTAATTATGCAGAGAGCTAAGGTTTCAACACTGGTGCTAAGTGCATATATATATGATTCCTTTTTCTTGCTTTGCTTTCAAGGCCAGTCTGTTTAAACATGAATTATCTAGGCCTCAGGCAATTTTCATTTTCCTCATCTAATGCATCACATGATTTATAAAATTTATAGATAAGTAGAAGGGTAAATAAGCAAAGCCTGAAGATTTAATAACTAAATAATGAATATTATTGGAAATTGTCAGTCACAGTATTTTATTTTTATGTATGTTTATAAGAAAAGGATATTCAATACATGCATATGAAAAGTAAATAGTATAATCATTAAACATTTTAAGAAAAAGAAGTTTATTAAAAATGAACATAATCTGCACTCGAATGGTCACAAGCGTGGAGAGAAGATTCCATGTTTTATATTTTTATTTTATGCCATTAATCTCTGTACCCTAAATGTTTGCTGGGTGAGCTATTAGCTGACCTCTGGGGCTCCCAAAGTTGTTTACCAAAGGGTTAATCAAGTGCTGATTTTGTTGGGTATGTTTGCTGCATCAGTTCACTTCCATCAGGATTTTGATAGCATTGTCTAGAGCTGTTTAAATTTTTTTCGTCCTTACACACTTTCCTGTTTTAAAGTCAGGGTAGTGACATTTGTTTGATCAAAATTTTTTCCAGGAATAATGATAAATGATTTGTGTTTTTTATGTACACTTTCACAGGTATGAATTGTATGATTGATGTGTGATGGGAGGTTACTCAACTAACTTTGTTTGCCTTTTCATTTTTAAGCTTGCCTGAATAAGTACCGGTACAGTTTTTCCTTTTGTTTGTGGGGCCTGATTTTTTAAACGCAGTATTGTGATGCAAAGTGTATTGGTGGATCACCTGTATGGAGTATAATGGCTAAACTGTTGATATATGGGAGAGGTACTAAATAGGAGTTACTCCAGCAGGAAAAGGAAGGTTACAGATCTCGGGACTACAGAATCTCTTTTGCTTCGTGACTTGTAGGAATCAGTTGTGCATAGATCCTAATAGATAGGAGGCACATTCTTAGACAGAACTTATTTGGATGAAATAGCTCAGACTGGTGGTTATCAAAGATTTTCCTGCTAATGTGATAGATGATGTGGAGAGTGTGATTTTGTGGGTAATGAAATGTTGGTACTGTTCAGGTTTATTGAGTCAAAGGACCAGTACATGACTTACAGTACAGTGCTGTATGCCCAAATTAAATTTTTTTTACTATAAATAACTTAGAAAATGACAGATTTTCAGCATAAACAAAAAATTTTTGTCATCTTTTTATTTTAAATCAAAGTATCTCAGTTCTGTAGTGGGAAACAAAGTTCAAGGTCAATATCTTGAAGGAAGAGGTTAGAAGAAACTCCTTGATTTTGTCATGGTAAGGAGAGATCTTGATTCTGGCCCTAAGGGTTTTATCCAGTTTAGGACTCTTGCATACCACTAGAATGGTTTAGTTTGCTGATTTCATCTGTCATCATACTGATCTCACAGGGTTTCATTATTTGGATCCATTGCTAAAACTGTGGTGTTGGGGCCTGTAGTAGTCTAGATATTAGTTCATAGTCAAATATTCTATCCATAGAAGGGAAAACAGTGGAGAAATCTGCACCTATTATAGAATTAGTGTTATCATCATAATAATTGAGGCAGTGGGAATAATAAAGGTACAATACTTGCATTGATAACTTGTATTCATTTTCTTCTTGGTAGAAGGTTGGCAAGCAGGAGAGCAAAAATGAGGCTTTCCTTGGTATGAAGAGAGTGAAGACATCATGGAAGACAAGAACTATCTGTTCCTTCTATTTTGACAAGTGACATTAATATTGAATATATTTGAGATGAATGTTGTGCCAAATGTGTTGGCTTTCTTGATGGTTTGGAAGGGAATATTTCAGGTAGACAGTATTGAAAGTCAAAAAGAGGTCCTTGTTGAAGGCAGCTGTATTTGGTAGTACTGCATTTGTTAAGAGAGCAACAGCAGTAGATATTTGTTGCACCGGCTGCATTTTTGGAAGGCTGCTGAGCAAGTGTCGATTGAAATGCTAGATTATAACAACAGTAAATATTGCAGCAAGAGTAGTAATCTGCTCCACAGGCACGGGTTGTAGTAGAAGAGTAGGAGTCATCTTCTTATGCCTCCAACTAATCCAAGAAGGAAGATTTGACATAAAAAGAAGTAGAACATTTTGTCTAGGGGGCACTGGTTTGTGGACTAGGCACTGAGAGGACAGTAGAAAAATACTGTAGTAGCAATACCCTCATTGAAAATGATAGCAAAAACATTGGAAAACTGTATGATTCATGTATATTTAATGTTCATATTACTTTGTTTTGCAAAAATGTTGTAATTAGAAAGAAAATGGAAATTTTTAATGGGTGACTTCAAAGACAAATACTTGAGTGTATGTGGAAGACCATGTTATAGAGGAATGACGAACTTGCTAAGAGATATAGTTTCTAGAGGGTGGAAAGTGGATGCAGTTATCAAAGACAGGTGGTATGGGGATGTTATGAAACTGGAAGAGGAGCAGTTGGCAAAACCTCATGGTTCCAAGGACCCATTCCTAACAGTTGGTAATAGTAAGGAATTCCTGGAGAAATCTTTCTGTTGTATCCCCCTCAGCCAGAAGGTGAGGCAAAAGATGTAGTGGCCTTCTTGGCTAGTCCCTCCATAGATGAAGATAGATGTCACACCTGTTGATGATTGATAGGAAATTATCTAGCAACAGAGCTACCTTGGTTACCAATGCCAAAAGTATGGCATTGTATATAGAATGATAGAAATATAAGTAAATTGAGAATTATAGTAAGCATTATAATTGCTCCAGAATACCAGGTCCTGCAATAAATTAAAAAATCGTATAAAAATTACTGTATATTCTCTTGTAAAATTCTGGAAAAATTAAGATTTCCATTGGTATCACTATAAAAAATATAATAGCCTTTCAGCTCCCAGAGAGATGGCATTTAATAAGCACATGCTTAATAGCAGCAGGACCAGGAAGTCAACATTGAAAGCCTCATATCCTCTGTAATGATCTGTGTTAACCATGTAATACAAAGAGGACATATTTCAACCTGGAAAGACCAGCTTGGATGACATGTGGTCTGAGTCTGTAGTCAGGAAAGGAGTAGGAATGTGGAGAAATCATTGGGTGGTCATAACCCCTGTCTGTTCCTGTAATTGCCATGTGGCCCAGAAGTAGGTGTAACAGGATTAGGCGAGGATCTGGATGGTTAAGATATACTAAGGGTTGTAGGAGTCGTGCTTTTTTTGGGTGAGTAACTTTACTAACTGCTTTGGGGCACAAAAGCAAAGTTGTTTACATTTGCATCATAAGCAGCTGTATGTATTGTACAGTCGTTTACTACAGTATTGAGTCAATATTTATTTTCATAATGCTGATGGTAGCATATTCTAAACACACTAACTTAATGGATTGCTTTCCAACTTAGTGCGCACATAGTTGCACCCTGTCATTGACGTGTATGATGTCATGCAGTGTTGTGTTGCACTCTGTACTCTCCAGTTACCCATGATGTTGATCACCTAGTGTTAAGGTTATCCAAAATCTGGTTTCTTGTCTTGGGGCAACATGGTTTTCTGTTGCTTAGCAGGTTGCAGTACCATGAGTACACAAAGACACTACACGTCAAAAACTTGACCCCTAGCAGAGCTTAGGGAACGAAGACTAAGTAAAGTAGCAGCTTCTGTAGTGCATGACAGTTTACACTCCACAGAGTGCAGTACAGTACTGTACTACAGTTATAAGAGTAAGCTGTGAGAGAGGCTGATTTATTGTTTAAATTTTCATCCTCCTCCTCTTCAGGAAGCTAATTATCACAGTACAAAAGCTGATTCATTGTGTAAATTTCCATCCTCCTCTTCAGGAAGCTAATCATCACAGCACGAAAGCATCCATCTGCATAATGTTCATTCTATTTGCTCTTTTGCTGTTAAGTGCAGCTAAGTGCATATACCCGTTAACACTTGAAAATAGATACTGCCATAGGCTAAGTGACAACATGGGAAGTGTGAATAGATGCAATACCTAAAAGTAAGCAAAATAAAATACTTTAATCAATACCATGCACTCAATAAGTCTGAGTTAGCACAATAAACCTACCTGTTGGTGCTAACTATGGAGCTCCTTGTTTGGTAGTTAGCATACAAGTCATACTATATATAAAAATATTACAATAAACAAAAAAGCAATTTAAAAGTACTATGAATACCTGAAATATACACAAATCCTTGACAAGGGCAAAGTTCCTGCGATAGTGCAAAAATATGCCAAAGAAACTACAGGAAGCCAGAAGTGACAAGCTTGTAATTAACACAGGTTACACACTTTTCTAAAAAGGATAGCAAAACAGTTGAAGGTGATGTTTAGGTATAGGAAGATAAGGAAAATGAATATTAATGAATGTTGAAGTGTTAAACTTTGAGAAAGCCGAGCATAAAAGCAAGGGAGATTCTGGTGGAATTGTTTTAGCAGAGCTACACATGAATGATGAGAGTATAGTATGTACTCAGCAGTGGATCCAGAGAGTTAATGTGTGAACAGTGGAAGACGAAGGAGGGTTTGTGTCTTGTGACAGCTGAGACTGTGAATTTGTCCATAACATGACTGATGGGGTTGGAAGGCAAGAATCATGATTTCAGTATGAATGGAAAAAATATTGGTCCTGTCAGACAAAGAGAGAGAGCAGACAAGTGAGTGAGTAGTAAGTAGCAGGAGGGAAAAACCAATAGTGATCTGCAACACTTAGTGAATTGCAGACTTCATTTCATATGAATGACCTGTTACTAATCTGCAACATATTTTTGGCAGCTAAATTTATTTGGAGTAGGCATTTGACAGTGAAAACATCATGCGCAAAACATTACTGTACTATGATTGTTGAAGGGAATGGTTATCTGTACATTTACTGTGGTACCCACAACAGCTGGGAAAAAACTTTTTAGAAGTAAATTTCCAACTAAAATGGAACCACAGCTGGAAGAAAAATGAAGAACTTCGTGATAGTAGAACAGATTAAATCCATGAAAGATCATGACATTCACCCAGTGATCAAGGAAGGATTCACCAAAGTAGTTTTTTCCTTTCTTAGAACTGGACACACCATTTTAACACAAGGCAACTAGATGGCCACCTAATGTGATCCTGTCTGCATGTAGAAAATTAAATACGTCATGAAGATATTTAGCTATTTATTTCAGCTATCAAAAGACAGCAAATATTGGACACAAGTCCCCTAAATTTGATCAGTATTTTTAACATTTCAAGCACCTCTGGTGACAATATTTTTAAGGAGACCCCTCAGCATCAACATATTCTTTGAGTTTTTAGGAAACTGTAATTTGTTATAATAAATTTATCTATAAGAATATTTGTGGTTGGGACACCAGATATTTATGTGAAGTTGAGTATTTTAGCCCCCTGGTTGGGTTAAAATAACTCGTGATTTGTCAGAATTTACCACCACCTAACATGGTTTCAATCATTTTTTCCCTTGGGATTTATTCTTATTGTTAATTCTGTAATAAACTGTCAACAGAAATTAAGTTTTTGGTTTTAAGATGCAATTGATGAAGCCTCAGGTAAAGAATCACACTGGTCTGTTACTCTGATGAAAGGATTTTTCCTGGCTCATTGCCATTTTTTGTCACCACAGCACTGAAGATTTATGCAGGGAATCCTAATTATCATGGGCGGTACATTCCCAAATAGACCTTTATTGAGTGGCCACTTTAGAACAGTTTGCCTAAAGAAGAGATCGTGGAATGAACGATGGGTTCTATTGCGAACCAAGGTAAGGGAAGAATTACCATCAGGAAGCACCTTGACTGGCTTGTGACCCCACTGGTGCAGTTTTTTTAGGTGGCATTGCATAGCACCAAATATATTAAGATTTGCTTGTGCTTTCTAAACACTAGAAATTGAGTATGAACTGTGATGTAAATAGTATTTTTTGGTATTAAATATGCTGTAGTCATGGATTCCTTAGAGTAGATATTTCAGTGTAGGCTATATTTGAATGAGCTAATAAATTGTAGCACGCACAGTGCTAGCATTAAACTGCATTACAGTGAAATTTGTGGTTTTTCACTGCCAACCCATATTTGATCTTGTTTACAGTACCTGAGAAAGTAGGAACATTTTATTTTTATGCCTATTACTCCAGTTGTAGTTTACAGAAGCAATGTCTCTTTGTTGGAGTCTTTGATTGTATTTTAGAGGGTAGGGAGACGATGATAATTATAGTAGATTGTCAAGGAAAGGCTGTTAGAAAAGACTTTTTACTTACCTGCATATATGAGAGCTGATCATGTGAGAACAAATGATGCTTTTGTTTTAAAAGTGTTTCTTAGGTTATGACATAGAAATTCTAATTTAACTGGTAATTTGTAATAGGGTTTGAAATATAGCAGTTGGTTCAGTGTTAGCTAAAGAACTCTGTGACTTACACTGTTTTTATGTGAAAGTATCCATCCAGATAATGACTGAGAATGTAATGTTGAAATGATTGAGAATGTAATGTGGCTTGATTGGAAACTATTGGAAGCAAAGTTTGCATGTGAACAATTATAAAATTTTTATATATAAATATACAAATATGTAGGAGACTTAAAGTAAAGGAGGAAAAACCATTATTTGTATAGTTTTCATGGAGAATGTTTTCATGACCTACTTGCAGCAGCTGTTGAAAACCTAATTTTGGATCCTTAAGTTCATGGTGAATGAAAAATCTGCTATCTGACTGATAAAATTCACACTGCAAATTGTAAAGTCCAGCTGCAAACTCTGTAATCATGTGAAAGATGAGTGGTGCTCTTTTTAGCATCATTACCTAACCCTGGTAGGCAAGAATTTGTAATTTTTTTTTTTTTTGTAATAATCATATCTTCATGCTGAGGAACAGTGCTAAACTAGGGTTTACAGTATTCATATAGACTATTATTGGTTGACACATCATACATCTGTGATGTCTTCAGTTGCAGTTACGGAGAGGTGCAGTCTGGAAGAGAGGTCATTAAAATTGAAGGGTGGCATATTGTTAACACTAAAATGTCATCAGGAAGTGATTTGTGTTCAGGTGAGCATTATAAATAGAAGATATTTTTCTATTTATAATGTGGAATTCAGATTACTGCATAGGGTGAAAGGAAGGATTGTCATGTAATACCATACATTGAAGTAGCATTTTATTTCTGGGATTAAAAATCTCGTGTAACTTACTAAGTTTATAAAAAAAAAAAAAAGAGAGGCAGAGTCTCAAGGATTCTTTTTAGTAATTTTCCTATAGTATTGCAGGGCTTGAAAACCACAAGCTTGAGTGCTTTTGTAACGTTCACATCTCATAGAGTGGCAGCATGCTATTGTTTAGCAATCTTGAAATAGCATTGCTAGGTATAGTGCTGAAAACCCTTAGATTCTGCCTAGTGATGATTTGATGCTATAGTTTAAGCTCTGCCATTTTTGCAGGAGCAGTTATTGCTTTTAACCTAAAGAGGTTCACTCACTATTTTGAGAGCATTTCCTTTCCCAGTGAGTTTACTTCTTCTTATGGGCTCTTGTACATTGGGACATGATGCATTTTTATCCCAAGCCATTTCTCCCTTGATTTATAACCCCATGATGAGATTAGAGCATGAGTGAAGTAACTTGTATCTGAGGATTTCATTTAATTCATTGTTTTGATTTGATTAAGTACAGTAAATCATAAATTTATTTTCCTCTTACTCACAGTCATGAAAGATTGTTAATTGTATTAATGGTTTCTTGAACTGGTATTTTTCCTTGGAGAGTCTTAAGTACAAGTATAATTAGTAATTTTTTTATATTTTTAGATCACAGTTTATAATTTTTCCCACATTTGCAATAGGTTTTGTATTGGAAAATTAGGACTGGAATTTATAAACTATTTGAAGATAATACTTGGGAGCTGTAATGAGAATGTTAATCAGATGGTGGTGTTTGGTGTAAAGGCACACATGTATGATTAGTCACATTAAAACCTTGAGGACAGAAGTGTTTCAAGAATCAGCTCCTGACCTGAAGGGGTAGGATTTCATGATAGCATTAGTGTTCCTTTTAAGTTTTTAATCATGTATGTATGTATGTAATAGGCAGATCAGACTTCAGAGCAAGGTTGTCAAAAGGTGAAGTTTTTGTGGATAAAGCTTGTCTTATGAGTTCCAGATGCATTTTTTGTAGCTTAATCCTAGTTTAATCCTTAGTCAAGGGTGCTGTTTTCGATGAGCCTTTTTCTAGGTGTTTCTAACACTCATCAGTTAGTTTTTGTGAGATTTAATTTTTGGAATCTCTGGAATTTATGGAGAGTATTTGTATGTTTGTATTGATTGTATAGTTGTAAATGTGTTGGGGAAATTCTAACAAGCATATCATGGCAATTAAATCAAATTGGAACCAATGTTATATTTTTGCCTCAGTGACCGTTGATGATGTGACACCAATTTATTATAGTTAATGAAATTTATGGTAGTTAATGAGTAGTCCATACTATACTTCTTCATTTAGTCAGTTAGGAAGACGTCATTGAAAGATTTACCTTTTTAAGTGCTACAACAATTTTGTAATAGGGTGAAAGAATTTGCAAGTCAATTGAGAATATGTAGTAGTAATGTAATGGCTTTCAACATTTTCCATTTTATCGTGAAAGGTACCAGAGTAGAATGGAGTATAGTAACACGTACTTTTTTCTATCATATGCTCCACAGCATGAAAATACCATGTACTGTACAGTATATATTTTGTATACAGATAACTCCAAATCTTGTGCTGGCTTTGGATTATTAGCTGTTTGCTTGGATACTGAAGGCAGTTGTTATTTCACCTAGCCCTAGCTGGTGTTCAGCTTCTGTTGCTGAATTCGATGATATTTTGCTAGTGCTAATGTAAGTTTACTTCATATTGAAAAAAAAATATATAAATTTTGGCGATTCTCATTGTACATTGTAGTCCAGCAAAACACAATTTGAATAATTCAGAGCTTACCTGCTTTTGATTGACGACATTAGGACTGCAGAGTACCCAAATAATACAGGAATAGCATAAAGAGAAAGGGCTGATGAGGCGGCACAGCATGTGTCATTGGCTAGTTTACTAAAAATAGTCTCTATGTCCCATAGTCTGGTTTTATTATTGTTATTGATTAAAAATAAAAAGGGAGTTTTAGCAGAGTTCATGGGAGAGCAATGTTGATTTGCTGTATTAACCAGGAAGTTCCTGGAAATATATGCTTGCTGTACCATTGTTGTCTGCTAAAGTGCCATGAAGGCAAGAGAATTAACATGTGTTACCTGCGACTTGGTCACATTGCTTCGAGTATTGCTCTTTGAATGGTTTGTCAACCATTTTGGTATGGCTACTCAGTCTCACTAACAGTGAGGCAGCTGCTGATATAGTTCCCTAAGCTATGGGAACATGAGAGTTTTCTTCACAAATACTTTAGTGAGGAAAGTAACTATGTACTGTATTCTCTTTTCAGGGTTCTCGGAGAGGGAGATCTTAAAATTTTTTTTTCATTTACAAACCTAGTGTCTTTTTGGGTTCTTGAGAAAGTGGACTTTTCTTGTGACAATTTTCTCTTCTTTTTATTATATTGTCTTTCAGTTTATAAGTGCTTCGAATTTACAATTTAAATGTACGGATATTGTGTGTGGAATACTGTATGTGAATGCTGTGATTATTTGGAAATTTCATACGTTAATGGTCTGTACCATTTCTCTTGTTTTGTCATTGGTCCTTGCTTATTTTATGTTCAGTTTATCTTTTAAGCCAGTCAAACAATCAGTCAGTCGTAATATTTATATGAGTAATAAGGTGTTGATAACATTTGAAATATTTTTTTTTTTGGTGAAAGTAAACACTATACCTCTTTTTGCATGTTTAATTTCTCATTATTATTGATACATATTGTAGATATGTATTTTATACTGCACTGCTTTGCTGTAGTTGAGTTGCCCTGTTTGGCTTTTGAATGAAATGGCTTGTTAAGTAAATGATTATGCTCACATGGCATTTTTGATATTTTCATGGGGAGAATTGTAAAATACCTTATTGCATTTGAAGTTTGCTTTTGTCACAGTTATTGTATTGCAATTTATGAATTTTTTATTTGGAACTCATTACTTTAATAATGAAAATTTAGAATGTACAGTGGTTTAGTGTCTGAATCTTGTTTTGTAGGTTTTATTTACATTTATGCTCATGTTTGCTTGGAAATAATAGTACAGAATTATAGAAGCATTGTTTATTCCTGAATGGAGAAAAAGAATTCCCATTGAAATTGTACTTAATATTATTCATAATTAACTCTTTGTTCTGTAGAGTCGTATCAAATCTGAGAGCTTTGCCTTGGAGTTGCGCTCACCCAGCATGGTGTCCTTTGAGGCATCTGCAGAAACCTATGATGTGTGGAGTCACGTAGGGTCAGTATGTGGAGGCATGGGAGCTGTATGGGTGGCAAGGCACAACCCATCCAATAGTCATGTGGCTATCAAAATTTATGACTTGGATAAATGTGGAGATGAATTTGAATTGATTCAGGTAAGGCTGCTTGTAATTGATTTCTATGGTATATTTACTTGATTTGTAATTTTTCTCATTTTGATTACTGTACGATTTATACACTAGCAACATTGAATCTTTCCATATTTTATTCATTTCATGCTTGTAACCTGCTGAATCACTTCAATGTCTGTAAGAAGCTTCAAAGTTACTGTCAATATAGCCATTGTAATTTCTCCTAGACTTAGTACATTGATGAAGCAGGAGTCTTGTGAGATGCTGTGATAATAAAGTGGGTGGTGGGAGGAGGTAGATGTTCCCTCCAAGCAGGCTTAGCCATGTTATAAAGGCTAAATCATGAGTAAACTTACCAAAACTGGCATTTAGAAGTATAAAACAGGGATCCATCCAAGTTCAACATTAGAGCTATTGTTTTTGAGTTCTCAAAGATAGAACTATCATTTAGAGTAGACCTATAGATTCCTCAGCTGATCCTATTCTAAGGGCAGGACTATTAGCATCTATCATAAATGGTAGTAAGTAATGGTTAAAACCTCACTATCAGCATACTTATAGAATAGGCAGAAAGGCATAGCTTTAAGTTATGTACAACAAAAAATAGTGCGGTAGAGTGTCTCTTATCCAGAATCATCAGTACCAAGAGTGTTCTGGATAACTGGTTTTTCTGGATAACTGATCTTTGGCCTAAAGCATAGTCTAGGTTAATTCAGTCTTGTTTTGACAGTCATAATAATGAATAGATGTAAACAGGATATAAAGACTTGACATACAAAAACATATACTGTAATATAGTAAAAATGTTGAAAATTATTAATATTTAGTAAAGAAAGCTAAATGTTAAATTCACTAGATGTTTGACAAATTACTGAGTTGACTGTCATAATACATTAGCCTTTGGAATTCAGTATGTCTTAAATGGAAGTACACTACAGTATGTCCAGTGTATTGAATTCATAAAAAAAAAAATGTTCCAAATACAAAGTGTACTCATTATAATAATTGATTAATAAATGAAAAAGCTAAATGTTTACAGTGTTGATTATTTAATGCTTATCATCAGCTAATATAAACTAAGCATAGCCTAGATTTGCCTGGAACATTTCTTTATGAAAAATTTATTCGATGATTAGGTAAACTGACTGAATGTAGAGGTTCATATGAATAGGTATTAACTGGCAAAATGTCTTGGAAGTATTTTAATTTAATGATACTAGAATGTGGCTAGGCCATGTGTATAGAAGACAGGGAATAGTACGAGATACACTGGGGTGGGTTGCCCTTGGTAGAAGAGGTAGAGGTAGGCCAAAGGAGACGTGGTTAAGGACAGTGAGGCGGGAAGCAGGAGACGGGTGTTGGGGAGATCTCGAGGAAATGATTGATTGATTGATTCTAGAATGTAGCCCAAAACAAAAGCACCTCAGTCGTAAAGCAGCTGAGTTTTTTCTTTTGCTTTATTTTAGTCTAAACCAGTCTGTGTGTGTGTGTGGCCCTTAGGGGTAGTGCTGTCAGTGCACCTCACGTGGTGCACTGGCACTGGAGGTATTACTTAAAGTTCTTTGCAGTGTCCCTTCTGCCCCTAGCTGCAACCCCTTTCATTCCTTTTACTGTACTTCTGTTCATATTCTCTTTCTTCTGTCTTACTCTCCACCCGCTCTTAACAGTTATTTCGTAGTTCAACTGCAAGGTTTTCTGTCTGTTTCACCTTTCGTACCTTTTTATTGTCAGTTTCCCTTTCATTGCTGAATGACCTCATGTGCCCCAGCAAGTGGCCTTTGGCCTAAATTTTATATTCCATTTAGAGACTATGTTGCCATATCAACTCTTATCAAATTTCTTATTTATATCACAAGCTGTGCATTAAATTATCAAGAGCTATCTTGCTTTGTTCTTAATAAAGAAAATAAATGGTAAACATATGGCAAATTTATTTGAGTACTAGTGGGTTAATGTGGCTTTTGTCAGTAACATTCACTTTAGGGTATGACATCCCTGCCTAGACTAGGCAACTCTTTTAAGAGAAGGAGACACTGAAATCAAACCAGCGGGTAGAAGGGACCCTTTAGCCTTGGTAGGCAACCCTTCTAAGAGATGGTTACTCTGCATACAAACCTTGTTCTTCAACCATAGCCATTGTACTGTGGCCTTCCATTGTCCTGGGTTTGAGTTCCCTTGCTTGAGGGTACAATCAGGCATTTTTCCTCTTTTAATTTTTTTTGTTCACTTTAGTGTTCCTTCAAAAAGTGAGTAAGACAGGCTGATGAGAAAGCAAAAGTTGCTTTGTGGATTATCAGGGAAGTGCCATCCTCTTCACCTAACGCAAAGCAAAGCGAGTGGCTAAATTTAAATTCCAGAGATCAACATGGCTTGTCAGCTCTTTAGTTTTGTGTATCCTCTAATTTTGTCCAGCTAATTGAGGAACCCGCGCATATTTTTGGTAATATATTAGAACTCATATTCACAGGTGTTCCAGCTACTGTCAAATCCAAGGTCAGCAAATATGTATGTGTATGGGCATTTCTGATCATTATTCCTAATGCCACCATTGGAAAAATGGTCTGGCTGAAATCTAGAGCCAATTAGGACTACATTATTGAACTGTGAGGCTTTTGATATTTCAGAAGCTGTATCAGATCCTGATTCCAAGAGGAAGATAATGAAATACTGATGGCTATTTTAATAAGGTATGTCCCTAGAAAGATCATCAAATTCAGGACAAATGACCAGCCATGGTTTGATGATACATGTAGATGAGCTTACCATGACAAATGGACCAAATTCAGCACATGGGGACGAAATCGTTGAAATGAAAATTACCCCATTTTTGTTGAGTCTTCCCATGCTGCGAATGGAACTTGCCTTAAATCCAAGAGAAATTATAATAATTCCTTGAAGAGGAAACTTTACTGAGCCTCGTCTGAGGTGTACCAAATTGGCATTATCTATCTTTGGGTCAGGCTTGCCTTCCACTCCACCACCACTACTAACAGATGACAGTAGATTGGTTACTGGCCGTAGGGAAAAGGCTGAACTGCTTCATCAAGTTTTTGAAGCTAAGCAGTCAGCTGAGGATGTCCCTCCCCTTGATACTTGTCATCCTGAATCTATTCTTAAAAAATTTGCATTTTGCTCTTGGGATGTCAAGAAAATTATGGATAATCTTGATAACTGGGGTGGAGATCTTGATGGTTTCTTTCCTTTGTCTTTTAAAAAAGTTTATAATGTGGTGTCTCCCAAGATTTTTATGTTGATGTACTATCTTTGCTGATGAGCTCAGTGTTAATAATACTGCCTGTTCCCAAGAATGTCATATCTGCAGACTGCAGTAACTATAGGCCATTTTTTTATTCTCCCTGTGCTCTCCGAAGTTGCAGAAAAAACTTATATTCAAGCCACTATATAAGTACAGTATGTGGAATGTAAAGGATTGTTGGCTGATAGTCAGTATGTATATAGGAAGCAGTTAGGTGCTTGCGATGCTCATTTAGACTTTACATGCCATTTTCAAGAGAACCTTGATAAAGGTTTTGAGTGCAGAGTAATTCAAATAGATTTTAGTGATGCCTTTGATTTAGTAAATCACAAGGCTCTTGTTTATAAACTTGAGAATCTTGGAGTGGGTGGATATGTGTTAGGATTACTTCAAGATTTCCTTACAGGTAGGCAGCAGTGAGTTGCTGTTGATAGGTTCTTTAGCAAACCAAGACCTATTGTGTTTGGGGTTCCACAGGGTAGTGTTCTTGGTCCACTGTTATTTTTAGTAAATACAAGTGATATGGTTGTTGGCCTGGAAAACAAAGTTGTTCAGTATGACGATGATGCAAGACTTGAGGGCGGAGTAAAGTCTCCACTTGGGAGAAATGGGGTCCAGGAAAACAAAAAACAATATTGATTAGTAGATCTTGTACAGATTCTCCACCCCATCCTCCCCTTCAGATGGATGGGACTCTGCTGAATGAATCTAAAGCTTAAACTATTCTAGGTGTAACTTTTGACTCACATTGTTCTTTTGAGAAGCATAAAAAAGTTTCTGCAAACTGCAAATGCTGCACAAAAATTAGGTATTGTTCGTAAAGCTTTATATGTTTATAACAGTGATAACATCAATGCAAGCTGTTTTAGGTCATTTGTCCTTCCTTTATTAGAATACTTTTCTTTGGTGTGGATGTCTGCTTCTGCCAGAGATTTATCTGTTTTAGATAGAGTGGTTTGTGGTGGTATGTTTCTGGTTCCTAATATTAGCAGTTATGACTTGGACCATTGACAGATGGCCTCTTTGTCAATTTTTCATAAGTTGTGTAGGGGTCAGTTGTGCACCCCTACTGGAACTTTTGCATGAGCAGGAAACAGTGCAAGAAACTATCAACTAGGCCTTACAAGGAAGCTGATGTTCATGTTTTTGCTGATTCATTGCTCATATAGGTCTTCATCTTCCTATTTTGTCAGAGCCTTCAAATGAGGAATACTCTCTCAGACAACATTTCCTTGGTCACCTCTGCTCCACAGTCTCCCTCAGCAGCATCTTCCTCCAAGATTGATGCAAGAGCATTAAGCTTTGTTTGGAAAATAGAGTATGAATAATAAAAAAATATGAATTTTCATAAGTGAAACTTCCACAGAAACTTAACACCCATTATAAGGGTTTACTTACGATTGTGGTGGAACATGAATCCAAGCAAAAACGGTGCAGAATTATGTTACAAGCAAAAGAGGAAATGCAAATCATAGTTTGATTATCATGAGAAATGCAAGTTAACAAAAAAAAAGTATAGTATTGTACAAGCACATGAAAAGGTAAGTGATAAATAGCAGAACAGGAATAATGCTACAAAAAATATTACCATGACCACAAAAATAAAGATTTAATTAAAGAACATACCATTACCAAAATTGTAAGCAGAAATGCCAAATTCATCATAATAAGAATGGTACTAAAACGGTAAAATTCTTTACAAAAGGCTAAAGAGTAAGGTACTGTATACTGAAGTACTTAGTATGTCCTTAGACCCTAAACTCACCATCCAAGTTACCAAAGAAAACTGGGTCATGATTGCAAATTAGTTAGAAATCAGTAGTTAACAAGTGTTGACACCAGAAAAAACATAACTGTTATTGCTTGAAAAATATTGAAAATTACAGTACTGTAAAGCACCTATGTATATGGGAAAAAAGTACTTCAAACAGGTGAATGAAGTCCTAGGACTGAAAATAGAAAATTAATACAGTACGTACAGTGGAGGTGAACCTTAAACAGGAGAAATAAACACATCAGACCTGCCAGAAAAAGAACACTGACATCAGATCTGCCAGAAAAGGAACACTGATTTGGAAGTCTTATCTTTCTTGGTAAATAACTACAGAAAGTTGTGTCTTCCATTGAAATATACCAATCATGTTATGTCTTTCAATGAATCTAAAAACTTAGCACTGATATGAAAGGAATACTAGATGAGAGTGAAAAAATGAATGAAAATTCCAAAAGCAAACTTTGGGGAAGGCTGAAAGCTGCTAAACAGCCAGCAGACACAAGAATGAGACAGACCTATGAAATGAGGAGTGTGTGGAATTTTGCATAATTGCATCAAAAAGCTGTATAAAAGAAATTGGTTTGAGATGAAACAAATATTTTTCCTTGCCTCCCTCAAAATATTACTTGCTTTGTCAAGAGGATGTGTTGCTTGTCAGTAAAATAAATTTATCCTGTTTTGTTGAAGATTTAAGCATTCTCTTTTCACCTCTTAAGAGTAACTAATGTGATATTAAATTTATATTTTGTCTTTATCATTGGTCCTTGAAGCTTTGACTATACCATGTGGACAGTATAAATCTCAAACTTTATCTCTCTACATTTTTGTGTTTCAGCATGAAATCAGAACTGTAAAACAGCTGCAGCACAGAAATATAATCAATTATTTAACATCGTTCACAACCTCACAACAGCTGTGGATTATAATGCCACTTTTAGGATATACTTCAGCTTCTCGACTTGTTGCATCACATTTTTCTGAAGGATTACCAGAACCAGCTCTTGCTCTTATGATAAAGGAAGTTTTACAGGGTCTGCAATACCTCCATTCAAGAGGTATAATTCACAGGTTGGTTTTTTTACAGTTATTTTTCAAGCCAGTCTGAGATTCACTTCATTTTATGAATTGAAAACTTGACCAGTTTCATCATCATTTCTTGAAATTCTTAAATGACTACCATATTTTCTTGTGTCGACAACACACTGACCTTGAGTGCAGACCCTAATTTTGACTAGCAAAATTTTGAAAACGATAAATAGGTTGCACTATCATGAGTTTTGGTTGGTGCATTACACTCACTCAACTGTTGTCACTTTACTGCTACAGCATTTTGATTATTGTAGTTTTTCCAGTTCATTGATTATAGAAATACTGATGTTTTTATGTTCATTGATTTTAATAATTAATAAGCTTTTCTGAAGATGACATACCAGCAAACAAATAAACTTGAACAGATTACCAAGTACTGTAATGTATATGGTATAAACTGCCCAGCCATGTTTCACAAGAAATTTTCTTGGCCAACAATGTCTCACTGTAGGGGCTTATTTAATCTACTACGTCATTGTGTGAAAGTGGATGTGGCTACCTCTGGTGCAGTATTTGAAGATTTTGATAGTACTGTATTAGATATAGGTTTGTGCATCATTTTTTAAATCTCAGATAAAGGAAAAATTAAACACCACAATAGCAAACAGCTGTATTAGAAATAGTGTGCAACATTGTATTGCAGTTACACATTGTAAAAACACCACATGAACATGGCATCTCAAATAGAACAAAACAAGAATATAATAAAGATTGAAATTCACACAACAATATTACAAATAAGGAAAACATAATTTTCAAAACCTCAAAATATTTTGCTTATTGTTACCGCTCTTAAAAGTAAGACATGAAAATGATTGATTACAATAGCCTAGCTATACTGTAGATTTTTCTAAGTTGGGCTGAAATTTTGTCTATATTTTGTTTTGATTTGCTGAACTGTAATAACTATATTTTCAGTCCTCAGTGTTTTATATTTTTATCTTTCTCTTAAAAGGTAAAGGACTGCAAATTTATTTTTCAGAGCAATACGAGGGAGCCACATTTTAATAGAAGGAAGTGGACGTGTAGTGTTAAGTGGATTACGGCACAGTATCAGCATTACAGA
The DNA here is from genome assembly GCF_040412425.1 of Macrobrachium rosenbergii. Classification (NCBI taxonomy): domain Eukaryota; kingdom Metazoa; phylum Arthropoda; class Malacostraca; order Decapoda; family Palaemonidae; genus Macrobrachium; species Macrobrachium rosenbergii. Next base: position 14,608,168 of record NC_089768.1, on the reverse strand, counting down.
TAACAACAGATGGAAAAAAAATATTCATTCTTATCCCCCTCAAGCATGCTATAACCTAAACTGGGCTAGTCCTGAGTTGCTAGAGCAGGTAGGTTTGATTTAAAAAAAAAAAAAAAATTTTTTTTGAGAATAGCTCATTCAAATAAATTTTGTTATTACTGTTGCTGCTTATTTTTTTATATTGTAAATTTTTTTACTTGTAGTTTACTATGTATTTAGAAGAATTTTATATTTTTCACCAATGTTGTGTTTCACATGAAAATTCCCTTGCAGGATCTTTATGGATACAGTGAGAAGAGTGATATATATAGTGTAGGCATTGTGGTATGTGAATTGGGTAATGGAGAAGTTCCCTACAGAGGCATACCTCCAACTTTGATGCTTTTGGAAAAGTTAGAAGATCGTGTTCCGTACCTGTATGATGCATCAACGTGTCCACAAACAGGAGAAAATGGCCAAGGTATGAATGAAGAATTTATTTACTTTAAAATGATTAACATTTTTAAAAATATCTAATTAGCAAAAATGTAAAACCCTGAAAGATCAGGATTTTAAAAATCAAGACAAACTTTTTTTTATTCATAAACCAGAGTAAAGGAAAAACTAGTGTATGGAGCCAAAATTTAATAAACAATTCAGTGTAAATTTGATGATGCATTTTCAGTTATAATTTTTATTATTCAAACTAAAAACATAATTACAATGGAGAACATAAAGACAATGAAGCATTGGCTGCAAATAGGTAAAGTGTATTTGGAAAACAACTGGTGAAATAGTATGGTGCCTGTCCGAAGAGGATGTTGGAGACTGAGCAAAACGGATATCAGTAGAAATAGATCCCACAGTAGGGGACCTAAGCTCTCTTCTCTCATAAACTAACAGAAATCTTAATTACTTTTGAATGAAAATGTGTTACTTTTTTAATATATAAAATTGCAAAGATCCTGGAAGGGTTCTTCACCTATTAATCTGGATTTGTAAGGATTTAATTTTTGTTTTTTGAGTAATTCAGAGTCGGGATAAATTTCCAAACTTAACAGATTAAGAGCTCAAAATACTTGCTGAAAAGTGTGCATAAAAGATGTCTTGGGGAAACAGTAGTTAATCCTTAAGCTAATGAAGAAATGAAGTTAACACGATAAAAACATGCATACTTTACTAGCGTTTTATGATATCAAAAAAGTTAGTTCTGTGAGACTTACCTAACTTGACACAAAGTTTTCCCAGTTGCTGACTTTTTTTGTGGCACATAATTAGATACCACCCATTTTATTGTACCTCCATTTTTATTAGTACATTACTGTTTGTTTGTGAATCATAATATACTCACATTCACAGGAAATAATAAGGAAGGGCCATTAACTTGCCAAGCATACTTCGTAGAATCTGAAAAAAGATAAGATTAAGAGATTTCGGCTGACTTGGTATTTTCATTGCTAATGGTTTTACAATAGGTAATCTCTTTATGGACTTAGACATGGAATGAAATCTCTCCACTGCCTTCTGTATTTCCAGCCTAAATCCCCATTTAGTATTGGTCTTCATCTATGCCCTTTTCCCATGGTTTTCTATGCCTTATTATTTCTATACTGTACCCGCTTTTCTGCTCCCAACTGCATCTCTTCCCTTCTCATCACATCCCTAGACAGCCTCAGTGTATGATATCTCAAGTCTCTTTTACATCCCCTGCATGCAACACCTTTCAGGAACTTCATTTGTAATTTGATCTCCCTAAGGCTTTCTAGGCTTGCTTTCTTTCAAACCTGCTCCATTTTCCTTGAAAGTTTCATTGATGCATAGAATACTACAGGCCTTCTATATGCATCATAAAAATTTTAGCATTAGTAATCCAGTGGTATACTTCTTATGCCAGTAATTCAGAAATTTCTTTCCACTTCTAAAGGGTCTTTCAATATCTACTTCACAATCCTGATTGTTCCCAAGTACCTTTTATCAGGCCCACCTTTCCACCACAGCATGGTGTTCCGCTTCTCTCTTTTTGCTACTTTCCACCCTCTCCCAACAACTGATTCATAGTGCAACTGCGAGGTTTTCCTCCTGTTACACCGTTCAAACCTTTTACTGTCATTTTCTGTTTCAGTGCTGAATGACCTCATAGGTCCCATTGCTCGGCCTTGGGCCGAAATTCTATATTCATTTCAATTCAGTTCTCTCTCTTTGCCATTGGTCTTCATATACACATGGAGTATCCAAAATCTTGCACATGCAGTACTGACCACCAATGTAAGTATTACTGAAGGATATTTGCATTATACCTTCAGCCCCTAGCTGCACCCACTTTTTGGCCTTTTATGTTACATCCATTCCTTTTTGCTATCTTCAGTCTTATTGCACAGCCTCTCTAACTGTTACTTTTTAGTCAGCAGTGGGGGTTCTCTCCAGTTTCGCCTTTAGATCCTTGTACTTCGTCTCCTTTGTTTTCTTGATGTCTCTTTATCTTGCTACCCAACCACTCCAAACTCCCTCTTTTCACTGTTGTAAGTGCTGAATGGCTGAAAATGCCCCATTGCTAGCCTTGACAGGCTAATTTTCATAAGAATCAAATACAGTATTGAGCATTTCCTAGGACAGTATGTGTTATGTTCGATACAAAGCACCAAGTTCACCCTCACACCACCTGAAACATCCATGTATCCACATTCCCAATTACTTTTTTAGACACTTTTAGTCACTTCCTTTTCAGTCTTCATAAGCTTTGTTTTGCTTACATTAACTTATGGTTCTCTTCTCTTTGTTCCTGTCTTCCATCCTTTAAACATATCTAGAATCTCTTCTGAGGAAGTTGCAATGATGACTTCTGATTTCCTTACAGGCATTGAAGGTTTGCTTGGTCCTTAGAAGGATTCAAAGGCTTCTATAGAGCTGCCATGCTCAAATCATGCTGATTCTGTTCTGAGTCATGTTAATTCTCTCATATCTGGGCGTGATAATTCTCTTCGATTGAGTAGGTCATTTGGGCTTCTACCTCCACCACTTCCCTGACATTCTAGACAAGTGAACCCAGAACTGGTTCGTTTAGGTCCAGGGTTGTCTTTGGATCAGGTTAGGGCAGAGGGCCCTTCCTTCACTCCTCAGGAGGCTGCTATCTTGGAGTCAACTGTCTCTTATGCTTTTGTGACTGTCTCCTGGTTGGATTTATGGTCCACAGCAGTGGCCAAAATCTCTTCCACTGCAATGGGTGATACAGAAGAGAGTGCCCCTTATATTAGACTGTTACAGTCTGGTGGTAAGGCAGTTTCTTACAAGGCAATTTCTTATCTGGCCCATTTAAATACTAGTTTTCCAAAGTAGTGACTAATTTTGTCATATACTCAGATTCTAAAAGCACTTTAGAAGCTATTGAAAAATTTAATATCTTTCATCCATTAATTCAAAAAGTTCAGGAGTGGTTTCTAATGCCGGTGTAAATCAGTCTCATTCTGTCGGGTCCCTTCTCCTGTGGGGAGTCGTGGAAACGAGATTGCAGACAGGGAAGCGAAAGCTGCTGGCATTTTATGAGAAACCACTTTCAGAAAAGTGCCTCATACAGACTAAAAGGTCCTATTATATCTTATGTTTTAAGTAAATGGCAAGAAATGACTACTCCTCTTCTTGCCGATAATAAAAAATATAGAAATATTAGAGATAATATACTGCTGTGGCCATCGTCATTCCAGCTTGATAGACAAACAGAAGTTATTTTAACCAGATTAGGGATTGGGCACACTCATTTAACCCACCAGTTCATTTTAGAAGGAAGCAGCCCTCCAGGGTGTGCTTACTGTGGCGAGACACTAACAGTGGAGCACATTCTGGTGGTCTGCCCCAGATATTTTAACCAAAGAGAAAGATACTTCCTAGGTAAATCCCTCTCGGGTATTTTGGGAGATGAAGCAGATATTTCTGCTATCATCTAAAAAAAAGTGTATACAAATTTTTATTGACATTTAATTTTTTTCTTAATATATATATCACATCATACAGATTTTTAATGACATTAAGTTTTTTCTTTATATAGTTTTATTTATTGGTCACAACGCTACATTTTATTTATTAATTGTTTCTTTCACTAATTCATTAACCTTAACATAATTTATTTACTCTTCATTACAGCGCTGAATGGTCTCCTTGCCCCCAGCGCCTGAGCTTATGCCCTAAATATCGTACATCCATCCATGTAAATGCTAACATTTGGGTCAACTTCTTGTTAAAAAAGAGACACAGCCCTTTCAAAAGTTTCTAGGTTTGTCAGTACTGATTCCTTATTGGCATTGAGGAACGGGGATGTTCTGAGCTCCCCGTCTCTCTACTAAAGAGCAACTTGACAGACATTGCTGTAGATAGACGTTGGGTAGACAATAATGACTGGCTAGTTCACCAAGTGGTATCAAAATCTGCTGGTCCTTCTCGCCCTAGCTCATCGAAACCTAGACCTCAACGTTCTCCTAAAATGCCCCCCCAACCAACAGATCCAGTCAGACTGCTCCATCGTCATCTAAGAAAGCCCCTCAGCAATGGCCCTTTCAGCTCTGTGCTTCCAGACCAGGGAGAGGGGCTAGAGGCAGGGCTAGAGGAAATAAGTGATAGGGTGGGTGCCCTTTCCCGCTCACTGTTACCAGGGGTGGGGTGTGTGGCGAGCCATTGGGTTATGTGGCAGAGTTTCGGGGCAGAGAAGTGGGTAGTAGGTGTTCTACGAGTGGGATATCTACTACCCTTTGATTTTCTTCCCCCCCCCTTCTCCAACATATGATGTACACCCAGGACTTTCCAAAGTTTCTAGCTCTTCAAGAGGAAGTGAAGAAAATGATGCAAAAAGGAGCGGTGGAAGTAGTAAGGCATCCATATCCAGGTGTGAAGTGTAAGGAGTGATCAAATAAATTATAATTCTATTTATATAAGAAGAGGAGTGAGTAAGTTTTGAGGAAACAATTAATTAGACAGGGATAGACATTTTCCTTCCTTTCCTGCTTCATTGCCAGCTCCTTTGTCTATTAGTTACCCTCCTCTTCCCCTACTCTCTCATGCCTTTCTTTACCTAGACCTGATCCTACAGTCTCGACTCTTCTGCTCCCCCTTCAGTTCAGGAAAATCGTATTTAGACTAGACAGGTTGGTAGTCTTATTCTAGAAGCTTTAAAGGGCTTGACTGACTTCTGGTTTTGAGTAACCAGTCCATGTTTCCCCATAGTGTGTGTGCTCTATTTCATGGTCCCTTTCGAGAGGTAAGGTTTCAGTGGCATCGTCTGTCAATGGCCCATGCTTTGGACTGCTCTGCAACAGCAGAAAGACTCCACTGCCAGGGAACTGGGTCAGTTCTGTCTTGATTGGTTAGGTTGTTGGCTCGATCACTGAAAAAAAGTGGATATACAGTACTGTAAATCCATAATTTGTTTTACATCACACTCAACTTGTCATTGCTTATGATCTGGACCTCAAGATGTCTTTAGGTCTTTTGAAAATGAGGCACTTGGAATGCTGTATCACTCATTTTTGAGCCTGTATGTGGTTGGAAGTTAGTAGCCCTAGCGCATGTGGAAGAGTAAATGAATTCCCAGCATTTTATTGAGAATGTTTATATTTGCTGTTCATATTTGCATGAAGAGACAGGTTTTTTGTTCTTGCCCAGGGTTTAGAGCTAAAATTGATTTTCAGGCATATCCCTTCTCAGGGGCATTTACATGCTGAACTTGACCTCATGGGAGAGTAATGAGATAGAAATATTTTGTGCTGTACAAGAGCAATTAAAATGTACTCAGAGTAAAGGCTGTCAGAAGTGAAATGAATAATTTTGTGCATTAGGAGATCCAACACTACTATGTCTAAAGGACAGACACTGCCCCTTTTTTCATTCACTGTTTGGACAAATTAGGTTATGAAAAGCATTATCTTGATCTATTACTGTTGCTGAAGATAATTATTCTTAAGCTATTGCTATGTCAGTTGATTTTGAGGAACTTTTTCTCTGTAGAACATAATTAACACGGCATTAAGGAAATGTAATTCCTTTGCTGTACATTTCCTTAAAGGTGTGGAAATTTTGTGTGAAATTGCAGACTATGGGCTGCATGTCATAGTGACTACAGTCTTTTCCTGAACTGAATGAAAGAGCAACTTTGTATTGACTGGCGTTTGTTAAGCTGTTGGACCCAGACACAGGGACCTCATTGACACTTCATCTGAGGTGGCTTTTTCCTAAGGCTGCTCTTACCTTGTCTTAGGCCAGAGAGCTGTACAATCCAGAGAGGATCCCAGGTCAGGTTAGAATGTTTTTTGAGTATCATGTAAGAAATCTTCAGTTTGCTTGACTGAGTGGATTCTTGTCTAGCTGCACTTAACTCACCAACCTTCTTTCAATGTGGGAATCAGTCACCAACCTTCTTTCAATGTGGGAATCTGCTAACTGTCACAGTAGGTGAGATTCACCTCATATAATGTAAATTTTTATAAGATTTATTATCTGGATACTTATCTGCTGTTAAAGTAGAACCTGCCAAGCCTCCCCACAATTTAGTGGGCTGTCAAGAAGAATTCTGACGAGAGCTAAAACATACAAAATGCACATGGTGGAGAGCAGGTGAACCAGACAGTCATCTGGGTCATCCAAGAAATCCTGAAAATCTTGAGGATTAGTGGTTCTCATTTCACAGGTCTCCCCTTAAATATTACTTGTACTTTTTGAAAGAAAATGATAAGGTGTGGTCTCTCTCCAGACTACATTATCATTGATGTCAATCCAGTTACCATTAATCCCCATATATGTAGCTTAAAAAGTTCTTATATAGTTAAGGTCCAAGAACAGAGGCTATCACAATTTGATATTGCTCCATTAGTTGCAGAAAGACCACTGTGTAAATGAAGAAGGAAATGAAGTTCAGAGCTGATTGCATGGGTTTTAAAATAAGATTTTTAAAAATTAGTCTTTTCTGGCCAGTACACAGATGTGGTAGTCAAAGAATGGGAGCACATGGGAAATGAAAATCTCATATAGCTACTGTTGATTACCTGTTCAAAATTTGGTTTGTCTGTTGTTTTGTTGGTATGTAGGTATAAAGAAGAAATGATTTGTATCCCTAAAACAAAATTATGGAAACATTTAGCTTGTATAATCCTGAGGTCTTTATAATTTTTTTTCACAAGGTATGGCAACTGATTCAGGTGTTGGTGGAAGTGTTGGCGATAATCTAACAAATCTGGCTGCTGCTCAACGTTTGTTTACACCTTCAGCCCATGATATAGTTTCAAAAACGTTAGCCCGACATCCAGAGCATCGCCCCTCTGCAGAAGATTTACTTCATCACCAGTTTGTTAGACAAATTCGAAGGTTTCATGGTTCACTCCCACAGTTTCTCCATCCAGTTGTACCTCTTACTCAGCAAACAGAAATTGGTAAGTTTAAAGCCACAGTGTTTTCTTAAAGTGATGCAAACATTTTTCATGTAAACTTGAAATACAGACAGTTAGTTGTGCAGTGGTGCCTGTTTGAGAAGGGATTTGTCACTTAAATGGTTCAAAGCAATGCTGCATTTCCCTTCAGTGATTTGCATATTACTACACTGAGGAGTAACATATAAAATAGTTCTCTGATGTTTATGCATCACATCATTAAACATTGTTTTAACACTCATGTCACTAAGGTGCTTTGTATTATTGTTATGGCGTAATTTAGTTAGCAAGCCATATGTTATATCCCCTGTAGGGGTGTAGAGCCATCAGTGCACCTCATGCAGTGCTCTGTAGACATTACTTAAGGTTCTTTGCAACTATCCTTTGGCCCCTAGCTGCAACTCCTTTTATTCCTTTTACTATACCTCCGTTCATATTAACTCTCTCCCATCCACCCTCTTCTAAAAGTTGTTTCATAGTGCAACTGAGGTTTTCCTCCTGTTACACCTTTAAAAACCTTTTTATGCTCAATTTCCCTTTCAGCACTGAATGACCTCATAGGTTGTAGTGCTTGGCCTTTGGCCTATATTTTCTATTCCATTCCATTCACATATTATACATCCTTTTGTTTTGTTGTGAATATCTTAAAATCTTTTTAGTAGAAAGGCTTTAATATGCACATTGTCCATGACATGCAACCCTCATTCAACTTTTTCGGTGGTGGAAAATTATGCATAGTAGCCTGGAGCAAATGAAACATGCTGGAAAGGATTTGTATGGTAAAATTAATTAAGATCAGAGGTAGTATGTTTGGCATCCCCACACTTTTTTCTTTGTTGTTGTATTTTCCCAACCAACTACTGTAACAAAAGCTATAGCATAAGATGGAAAGTTGTGAAGATTTACCTCTTGACCTTGTCTTAATTCTGTAGTGCACATGAACTAGAGTCACCCTTGCACTTTTCCCTTCATTAAGCTTTTCAAATTCCTATGTCAGAAAGACATTACTGAGAACTTTTAATATCATCTGTGCCACTAAATGGTACCCATTCTACGAGGTAAAAGCCTTGTCTTGTGCTATTACCAGGTGTACTCGGGCAATTCAAAATAAGCATTTATCTCCCAGTGCTTGAGCAGCATCGAACATTCTGTATACAGTATTCACATTTTGTAAATCTTTCTCTTTCCATTTTTGTCTACAAAAATGGAAAGAGAAAGATTTACAAAATGTGAATACTGTATACAGTATGTTCGATGCTGCTCAAGCACTGGGAGATAAGAAATATTTGTAAAAACCTTGTTTTTTAACTCTTAACTATCCTTGTCTTAAATTTTGTCATTTTGTGAAGTATTTAATCAAGGCTTTTACCTTTGCTATTACCAGGTGTACTCGGGCAATTCAAAATGAGCATTTTATCTTTGTTTTTAATGATTGTTTTTATTTGGTTAGCATTTTTAAAGTGCTTTAGCAGATGCAGAACTCAAGGTTTGATGTTCCTAAATTTGTCTCATGTTTTTGAAAAAGATAATAAGTAACTTTTTGCTGTAAGTATGGATTTTAATTTTTGGTATACTGTAATGCATTTGGATTTTAATTTTTGGTATACTGTAATGCATTTGGCTAAGGCAAAAAAAAAAAAAAACAATGTGTTAGCAGTGACTTACTAGCATCGAACATTGTTTTTGTATCACAAACGCTACACCCCTCATATATGAAGTATTCTTCCTACGCATGCGCTGGATCAGCTGTATGCTGTCTAAACAAGGGTGGTACCTAGGTGGAGATGGGTGTCCATTCTTATTCAACTGATACAACCATTGCTCTATCAGCCGCAGTGTAGTTCAGACATGTCTCGTGCATTCTGTGTTTTTTCTATTTCCTGGCTATTCCTTTGTGTGATTTTTGTGGATTGCACATTCTTGGTGTATATTTTCTATGTTACTGGTGCAGTTTGGTGTTCGAAAGTTGTAGTGGTTTGTTTCTTTTTCAGTGCTTTGGTGCAGGTTATAGGTTTTGTTGTAGGTTCTTTGTCTCAATGGAGAACGGACATGACCAGTGTCATTGGGAAGGTTGTGGTAGACTTGCTATAGTTGTGTATCAACTTTAGTGGTAGTAGATCCACACTTAGTGGTAGTAGATCCACATTGTGTATATTTCTTCCAGGGGAAAAGAATTTCCTTGTGATTCCTTTGCCCTGAATGTGTTGAATGGCCTCGTCCACAATATGAGCATTATGAGAAGAGGAGGAGGAAACTTCATTGAGCAGATGCCACACTGAGCCCTTCCAGAATTTTTTCTTCCCCTGCATCCATCTTTCACCACTTCTTCCAAACAGCAGTTTTTGAAATCGACTACACCTTCATGTGGCGAGGAAGAGAAACAACTAAATTCCCTACAGCAACTGAGAGAGGTCTTGCCATCTTGGAGCTTTCTAGGCCTGCCTCCTTCAATTTTTCTAGAGTCCTTGGCTGGGCAGGGGGGCAAGCATCAGTAGTGTGTCTCCCTCCTCAACCACATCTACCTCCTAGGAGGTACCACTAGTGTTTGAGGATGTGGAGGTTCATACCAGCCTTCATCCTGTCCGTCACCGACCCCAGGCACCTTTCTGTTTGAGGATGTGGAGGTTCATACCAGCCTTCATCCTGTCCGTCACTGACCCCAGTCACCTTTCATGTGAGCCAGTAAGTGACTGCCAGGAAAAGTCACTGATGTCTTTCACCACCCTCATAGTCTTTGTCAGACCATTGCTATTGGGACAATGTGGATGTCTACAGCTTTCCTTATTCGGTCTCCTCTGCCGAGTTCTCAGTACATCATATTATTCATGACCCCAGGCCTTTGCATGACACTAGTAGCCCTTCTTTTGCCACATGCTGAGTGGTATGCAAACCTCCTCTTGCTCCTGATAGATGCGGGGAGAGCCCTGCCCCTGGCCCACTTTTTTGTTGCAACCACACATCTGAAGGTATAATTGATTGGTGCTGTCACTACATCTTCACAGGTGGAGGTTATTCAGCATCATCTTTGAAAGTGGTTTTTGTCACAGAACAGCAAGGGAGACATCTGGCAACTTGCATACATCTTCAGGGAATGGCTACCAGGAAAGTGGGCCATCTTCTGCAGTTGGAGTCATAGAAGGGCCACTCTTCAGTCAGTATCTTTCTTCAGTGTGAAGTGGGCTTCTTAGTCTTACTATGTGAAGACAGGGCCTGTCTTTCTTGGGCGTTAAAGGGTATAAGGCATAGCTCACTCTCATGTTCTACTTACTTGGCATGGACCTGCCCACCATCACAGAAATAATGATGCTTAGAGCTTTGAACAATTGTGCCCTCCTTGAGAGATCAGGCCCCTTGGGTGAGAACTGTTTTGACTCTTGGGTGAGAACTGCTGTTGGTACTTTGAAGCTTCAGGATAGCCCTCTACGAATCTTTCTCAGTCATTGAATGGGGATCTTGCCCTTTTGTCTTCCGTGTGGATTATCATAATTTATCGAAGGGTCTTCCGTGTGGATAATCATAATTCATCAAGCATGCGATATGGGTTGTGGTCTCTCATTCCTCCTTTATACTGGAATTAATGGCTTAGCAATAAAATCCCACTGTCCTGGGCCCAAGATTTGAGTTGAAAGATTCTAGATTCCCTCCCTCTGAAAATTTTTTGGTGGGGAGCCAGATTAGGTGCAGCTGGGCCGGTTCACGCTCTAAAATGTTACTTGAGAAGGACAAAGAACCTCAGACCAGAGTGCAAGCACCTTTTTGAGAGTCCAGAATATTGCAAGGAGGAGGTACCTAAGAACACCATCTCCTCTTGCCTCCAAGATGTAATCCTTAAAGCTTACAAGTCCCGCACTTGTGCAGAGGACCCTCTGAGCTGTCCAGGAGCTCCCAACATAGAGGTTGTTGGTCCCTCTCTCACCTGCTGGAAGAAAATGGTTCAACAGGATATGAGGGCAGCAGTCTGGCAGAGTCGGACTACCTGCATCTCAATCTTCTTGAGGGATGCTGCCTATTAGTCCCTCGACACCTTTTCGTTAGGCGCTGTGATGGCAGCTCAACAAGTAGTTAGTACATGGCCAATCCAGTGGAAGTATATACTCCATATATGAAAGGCTATGGTTTGTATACCTAGGAAAAATGGAAATTCCTTTAAAAATTTGCATTTTAGTGTGTAAATTCTCTTCATTGGTTTAGTTGACAAACCAAATTTTAAAGTTTTTTCTTCTATTACAGAGGATTCTGTTCCTGATTTGCTACAAGGGAGCTTAGAAAAAATAGACCTAAATGACGATGTTGATTGGGACTTCTGATCCTGTTTGGCAGCAAAATTAGTTTTACCCATTTTAAGTAAATCAAGCAAAAAACAGTTGGCTTATCTTAAAGGTTTATGATATAATCTTCAGTTTCAAGTTACACTTTTAATGTGCAGTATTTGAAAGTTTTGTTATAAAGTGTTTATTACATGTTTATCTGCTAATGTGAAATAATTTTATGCTTTTTTGAGATCTTGCAGATGCTTATCCAATCGTGTTTAAGTTTGTAAGTCACAAAATTTATGTTCTGTCAACAATACAAGCATTTATACAAAGAAAGTGAGGTCCAAAGGTATATATATATATATATATACTAGTCTATTTTATATAAGTTTATTTGTGGATACACAGATGACATTACAGATGTAAGAGTTTGTACTCAAAATACAAAATACAATATGTATCTCTTATTTTTTTTTATAACAAAGTAGAAAAACTTCTAAATATTTCTAAAACATTTATGTGCTTATATGGCTTTATGAATTTAGAAATTATCTCAGTATATGTATAACTAGAAATTGGTAACATAAGAGCAAAAACTAAACAGTTTAGTCAGAATTTCAGGTTATCTGGTGTCTCAAATATGGATGAGTATGTTACATGTAATTTCATTAACCACAGTGCCCTCTCACTTGAGATTTTCACTCTTTGGAAACATTTGTCAGTACTAAGCCTAGGTCCAAATGAAGAAGTGAAGCAATTTGGATGCCCACAGTAAGATTCAAACTATGAGGTATCAGAACGAGGTTACGTTAACTAACTTGCCAGATAGTTAATGTTACCTTGTCCTACTGTTCTGGATGCTAGTTCGAATTTTGCCTGGGCTTCAGAATCTTTTTTCATATGGATTTAAGTTCCTTAGTGACAAGCATTTCCAAAGTGTGAAGAAACTGAGAAGTCACAAGGGAATTGTGGTTATTAAATTACATACATCTCTGGTAAAAAGTGACCAGCAGATAATAAATACCTGTTACATTATTTAGAATGTGCAAATACTGATATAGAATAGGCTTAAGAGACCAGTGAATTGTTGCATGGCTAGCTTCTAAAGAACAGAATCCTCTTAGACAACTAAAAAACAGAAAATAACAAATAAGTAAAGAAGACATACATCTGATAGTTACACAGATAGTTGTGTATACAAGCAGCAAAAACATGCATGACCCTTTTATTCCCATATATTTACTAGAAATCAGTATCGGTAATACTTACCAGGAAAACTTTCAGTCTTTAGAGATAAGGAAATGAACATCTGATGCTTAGCAGTGACTAACACCTTCTCACAATGTGGATGCTGATACTACAAGTAGCACAGACTAGTCTTTAGGTGTAGGCATTAAAGGGAAACTTGGAAGTTTCGTGTTTGAGCAATATCTGGAAGAAATGAGAAATATCTGGAAGAAAACCAAACTGGTTAGTTTAAATCATAATTACCACTGCTGGGAAAAAAGAAATTCACCACTTTCAACAACCTAGAAAAATCAAATCCCAGGTGGCTGTATTTTTTGTTTCAACTATTACTTTTCAAATGGCTTTTTTACCTTAGAAGTAACTAACCCAAGAGTTTACCACAAAGATGATTTTGCTCTTTTAGAAGACTTTGAGATTCTTTCAAATGGGGTATATCCTTGCACCCACTCTTAGTCTGGAGTATTACTTGGTTGTTAGTGCTTCTTTGCATACATGGGATGAGGAGAGAGGTAACATATGCCTATCTGTACACAAACCAATGGTTAGAAGAAATTCATGTACAGTAGTTTTAAAAATTACAAACTACTACTGCCTTATGAGTCAAATATCAGCTTGAGAATAAGCACTTGAGAATAAGCACATTTGAAGTAAAAAGTGCTATGATTGCAATGGCACAACCACCTCAGAATTGCACTTTCAAGCTGACTAGTTTATATACACATTTAAGGATATGGGAACATTAAAGAATTCAGGTGAAGAGTCATCACTTGGAGCTATGGTATGACATGTTCTGGAAACTTGTGGATCACACAAAGCTAGTAGGGGTCTATTGAAGCACAGTGGGTAAACTGAAGGCACTGGGCGAGTCTGTGGGTGTAAATGAAAATGGAACAATGAGTGAGGAAGTTAACTGGCTACCATGCCAGAAGCATCCACAGGGCTGAGCTAAAGCATACAGTATCTGGTAACATGTGGATGAGGTTGGAGGTAGAAAAATACAATGGATTAGCACCACCACTATACTACACAAACAATGATAATTATAATAAACAAGTTCTACCAGATTACGAATAAAATTTTTTCTTGTGCAGTACAGTAGTAATATTTAGACTCCTGAACCTCAAATTTGTAATTTTGACAGAAGTTCTCATGCTTATGAGACATAAGTACTGTACTATGAATTTTTTAAATTTAGCAAATAAATAAATAAATAAAAATAAATAAATAAATAAAAATAAATAAATAAAGAAAATAAATAAAAAAATTAAAAAATAAATGAAAATAAAAAAAAATCAATTAATAAAAAAAAAATAAAATTTAAAAATAAAACTAACAGGGGTCTTGTGAATGAAGTCATAAAGGAAAGTGATGGCGAACGATCTGCAGGCATCTACCAAGTGTTCCAGTCAAGTCTTGCAGTGAATTCCAAAGAGAAGATGAGACCTATTGACTGGTAGGTTATGGTTTGAATGGCTTTTAATTGAAAAGCCATATAATGTACTGAAAATCTAATGATACCCTCTCAGCTAGTTCTTAGGGAGGATTCATGAAACTACAAGGGCTAGGGCAAGATCACACTTTTTGAAGGTAAAACTTATGCAGGCATCTGTCAATTGTCAAGTTATGGGAATGGTTCCCGCAATCCTGTATCCCTGGATGACATGATGGGTGGGTTTCCCTCTGAGGTAATGCACAGCTCCAGTACAAGGGAAGAATATCACAGAGAAGAGTCTTTCGAAACCAGGAGAATCAAGGACATGTTGAGTGTGGAGAGGCATCTCTCTGCATGTGGCATTCTTTTAGGTATATGAACTCTCTTTCAAAAACTGATTGTAATGGAGAATCTACACATTAACTGGCAAACATGATATGAGGTTGGCAGGGAAGACTGGATAAAGCGAGCGCTTCATTGCTCAGGGAAAGGTCTTGTGTGGTGATTTCATGAAGTAGTCCACATAAATGGAACTCGTAGGAAGGTAGCCTGTTGTAAAATCCTGGGTATGGGTTTTAGAAATTAATACTTTATGCAGTAAAACATTGACTCACAGAAAATGTTTATGATTTTAAAGACATTTAACTAGAAAATATAAGATTCATGGCCAGAGTTCATTTGAACAATCCTACTACCAATCAGGTAGCTGTTAATACATGTGGCATCAAGAGGTTAAAGAATCTGATCTTCAAAGACTTCAGATGCTATGGACATGTGATGAGAAGGAAAGGGCATTATTTAGGAAAGTAGTAGCTATTTAAGTAGCAGGACAAAGACCTGTAAGAAAGCCAAGAAACCTTGGAAAATGGCTTAGATAAAGACCCAGACCTGGGAGGGATTAAGATAAAAGGTACACAAGACAGTGGAAAGAACTCATTTCATGTAATACCTCGTAAAAAGATAATCTGACTTACAACAGCATTGCCAAGTTATGAGAGTTGGACAGCTAGAGAACAAGACCAAAAGAAATAGACAAAAAATATAAGCAAAAGACCAGCAGCTAGGGCTGAAATGACACTGCAAAAATAAGTTTAAGTAAAAATTTGTATTTTTCCTAAGTATTCAAACCAGAGCTTTTTATATAAAAGCATCTTAACAGCACAAACAGGAAGCCATTCAAAACTTGGTAACAAGGTACTTACCAAGTAGATTAACAGGTGAATGGGGGAGAGTATCCTTAACCAACCGTAGCACTTCCTTTTCTTCAGCTGTAGGGACTGAGTGGGGCAGCTGAGGTGGGAAAGAATATGTCTCTACTGGAGTACAAACCAGCAGTTTTTATATAGGAAACTTACTTCTTAGGAGGGAGATTAGTACCCACTGCTGACTGGAGTTGTGTGCCACCATGGAATTTCCATGATCCCAGTTGCCTTGCAAGCAGGGGAAATCATTACTCTGGTGAAATGTTTGGCCAGAGCAGTAGGTCCCTGGGGCCAAGTACCCCCTCAAAAATGAGAAAAAGTACTTGCATAAGGAATACATTTGGAGAACCAAGAAACCTCTGGTAAGAGACTTCATGTTGGAAAGCAATTTTGTCATGGCCAAAGCCCAGCATAGGGTATCAGATGAAACTACATAGGTCCCTCTTCCCCTTGTCATAAAAGAGGATGAGGATGATGCCTCTCTGTCACTGACAAAGGGAGGATGCCCAAAGGATCACCTGTATCCTGCCCAATTTCAGCTTGTACTTCAGTGTAGATAGTGCTCTCAAAGAAGGAATTACAATGGAATGGAACCCAGTCATTACAATTCCAAACTCACGCCAGCTTTAGGTACAAGGTACATCGGACAAGATACTGACCTTGTCCAAAATGGAGTCTGGTTGACTATGCAACTTGGTTGGCAGCCACCAAAGTTCTCAAAGTACAGTGATCAACAACGTGTGATCGCTATCTTTCAGGTAGAATGGGGTACTGGAAACCAAAATATTCTACCACAGTGAGGGATGGATCAATGCCCCTGACTTCGAGGATCCTTCCACAGGAAGGGGAGGTGGTAATGGTTTGTTGGGACCCTACACGAAGCCAGAAGAAAATTTCTAGAAAACTACTACAGTACTTGCTTTAGCCTGTACTGCTGAAAAACGGTAACACTCCCAACTTCCCAACTCCAGGAGTGGATATTTCCAAATGGAACTGAAAAGCATGAACTGCACTAATTAGCATCTCTTCCAAATCTTCACCTAAGAATTGGAAGGATTGAACCAAGGACTGAATCTCTCATTCAGACAGAGACAAGCCCTGAGATTCTGCTACCACTCAGGAACAAAGGATAGTGAGAGTGATCCCTTCTGAAGGCTGAAGGAGATACAGCTAGCCATATGATTTCCCCAACCATACACCAAGGCAAGGTTAGAACAGTTTAAGCATGAAAACTCTGGCTGTCATCAGATGCAGAGGCTCGAAAGCTTTCCTGGTAACATTTACAGCAACAAGGACACATACCACTTGGGACTGAAGTACCCAAGAGGAGAAGACTGCTCAAAACTCTCTATCAGCATAGACAACTTTACTGAAGAGCAGAGGTCTGACTTAATTAGAAGGAAGTATGCTAAAAGTTAACTAACAGCTTTTATGTCAAGCCAAAAGGGGAAGTCTGTGATCTGCTGACCATACCTCTGAACAGAGAGATGCCCTCTTCTGTGACACCTATCATAGATGATGTCCAATCTCCATGATGCACATTTGCCGAGGAAACCTGTAAGGTGCACTGCCAAATCCCTTGCTACCCTGTGAGAAAGGCCCTGTCCTTCACAGGAACTGCTGGAGAACTTCCAACACAAACTTATACTGAGTGCACTGCTTACTGGGGCTGGCAAATGTGCAACTGATGAGAAGGATGAGCTCAGCAGTGCTCACGTGCCTCAATCAGGGAAAGAGCAAATTGGTATACCACTCAGCAAGAGTCTTACAAGGAAAAGCAAGATGGGAGGTGATAAACACTGTTTGGGAGGGGAAAATATGATTACAACCAGGGTGTCCAACAGGTGATCCAGCTTACTCCATCACTGCTGAGGACCAAAAAATTAAAGCAGAAAACGAAGTTTTCTGTAAATCTGACCTCTACCAATCGAGTATGGGAACCCCCAAAACTCGAAAACTACTTCACTGTAAAGGAGAACATGGACCCAGACTCGTATATCTGCTGAGCTGATCTACAATAATGCTCCACTTGCATGGAGTGCCGTCAGTGCACCTCATGCAGTGCACTGTAGGCATTACTTGAGGTTCTTTGCAGGGTGCCTTTGGCCCCTAGCTGCAACCACTTTCGTTCCTTTTACTGTACCTCCTTTCATATTCTCTTTCTTCCATCTTACTTTCCAGCCTCTCCTAACAATTGGTTCATAGTGCAACTTTGAGGGTTTTCCTCCTGTCACACCTTTCAAACCTTTTACTGTCAATTTCCGTTTCAGCGCTTAATTGCCTCACAGGTCCCAGTGCTTGGCCTTTGGCCTAAATTCTATATAAAATTCAATTCAATTCCACTTACATGGAATGTTTATTGCAAACAAACTGATGGCATGCAAACCATCCACTAGAGCATCTCTGTAGCTAAATGATGTAAGAGCATGAGACACCACCAACCTCTACTTGATCCCAATTGATGACCAACTCCCGTCTTTGACAAAAAGCCCACCATAGGCCTGAAGGAGTCGCATCTCCGAAGGCACCAAGGCTCCGTGTCGCAAGGGCACCACAACAAGTGAATACCCTTGAAAAAGGACCACCCAGGCCAAAATTCCTAAATTTCTGCATAGAGAATACTTTTTAATAAATTTCTGTATGTGATAATTTCTCTTGTATGCTTTTTACTAATATCAGTGAGCTGAAACCTTAGTTTTGTCCTCGTGTTACAACAGTTGTATAATTATAAATTTTACGACTATTTGATGAGTAACAAAAATATCTATGTTGTCAGCTCTGGCTTGAGAAAATTTGAAATTTTAATCTTAGTATTTCACATTCTGCACTCTGCGGGCCTTATGTTTTGTCAGACAATGGAAGGGTCGGGGGAAAGCACTCATGAGATCTGTTTAAGGTGAAGCTAATTAAGTAGGTGTAAATTAATCCACACAGGGTAATTTCATGTTTTCTGGGGGAAATTAGTTCCACTGACTTCTATACGGAATGTAAAGCAATAATAATAATTCCTGCCGATAATTTACTTGCAGACTTCTGGCTTAGGTATCTTGCAAGTTCTTAATTATGAACAAGGCATTCCTCGGCAATGCGCCTTTGGGGTGGCTTGTTGAATAACCCAGAGCACCAAGAACAAAGAACGTGCGAACATTGCTAACATATTTCCCATATAAATGGGGATTGTGCACTCCTTTAATTAAAATGTGTAAATTGGTTCCTTCGCGATACTTATAATATTCTACGTTTACTGAACAAAGTATATAAATATAAGCTAACCAGAAATATAACTGAGTTGAATACTACTCATTTTGCTACGAGTTTTATCTTGGCTACAACTAAAACATGGAGTAGTTTACCTTGTGCAGTTGTGGAATCTTCCGATCTCCTAATGTTAAGGGGGGGGGGGGAATTCATTCCCGCTCTGTGTTTAAGTCTCCGGAATTCAGGTGTATCTTTTCTTTTCTGTTCCCTCGTGTTTGTTTATTTATCGCCTTTTCTTATTACTTGTCTCTCTCTCCAGGTTGAGTTCCCTTTGGAGCCTTTGTGGTTTGTCGTCTGCTGACTTTGTCCATCAGGATTCTGAGCTGAAGATTTGAAAGTTAACTGAAATTTTGTGTAATGCATTATTAGAGGAGAGTGAAAATGCCCACATCATAAATTTATCTGTAATAACAGAAACAGAATTAATCTTTACTCTTTTCGACAACTCAAAATATTTAGACAAATTGTACTAAACAGTTAACTCACATTTCCAAGCTGATGTACTCGGTGCCCAAAATTCAAGTGACCTACAAACTGCTCTATGAGAAAGACCCCTTGCCGGTGAAAAGCTGCTTTAAAATCTGTGGAAGAAAGAGAAAAGGCTTATCAAAGAGAAGATGAATAGAATAGGAGAGAATATAGAATTCAGGCCAAAGGCCAAGCGCATTCAGTGCTGAAAGGGAAATTGACAGTAAGGCTTGAAAGGTGTAACAAGAGGAAAACCTCTTCGTTACACTATGAAACAACTGTTACAGAGGGTGGAAATTCTGATGGAAGAGAATATGAATGGAGATACAGTACAAGAAATGAGAGGTTGCATACTTAAGTAATGCCTACAATGCACTGGCGGCACTACCCCCTAACGGGGAGAGGAAGATGAAGCTTTACGGCTTACAGTATTCATTTTAATTACACTGCTTAAACATTTTATAACTCACTATGATTAAGAAGCAGTTTTCATGGTTTGTATTAAGGCGTTTGACTGTTTTATAGATTTCACGATGTATGAGCCTGTTGAGGACTCTACTTCATCATCAATGCTCTCGTTAATTTGCTAGCTAGATAAAAATTTCTTTTTTACGTTTTTAAGCTAACGATCGAATGGTATCTTCAGAACGAATTAACCAGATTTATATATATAAAATTTTGAGGCGGCTTAATGAAGGGGGTTTAGTTGTGAACATTTCACTAATGCTGACTCACTCCCTCCCTCTCCCCGGCTCTCTCTCTCTCTCTCCCCTACTCCCTCTCTCTCTCTCTCTCTCTCTCTCTCTCTCTCTCTCTCTCTCTCTCTCCTAATGTGTCCCTTCCGCTGAACTGTCAAGTTCCTTAAACAAGCGAGGAAATGAGGGAGGAAAGTTATGGCAAGAAAAAAGATCGAGGTGCCTCACGTGTTTTCTCACAACACAAAATAATCCAATTGTGACGTCACTGCCAGGTGAAATGTTGGTGGGCGTGGAAAAAAGTGACGACAAATCGACCAACACACAAACACGAAACGTTGCCCCAGGCGTTGCCACACAAAGTCATGTAAGTGCGCTACCAAGAAACTCAAATGTTAGCCTCTTTTTATGTATTTTTTTTTTATTCTTTACAGCAGCACTCCGTCGTTTCGTTGAAATGAAATGAATCTTGAATGGTCCAAAAGAGAGAAAGAGAAAGGGAGGGAGGGAGGGCTGGGAGCATTGCTGTGGCCTGCAATTTGGTATTTGGTAAAATGAGGACGCCTCCAATTGTTTCACTGAAATAAAGCGCTTAGTTAAAAAGAGTATTTTTCATTGTAAGAAGGTGTTACAAGGTACAAAATAATGTATTCATACAAAACATTGTTATGCCGCATGAATTTGTGTCAGTGAATATCATGAAAATACAAGTGCACAAAAATTGAGAACATAAATGTCACTAACTGACAAGCCCAATCAGATAAATACTACACCAGAAACAAAATAAACGAGATTTAATTGTGTTCATAACGATGATGCTGTTATTATTAACAAAAAAAGGAAGGGAAAATTGTGCAACAGATCGATGCCAATATCTGAATTTCTTTGAGTGGAATATTCACCATGCTTTGCAGGTATTATAGTTAAAAGTTATAAAGTCAGTATCTTGGAGCACAAGTTCCATACATCTGAGAAAGTGGCTGGTAAGTAAGTATACCTTAGTTTTACCAGACCACTGAGCTGATTAACAGCTCTCCTAGGGCTGGCCCGAAGGATTAGACTTATTTTACGTGGCTAAGAACCAATTGGTTACTTAGCAACGGGACCTACAGCTTATTGTGGAATCCGAACCACATTATAGCGAGAAATGAATTTCTACCACCAGAAATAAATTCCTCTAACTCTTCATCAGCCGGCCGGGGGAATTGAACTCCGGTCCATCGAGTGACAGTCTGAAGCTCAACCAACTTAGCCAACGAAGGGCTAAAATTAAGTCAGTTTGTAAATAGCAACTGATTCTCAAGACTTTGTTCATACATGCCTCTCAAATTTCCCTTTCATACCTAAAATGCTAGAATTTGTTATTACTGAGTAACTAATTATTCATTTGGAAAGGAATAATGCTTTACCGGATAGTCAAGTCACCTTATAGACAACTATATTCTACATTGACTACTACATGCTCTGTTACAAACGATTTATTAGAAATGGATGAAGGCAATAGCTTATGGTATTTTGGTCTCGCTCGATCTCAGCGCTTCTTTTGTTACAGTTGTATATGAACTACTTCTAAATAATTTAGTAAAGTGATATTATTGAAGGAGCTTTTAAGTATTGGGACTAACTGTGTGACAGAAAATACTGTATACAGATTGAGACTCATGCTCATCTTACGAAACACTAAGAGGAGTAGTACCACTAGGAAGTGTATTAGGTCCCATCATATTTTGTATTTTTATGATTGGACTGTCAAACACTACAGGGACATGGGGTCAAGTTCAGGCTATTTGTAGATGACACGCAATTTTATTTTTACATAAAGAATATTGAAGATACAAATGAGAAATTAAATTATGCTCTTGCCAAGTTAAGGAATGGAAGTCATTTAAACAGCAGAAATTAAATAAAAATGAATCTATGCTGGATGAAAGGAAAAACGATTTAAGAAACCTTGGGGATTTACGGCTAAATATGAATACTGCAGTAATGTACATCCGGTCGCTGACAAAGTACGTGACTAGTAGGTGTACTGTTAGATTGTAATTCGCCTCTTGGTGCTCAAATAAAAAAATGTTATAAGAGTAACAGGCCGCCATCTAAGAAATATTGCTTTTGTTAAAAAATATCTTGATGTTTACAGAAAAAAAAACTTGCGATTGTGTCAAGCAGAGTGAACTACTGCGACTATCTAGCAATCTGCCTAAGATGTAATTTAGGAACTGCAAAATTAAATAGAGCGGCAAGTTACTAAAGGAAGTTACTCTTCGCGACAGTTGCACTGGCTCCCTAACAAGGCTAGAATAATGTTTAAAATGTGTTTAATGACTTGCAAGCTATCAAGACTGTACCCAAGATATCTGCCAACCAGCTGGTCTCAAGTTATTTGAGCCATGATACAATTGGAATGTTGTTGGTTTTAGGGCCTTTAAATTTGCCAGTCCAAGACTACGTGATAAACGGGCGACTGAAAATATGTCGTTTAAATAAAATTAAAGACACCCTTTTTTCTGAGTGCTATGACAGAGTGGATTTACAATATGGAGTACGCCGAATTTTGCATACTTGTTATTGTCTTTCATTCGTGGTGATCTCGATACCGACTTACCTTACTTTGTTTGCTGTACGAAATTAAGTATCAATCACTTCATAAGAATAGACCGGGTTTGACCTATAGTGCGGGGGTGGGGGGGGGGGCGTCAGCAGGGTGGGCGGGGAATGCTACAATAGTTCTTTAAAATTCTGGCGGGAGAACATTTGAGAAATGGCTATTTAACAAAGACGAACTGAAATTTATGAATGCCACAAGTTTATCGATGTATAAAATATTGCAAAAACATTGATGTGTGATCAATTAGCTTATCACATAGTTTCACATTCAGCAATTTATTGGCTACTAACCCAGAAAACCTTACAACTATTGTCGGGCTCTGACTGAGTATCGGTCTACTATTTCGTCGACACTGAAAAACATTATGACTGTCAAGGCTGGCGTGAGGTTAAAACCAGCTAGCCCTACATACAAGAATACACATTCCCCCTTCTCTGTTACTAAATAAGGCCAAAGCTTTTCATTGAAAACAATGATGAAAAGTTAATAATAAGTGATAAGGAAAAGCGTTCCTCATAAGCATTCGCTTGTTATTCTCTCCCGAGTACTTCCTCTACCATTTTTTTCTCTCATCCTCTGTCTGCAGGCAGAACACGCCCACGGTGTTGCCATAATGAATGCTATTTTTTCGGGGTCAGGTAAGTTGAAACAGTTATAGTATATTTTTTTACTAGTGTGATAAAAATAATTTTCATTTAATTTCTCAGTAGATTAAATCAGAAGTACCCTTGTTTAAGAATATAAAGAGAATGCGTGATGACGGAAAGGGAATGGTGCTTTGTTGTGTGTTGATCTCTTTGAAATTTTGGGTTCGTCACGGTTGTTAAGACATAGCTGAAACATATTAATTTAAATGTTTTTGTACGAAAAAGGCATAAATAAAGATAGCCTAAATACATGATATCCAAGGCATTAAGTTGAAGACTCAAGTGTCCCTATACTCTGAACGAGACGCATTCGGGTCGTTTCGGCCTCAAGTCATTTAGGCCGTAAGCACGTTTACGTGCAAAATGGGCGCCGTGTTTAGTACCAGCCCCTTTGGGGATGTACATAAAACATGAAATAATAATGGTAAATACCATAAACATAACGGTAAATACCATAAACATAACGTCTTACATTGTTTTGGATGTTACGGCCTAAGTGACTTACGGCCGAAACGACCAGGACCGGACGAGACATGGAGGTTTAGCTTGCTTTCAGCACAGATGGAAATCGCCACATAACCTTTTTGCGTAATCTTGCTAACAAACAGATCGAAAAAAAACCACGATCTCCTTGACTGAAGTGATAGAGGCTGCACTTACTGTTAACGAGACTAGAAATGAAATAGCTCGTCACTCTGTCATCAATAAATACTTTGTTTTTTTATATAAGAGTATGAGCAAAATGAATGGTTTACATGGACTGCGCACTTCAGGACCCACCTGAACTATAACGACAGTGCTCCAATCGTGCGAAATAATCGGTGAAATATTCTTGTGGGTTTATCGAGAGCTGCTGGTCTAAAAAAAAAAAAAAAAAAAATATATATATATATTGGCTAACAATTAAAAATTCACTTTTTCCATTAGGTCAATCTCCAAGTATTTATTATGTAACAGTTTCTTTATGGAGAACTGAGTTAAATTTAGCTGTATGCATTTTAAGACTGTCTGAGAGAGGATTGTCTAATCCAACTACTGTAATAAACCTAGAACTCCAGGCCTATGCACAAGTGTATAATATAAATTGTGTGATGGCAGCGTCAAAGAAATTTAAAAAACATACTTCTCATATTGTTGCAATTTTAGTTGCTACGTTCTGTTTACACGAAAGGAAACCCAAATGCGGTTTTACGCCAGAACGCCGGAGAATTTTATTAAGTTAGTCAACAACGTCATTCAGACAACGGGAAGACGCAGTTTTGGTTAACTTTATGGTGCTGTCATAACTTGCGTTGTTTTGTGCATTCTTAGCGTGTATAACTGGGCTCCTTCCTACTGAAGGTCCTAAGGCGGGAATTACCAAAATGAACAGAATAACTAAGGATGTGGGGAAACTGCAGAAAGATTAAAGCATATACATGTTTATTCGTTATTTTAATAATGGGAGAAATATATCAGCAATATATCCGGTAAGTACACTACATAAGTATCTGAGACTTCGCATCAAAGTTACCGTAAGAAACGCTCTCTCTAGCTGCCCAAAGAAACTGCTGACAATCTTAATATTCGATTTGTATGTTAAGTATTTAGTGGTTCATGGCGCTGAAGTAAAACCCAATTATTTTATTTTGCCTTCCTCACTGTTCTGCTTGCCTGTGTTTCGGGAGATAGGTGTGTCCCAGAGATTCACACTAGCCTGCTTTAACCCTTCAAATACTAAACCACACCTCATGGCTACCTTTTAGCCGGGGTCAGTCCTAGCACAATTATAGTTTAATTTAAACCAAACAACCAACAATACTGTACATATTATGTCAGTGGTATCTCGGGATCTTAATCTAGCATGTACAGTATTTGTGATTACTACCGTCGGAAAATTCCCATCACAGTTACAGTTCACAGTTTGTCTTTTTTCTTTTCCAGGTTCCACTCCACCGAAGGCGCTGCGAGAGACCGGCAAATTCATTTGTGCTATTCACGATAGTTCAGAGACATTCTGAGAGTCATACTACATATTCCATATTAACTGCCAAACTCTGAAAATAATAAGCGTCTTCAGTTTTTTCTCGGAAGACTTGATATATGCAGTCTCAGGGGTGACAAATATCAAGATGCCTTTCATCACTCGATTCAGCTGGAAAACCATCAACCAACATTCATTCATGAACCTCTTGCGTAGGGGCCGAGCTATTTCTGTTGCAAGGGGTCAGCATCCCCATTGCTCTGGGATACCCCACGATCATTAATCAGAGGTGGTTACGCAGTTGGTTTACCAGTCTTGCCACTCTCAGAAAATGTGAAACATGGATGCTGGAATTTATTCCTACTGAGAAATTCGGGAATTGCGCCTTAGTAATCAGGCGTATTAATAATTAATGAGCACAAATCTAACACTTAAGTAAAACGGCCCAACGCCACTTGAAGTGAACTGTTACTTTTCGATCCTTTCGATAAAGTATAGAGATTTGCCTCTAGAACAGATTAAATAGAATTTTACAACAATTTCTATAAATTGTTTCTGGGAATTACATATAAATACGCGGACATTTCTCAGGATAAATAACTTTCGATTTGGGTTCTTAATCCTATTATTTCTAGTGTTTACGTTTCCTCTCTGCAGTTACTTAGTAAGACAAAGTATAAAACGATCAAAGAGATGCAAGTGATTGGTTGCTCTATAGTTTAACTTATATACCTTCCGTCGCGTTCACAACACCACTATTGATATTCATCAACGATAAATGCATAGACGTCAAGACCAGCCTCTCTCCCCCCGGTCTAGAGAGTCTCTAGACCTTGCTTCTCCCTGGCCTTGCTGTTGTTCCACGATCGAAAAGAACAAGTCATTTCTAGCTCTTAAAATTAAACACTACCAATCAAAGGCAACCAGAACTAAACATGGGCGATAACAGATTCATCACATATCCAACACGTTACTTAAGCGATAAATTAATAAAGAGAGAACATCAATTACCTACACAACATAAGACGGCGAAATCCAACAGCTTACCTAGGCGATTTCTGTAGAGGGACTGCTTCAGTACTAGGAAGTTTGGCAGGCTGACCAATGCTTGAATGTGGGCAGGGCCGCCGAAAAGTTAAGCTAACAAGTCATTAGTAGCTGGTGACTTGTTATTAAAGTGAATAATTTTTTTTAAAATTCATGCATTGTTTAAAAATACTTTGACGAGTGAGACATTATAAAAATCGATAGAGATTATTTTGTCTGTCTGGATAAATGTCTGTTCGGTTACAGTTCCTTCGATGATTTTCATCTGTCGACCAGCTGCTAATCGCTTAATTATTGTCCAGAGTCCCCATATATATATATATATATATATATATATATATATATATATATATATAAAATAAGTATATGCATACATATATATATATATATATATATATATATATATATATATATATATATATATATATATATATATATATATATATATATATATATATAGAGAGAGAGAGAGAGAGAGAGAGAGAGAGAGAGAGAGAGAGAGAGAGAGAGAGAGAGAGAGAGAATTGAATTGAATTGATTATAGAATTTACGCCAAGCACTGGGACCTATAAGGTCATTCAGCACTGAAACGGAAACTGACAGTAAAAGGTTTGAAAGGTGTAACTGGAGGAAAACCTCGCAGTTGCACTATGAGTCAATTGTTAGGAGAGGGTGGAAAGTAAGATGGAAGAAAGAGAATATGAAAGGAGGGGCAGTAAAAGGAACGAAACGGTTTGCAACTCTAGGGGCAGAAGGCACGCTGCAAAGAACCTTAAGTAATGCCTACAGTGCACCGCACGAGGTGCACTGACGGCAGTACCTCCCGAGAGAGAGAGAGAGAGAGAGAGAGAGAGAGAGAGAGAGAGAGAGAGAGAGAGAGAGAGTTAACAAATTATTTTGTTCTCTCGTATGATTGTCTCCCTTTCTCACAATGTTGCACGAAATCTCAAGGATGACCCGGTGCGTTTTGACATGTAATTTGTATGCGGCCAGGCCTTGCATAAACACTCCTACGAGCGTTCTGCATTTGTTTTCAAAAACAGTCTCCAAGCCTCTCTTGAAGAAATGACCATCGGCATTATTCACGCTCCCGGAAGCAATGTCACTGTTCCGCAGATTTAGGTGAAAGGCTGTTAAACTTTCATCTATAATTATATTCCTTTAGTGGCAGAAAGAAAGATCTGAAGCACGAGGGGATTAATGTGGCATCAGTTCAATATCAGGTGAGAGCATTAAAAGCACTAGACTGATGTAATTCGAAATCAAATTACTCAATAAAAATCGACAAAGAAAACGAGAAAGTAGCACACTAAGAGCAGGTTAAATCCTATATAAAATTTCAACGTTAAATAACCCAACATAGAGGAGCCTATAAATCATGCAAAGGAAGAGAGGATCCCCAGGTTCGACATATTTAATCGGTCATGGCGGTAATGATGAACATAAATAAAATCAGAAGGGAGAAAACGAGGGAACGATCTAAGTAGCTACGAATGCATTTTCTTAACAATTCACCAGGCAGCTCTGGTTATCTTCTTAGCCTGTTCAACAAACCTTTAAAAGTGAAATAGAAGAAAGGAAAGTGAACTTGATTGCACAGGCAAGCGAGGATATTCACACCCAAGTCACCTGACTCCTCAGATACCGAGAACACGGTTATTTCGCGACCTCCTGGTGCGAGGCAATTAAGTAATTCGTCCCTAGTTTGACGAAGAGGCGTAAGCCGTTTTTCACCCCTTTCTTAGAAAATGGGCTTCCAAGATTTTGATATTATACTTAGCTCAACCTTGGAGGAAATTTGGTTTGAAAATGTGACAGCACAGACAGCTTTAGTTTTGATATGTTATGGCGAAGCTTTAGTTTTGATATGTTATGGCGAATCAAAAATAGGATACGCCAGTTAGTCAAAACAGGGGCGAATTGTGACATTTCATACAGCACCGCTGCTCCTTTGGTTACACAAAACGAAACTGAATAGAAGGGACTGACTAGCCCATACTATACAATTATTCACAGCACGGAATTTTCAGTGAATTTCTCCTGGAGTTGAAGCCATTCCTAGGATTCGAGTTTCCAAACAAAACAAAATCACGGCGTGAATGTTTCCATATGTACAGAATTTCATACAATAAGCTACGTTTCTCAAGTTTATATTTCAAATATTAATATAATTTGTAGTTAAGCTTTGCGACCTTTGAAAGGTATCCGGGGTAAAGTAAAAAATCCCAAATAAATTTTTGTAAAGGGAAACCACTCGTAGCTGATCTCTTCTGTTGGGGTTATTTGTTGACGTTCAGTGTAACTGCAGTTTGGTTACTTTGAAAAAGTCGAACGTATATATATACACATGTTATATATATAATGTGTGTGCGCGCGTGTATGTCACATACACCGTGACTTTATTCTTTATTCACAAGCATTAAGCCAAAAATAAGGTTTAATATTCAATACGCTATACCTCGTGAATAACTTGCACCCAAGGGTTGTTCATGAAAGTGAATAATGTATACCCAGTCGGAAAACAAAGGTTAGATTATTGATTATATCCCCTGCTAGTTTTAGGATATCGAAACTTTACCATAAATTAGACGCCATATACAAATCAATATTTATTTATTTCGTATATTTTTTACAAATCAATATTTATTTCGTATATTTTTTTTAGTAAAGGAACAAACACGCGTCGGTAAGAAACAAGAAAGGCTAATGTGCTTTTAGCTTCATAATTCCGTCTCGGGAATATTTTGAAACAGAGGCTGTCATAAATGGTGGTAGATGAGAATCGAAAAGAATGTATCGCCATTATGTCCAATTGTCGTCAGGTGATTACCACAGACACATGTCAGCAATAATTGGAACATCTAGTTCGCTGATCAACGTGTTGGTTGGAACAGAATCATTATTAATTAGTAGTGTGTTCCTTTGGCATAATAACAAGGCATTTCCAAGTCTCTACATATGTTTCGGGGCCCTTCTCACCCGCCATAGTACCATCTAAGCCGCCAAAACCCTCTATTAGTATTGCCTCAATCAATTTTCTTACCAGTTTAAGTATAGGCTTCATATTATCGTTGAGAAACAATATCAGCACAGTCTCCCTATCACCCTTTTCACCTACTTAACCTACATAGGGCACCCGACCCCCGCCCCCAGTTGCAGTTCTTGCTCCCCCATCTCGTCTCCCTACTTCGGAGCCGTCCCCCCAATCTCTCTCTCGAACATTCTCGTCTCAGTCCCAGCCGAGTCTGAGGAGTGTGACCGTCGGCTGTGCAACTCTGGCTGAGGTACACGTGAGTCAGTATCTTGAACTTCTGACGTCACTTTACCGATACGAATTTACTGCCAACTTTAGAATGCGGCAGATGGCGCGTGGCTCAGCCGGAGAAGAATGATAATAATCATGTCACTTAACGCACCCGAACGGAAAACTGGTTGCATGCCCCTTCATACCGTCGTTTCAGAGGATTTCTTTTTCGTAAATCTTGTCCTACTTACTCTCCTGGTCCGCGCAGCCTTACAAGTACATTTCTGACGTAGCAGAGTGACCTCTCTCGTTTCGTTCCATATTTGTGCCACTTATCCGGATGATCGTATTCATGTCAAAGCAAGTGTTCATGTTTACCATCAAGTAGCTGTTTAAAAAATAGCTAACATTGTTCGACAGCCTATTACCAACAACAATAAAATACAATTAAAAGAAATTTTTTTTTTTTGTGAAAATCGCTTCTATGTTTTCATTTAAGATTTTGTGCACTCAGTAAATTTCAACTAATCACCTCGGATTGTGAAAAGTCTGTTTTTTTATTTTTAAACTTGGCAACATCAGACCCTACTTTAAAAAATGTCCATAGACAAGAACAATCTCGCCTCATTTATTTACTTAGTGAAGTTATAAAGAGAATATCTGTGGTGTATCACTATATTGTGACCAGAAATAATGATTAAAAAGCAACAACAATGTAAATGAGAGACTTTTTCCAGAATACAAAAAAGGTTAAAAATGTTTTTTTTTTAACCTTTTTTGTATTTTGGAAAAATTCAGTCTCTCGTTTACATTATTGTGGATTTTTACTCATTAAGACAGAATATATTTACAAGGATAAAAAACTAAGTTATACTAGACCACCCGTGACTCGCTGGATCACTTTTTTTATTGAGATGAAAAAATAGCAGCATTAGGGAAGAGGGAAGAGGGAGAGGGAGGGGGAGGAGGAAGGGGGATGGAAGGCCCAGAAGCCTCCGGGATTCCAAGTGTGCATTCAAACACAAACAAGACAGAGTTTTAGTATTATATAGATGATGGAAAAGGGCACAGCTGAATTCCCACATCTTTTCAAGAGGGATATATTGGCTAAATAAGGTAACAGAATGAAACAAGAAAGTAATGAGGCATTTATCATGAAAGAAATGAGCACTAACTAAGGGAGAAAGCAGAAAGATGAACTGCTGAATTAGAATTTCAGTGTTCTCACAGGTAAGATGAGAAAATACTTGTAATTTGTGTATGCTATTCTTAAAAGCTATAATAATAATAATAATAATAATAATAATAATAATAATAATAATAATAATAATAATAATAATAATAGGAACACTAGTCACGATCCCAAGATCCCTGAAAAGGAACCTGGAGAAACTGGATGACGAAGTGGCTCCAGGACTCATGCAGAAGAGCGTGCTATCAGAAACAGCGCAAATAGTGAGAAAATGATGAAATCCTGAGGCGGCAGGATGCAACCCGGAATACCACGCTATTAATACCACCCAGTCGAACAGGATGACGAAAAAAAAAAACTCGTCTATTCTTTACCTACATGATACTATTACGCGAACCTCACTTAAAACTCTCTCTCTCTCTCTCTCTCTCTCTCTCTCTCTCTCTCTCTCTCTCTCTCTCTCTCTCTCAGTGGAGAATATACTTTTACAATAGTTTTAGAGACTACTTTGACTAAGATTATCAAACTCATTCAGGGGGAGATTCTGTCGTTTCTACTGAGCTTGAATTGAATATGGTTTTTCCTGCACTATCTCCACAGGAATATGCTCCTCTTGCCTGAATCGAACGAGAGAGAACAATGGCCATTTTTGGTACTTGTGGCTCCACTGAGTTTGGGAGGGCGTGATGGCTGGCATTTTGTCGGGAAAGGTAGAGAAAAGGCGTTTCTTTATTAATTCGTCCCTAGTTTGACGAAGTGGCGAATACAATTTTTTCCCCATTCTGAGAAAATGCGCTTCAAAGATTTTGATATTCAGAGATTCTAATTAGCTCATCTTTTGACGAAATTTGGTTTGAAAATGTGGCAATATAGACAGCTTAAGTTTTGATATGTTATAGAGCAGTGGTTCTCAACCAGGGGGGAATTCCTCCCTATGGGGGAATTTCATAGTTTAAGGGGTGGAATTGTGACCACAGACTGACAGGATCAAACTGGCTCTAGGACCACACAAAACACAGTGTGCATTGGATTTTTAATATTATATGCATATTATTTGGAATGCACCTCTTGAGGCAGACAATTTTGGAAAGGGGCGGGGAATGACATTCTGACATATGGTGAAAGGGTGCACGGGGCAAAAAAGGCTGGGAACCACTGCTATAGAGTATAAAAAACGGAGTCATTTTGGATCATAAACTCAGAAACTTAAAAAAAAATTGAGTTACGCCAGTTCGTCAAAACAAGGACGAATTGAATATCTCGCGATAAAGGAAATTATTTGTGTTCGATTTTGTTTCATTATTTTATAATTTTTTTCCGACAGTGAAGACAGGCGAACCACTTCACCTTCATGTATGACCCCAGTCAAGGGAGTTCTATCAATTTCTAGCTATAGGATCTCATTTTCTTATTTGTGCCGGTTATTACAGCAGTGAAGAGATCAATTTTCACCTCTGTTCCTAACTCCCACAAGACTGGCCTAAAGAATTTCTTCTTTATCTAATGGAAAAAGTAGTCAAAAGATTCTGAAATTCCTTCCGATATTCTTCGAGAATTTTACCAGGACTCAACACTCGTTTTAGCTGAAATCAGGACAGCCCTTCAAAATACAAACTATTTTGTACAGTGTGGTTTCCGCAATTTCAACGATTTTCTGGTTAATAAAATAAATAAAACTTCCCCCGAGTGATTTTTTTCTACTGCAGTAAGACAGCCTCTGTGGTATAACCTGTTTATATATGCGTGCATAAAACAAACAAAAGTCACAGTTGAAATACATTACCGAAATTATTACATTTCAAGTAGAAATCGGAACTAGAAAACTGACGTTCTTCCTCTTTTCCAGAAAATTGCCCCAAAATAATCGAAATTAAACCGTAGATTTACTCGAACTCTTTCGCCTGCAAGTTTATAATCGAGCAGATTTTGACTGATTTAAACTTGAGCCTTGGCGTTATTCAATGCACCCTAAAACTGAAAAATGAAATCACGATTTAAGTAAAAAACTTATTCTCTCTCTCTCTCTTTCTCTCTCTCGGAAATGCATAACTGGCATGGTAAAGGTCTCTGATAAGACTTGTAGAATAATATAATACTGACAACAGAAACATGAGAAAAATGAGGAAATCTTCAAGCTCCTGAAAAGGGCATATTTTGAGTTTAAAAATATCTTGCACGGGGAGGAAACTAGAGTAACGGATGAAAAAGTAGTCTGTGGAATCTGAGAAGCTTCAGCTTAAGCTCTTAAGTTCACTAGAATAGGTGAAATTGGCAAATGAATGAAGTGAGGTGCACAAGACTGAAAAAAAACTTGAGCAGAGCCTGAAGGCCCTTTAATAAGGCAAAATTCATCTTTTTGCAATGGATAATAAAAATACAAAATGATATTCCACAATCTGCGATCTGAAACAAAAGCCGTGGTTTTAAAAGAATGGGGAATCCTCATAATTCTAAATGAATGGTGCCTAATCTGGGAAATCACAGGAAAAAGGGAAAACTAGCGAAATATGAAGAAGGAATGAAATGAGGAGGATTTAAGATGAATAATATCAAGCAATTTCAAGAGTTAATTCTGTATCTACATGTGAAATCTAGGCTGGAAATTTTTGAAATTTGCTTAAAAATGTAATTATTTTATTACGAACTACACACATGCGAAAACACTACGCTATATAGGTAAAAATAAAAACATTTTTTGTGGCAAGAAAACAGATGAACCGTTTACCTAACAAATATTTATTAAGGATATGGCCATATTTTTGTCAATTTCAAAACTTTATCTATAAAGTCACAAGGCTGTGTTTGGGGGAAGCAATACGAATACAGTAATCTACGAAGAATTTGGGAGCTATGGGCCAGTCAAAAGAATGAAGCAAAGAAAATGTAGGTTCTAAGTAAAAATTAAAACAAAAACATGTAGTTTCAAAGCATAAATCGATGTCATCACAGTAAACGGTTTTAAAAAAGTTGATCACTGACAATCTAACGGCAGGAAATCTACAGCTATTTCATGAGAACAGAAAGTAAATTTGGTAATGGATATATTCCAGGAAAATCTAAGCAGATATCATCACTGCGATCATTATCATCATCGCTTCCAAGAACAAATCAGTGTTAATGGCTCGCGAAAAAACGGAAATCACGGCTGTTTAAATCTTAAATCATCACGGGAAATCTTTTGAGTCTCGGCAAAATGATGAATTCTGAAGTGTTTGGAGCACAAGGGAGGCAAACCCCGGTATGTGGAACAGAGGTAATTGGAAGGAACCTCTGAAACATAATCCAAAACGCGGGTACATACATTGTAGTTAATACAAGAGAACCAACCAAGACGAGAGGTAAAGGGCGAAATTCTCGATTTAAACAAGAATAAAGGAAATGAATTAAAAGTAGACTATTCAGGTGTGGACGTCAGGTCAGCTGAAGTGAGACGCAGAAACCACTGAAGTGTGAGCAAAATAGGAGATTTAGATAAGGGAACCAGAGAAATTCGGGGAGGTCAAGCAAAAGAACAAATTATTTATTAGGTGTTTAATTAAATGGAGGTGCTGTTGAGTGGATAAGCAATGTTGGATAAATAGGGAGTCAGTATGAAAATCCTGGGAATGTCAAGAAAAATGGAGGAAGTTTTAACTGAAGCACACAAAAAGCGTAGCGGCCTTCAAGGGTAAAAAAAAAAAAAGCAAAATTCAATGGACTGCACGTCAATGGACAAAAGAGAAACTTTAGAATGATAAGCGAATGAATGAAGAAAACTGACAATACGCTTCGATATATAAATTATATATATATTAAGTAGAAGAAAGTGGGAATAGAGTACTTGGAAACTTGAGATCGAGTTTCTCACTGAAGACTTGCTCCCAAGGCAGAAACGGGTCAGACCACTAAATAACGCTCTTTTATGCTAAGTTTATTTCAGCTGCACCTTCTGTAATACTGTCTCGTTGAGTAAAGCAGGGTTTTAATAGGAAAAAAAAGTAGAAAGCATCGATTTATAATATATTTTGATTTGTGTGAGAGGTGAATGAACTGCGATGCGAAATGTTGCCATGGGTCTTTCATTTATTTTACAGTATTTATGACTTAACATATACTTTTTTCAAAATTACCATTATTGTATGCTTAATATGATTAATGTCATCGCGCAACAATCTCAAATAGGGAAGCGTATTTCTCAACTAAGTCAAGGACATATGATACTGATTAGTCGCAGGTGGATATTCTACAGAAAATTAAATAATTCACGGGTAGGTGAAATATCTGTTGATGTATTTCTTCAATATGCCAAATATTGTCTCATACTTAACTACTGACAACAAATGTGATCTTACTAAACTATCGTTACTCGCCGTCTACAAAGAGTTTCTCCTTTTTAAAGGACTATAATTCAGTTATTTATCTAAAATATATAAAACAATGACTCGAAAATCGTACCCCATAATATACATATATGTTCCTTTCTGAAAACTAAATGGTTTTAGACAAATGTCTTCAAGAAAAATATCTACAGTTTCTACCGAGTTCGCTAAGATGAGGGTGCCGCAGGCCTCAGCGTGATATTCCGAGTTTGGAAGAGGAAGTTGCGTGCGCACCATGACCTGAAAATTTCTATGGCGCTTTTTGTTGCCATTTTCATTGATCTGGTTCATCACGCAGGATGACGATGCCGTGCGCGGTGACTACACAATCAAGGCCAATTTTAGGAAATAACGGGAGGTTACCGAGAGATGTAGAGTTTGAATGCATTATTTTCTCTTGGAGCATAAGAGCATAATGACCAGGGATTTAAATATAAATCTTAAACATAAGTTCATCGAACCATGCTTAGATGGCGAAATCCTTCGACTCCATCAGTATGATCAAAGGCTCAAAAGATCACATCTGGAATTCAATGTTCCCCTATTCTACTCCTAATGAAGGAGGAGGTGGTAGGAGGAGGGGGAGAAGGAGGAGAGGGAAGAAGAAGAAGAAGAAGAAGAAGAAGAAGAAGAAGAAGAAGAAGAAGAAGAAGAAGACACCAGATAAATGACATTACCATTAGTAATACATCTTCCCATCCGTTAACATACATATCGCACGACAGCGAATATCTGAAGGAACAACAAAAGATTTTCTGAGAAAATACAGTACTAATGAACTTTAGGAACCGGCAGCATTCAGACACGGAGAATTAAGATATTTCATGAGTGAGAGATCTCCTCCGCATGCAATATAAATGAATTCTGTGGAGAAGAGGATCAAATTAAAAAAACAAATCACTCAGTTATCGACATATTATCAATTCACTATGTATACAGAGCTCTAAGGCATATTCGGTCTATTTTTTTTTTTTTAACCAGGACGGCAGAGCGAATAGAGGAATAGCATGGAATTCTTTGCTACACGTTCCTCTGAGTATGGCGATGGAAAATTCATAATATAATCCGATCAGTAAACGGAGGAATTAAAAGAAAGCAAATCAAGTTTCCTTCCACGCTGACAACACTACACAGAGAGACTGATACAGCAATAAACCAGATTCCCTGGGTTACTGAACCAATTAGGGAAAGCTCATCTGTTTGTCTAAGCAAGGTCTAGAGGGTATTCTCTAGACCTTGGCCTAAGCTATGGCTGCACCGCAGTAGCTCGGCAGTCACAAAGGTTTGTGAGAGAGGCGCGAAATAATGAGCAGGGAGACAAGTACTGCTGATTTATTGATGAAAATTAGCTGCTTATAAAGCGGGATGCGGACGTCTGCGTAGTTCGCAGAGACTGCTGGTACAAAGATTTACAGGTGACCTGAGGTCAAACTAGTTCCTTAAAAAACAGGACAGGTTCATACAGAGAACATAGTGATAAACAATGTTTGACATATGAAATAAATAATTTGTTACTTGTACATAATACATGATTGCTTAGAAAGACAACATATACATAGTTTACAGTTGTGATGATAAATATATATTCTGCTCGACCTTAGGTCGTGGAAAGGCACGCAGAAAACAGGATGTTCTCCCACAGAGAACGCGTTGAGCGGGAACTTTACAATACTCCCCCCCCCCCGCCAAAAGACGGAGGTAATGTCTGATTAAACCAGGTATCTGCTGGGGCGACGAAGGGGGCCTCTTTTTCATGATGTCAACTGGAGAGGGTGGTCACCTTCTCCAATGTCTTCTGCAGTGGTTTTTTGGGGTGCATTTCCGTCAGGTTTCTTGGTTTTCCGGGGACGCCCTCGCCTTCTTCCTGAGACTGGAGTTGTTTGAGGGGCTGCCGTATCCTGCAGGAGATCTTGGGGCCTGCCTCCATTGCCCCCCTCCAGGAATGCAGGTTTGAGACGATCTGATGACACCCAGTCTTCCCGCCCATGGATGGATATTCAGAATGCCTTCTTGTTCCTTTCCAGGACAAGGAAAGGTCCCCTGTAGGGCCTAGTCATGGGTGGGCGTACGGCGTCGTCCCTGACAAAGACATGGGTGGAGGAGGACAGCTCGGGGGGACATAAAGTGGGACGTCCTGTCAGTGAATGTCTTTTGGCAGGGGGCGAACTTTCCAACTCTGTCTCAGAGCCTCTGCATTCCTGTGTCGTCCCTGTTCTCTGCGACGAGTTCCCCTGGGACTACCAGAGTCTCCCCATAGACTCTTTCTGCTGAGGAGGGGTCACCATTGGCTCTGGGGGCAGTCCTCAACCTGAGGAGGACCCAGGGCAGCTGCTACTTCCAGTTTTCAGAGGAGCAATGAGCCATGAGGGATGCCTTCAGAGACCTGTGGAACCTTTCCACCATTATGTTGGCTGCAGGGTTGTAGGTGGTGGTGCTGTGGTGAGTGGTCACAATTAGATGTGCCAGGGCGGTCCA
Source organism: Macrobrachium rosenbergii (assembly GCF_040412425.1). Taxonomy (NCBI): domain Eukaryota; kingdom Metazoa; phylum Arthropoda; class Malacostraca; order Decapoda; family Palaemonidae; genus Macrobrachium; species Macrobrachium rosenbergii. Next base: position 14,570,696 of record NC_089768.1, on the reverse strand, counting down.
CAGCTCGGACAGGAAAGTGGGTCCCCTGTCTGTCGTTATGTTGTCTGGGACACCGAACCAGCTGATCTAGCTGGAGAGGAGGGCTTCTGCGCATGCACTGGAGGTAGCTTCTTCCATGGGCGTAGCTTAGGGCCACCTGGTGGAGCGGTCAACGACTGTCAGTAGGTATCTGGCTCCTCCTGATGGGGGAAGAGGTCCTACTACGTCGATGTGGATGTGCCCAAAGTGTCTCTTTTGCCCAGGCTGTCGCGTCTTTCTGTATGCTGTGCCAGACGAACTTCTCCATCAGCAGTCTGGCTGTTGTCCTTCTAGAGGGGTGGGATAGGCTGTGGATGATGCTGAAAAGCAGCTGACGTCTGGAGGCGGGTACCAGGGGGCGGGGCGTCCGGTACTGATATCGCTCTGTAATGTTGATCTTCCTGAGCCAAAGGGTACGTCCTTTCACTTCAGCGACGTGATGGCTGTATGGTAGGCTGGGGTCTCATGGTCAGCAGCTTGTTCGCGGGCGAGGTCCTCGTAATCGATCCCGAGCTGTACAGAACCGATCTCGATCCTCGGGAGGGTGTCGGTTACTGTACTGGGTTCTTCCTGCCGGGGAGGTATTTGATGGTGCAGGTGGATTCCGCGATGGCTGTGAGGTGCTGCTGCTGCCTAGAGGACCATGCGTCACCCAGCTTCGTGAAGGCATGGACCAGCAGCTGGTGGTCGGTCCATATTGTGAAGGGCATCCCCTCCAGGAGGAACTTGAAGTGCCGTACCGCCTGGTATGCTGCAAGGAGTTCTTGGTCGAAGGTGCTGTAGCAGGACTCGGGGAGGTTTAACCTCCTACTGAAGAAGGCAATGGACTGAGGGGTCCCTCTGATGATCTGTTCCAGAACTGCTCCACAGGCGACGTTGCTGGCGTCCGTCGTCAGCTGGAGGGGAGCGCTGGGGTCCTGGTGGGCCAAAGGTGTTGCTTTGGTGAGGGACGCCTTCATCAGGAGGAAAGCCTTCTGCTGGTCGGGGTCTCACACTAAGGTCTTTGGACATCCCTTGAGGACCTCCGTCAGGGAGGCCATGGTGTGAGCAATCCCCGGGATGAATCTTTTGTAGTAGTTGACCATCCTGAGGAATTTTTGTACGGTCCTGATGGAGGTAGGGGTGGGGAACTTCTTGACGGCTTCGACTTTCGACGACACTAGGCGGACGCCCTCTGGGGATATCTCGTGGCCCAGGAACTCCACCTTCTCGATGCCGAAGGTGCATTTGTCAAATCTGATGATGAGGCCACTCTCCTGCAGGCGCTGCAGGACCTTCCGGACGTGTTGCAGGTGTTTCTCCCAGGATCTGGAAAAGATTAAGATATCATTGATGTAGCAGACGCAGAAGTCCAGGTCCCCAAGAATGCTGTCCATCAACCTCTGGGAGGTCGCGCCCACATTCCTCAGGCCGAAGGTGGAGAAGGCGAAGATGTAGGGCCTGAAAGGCATGACGATGGCGGTCTTGGGGATGTCCTCCGGAGCTACTGGGACCTGAAAATAAGATTTTAGTAGGTCCATTTTGGAGAATATCCTGGCCCCGTGGAAAGAGGCCGTCAGGTTCTGTATGTTTGGCAGGGGGTAGTGGTCCGGTTCTGTTGCCAGATTCAGCCGCCTGTAGTTGCCACAGGGCCTCCAGGTGCCATCTGCTTTCTGCACCATGTGAAGAGGGGAAGCCCACTGGCTGGGAGCCTCTTTGCATATGCCCATCCTTTCCATCTCTGCGAAGGCCTTTTTGGCCTCCTGAAGGTGCTGCGGGGGAAGCCATCGGAACCTCGTGTACGTTGGGGTCCCCTTCGTCTTGATATGTTGGTATATCCCGTGTTTGGCAGAGTCCTGGGCATCTGGCGGAACTCGGGTTTGAAGACCTCCGGGAACTCCTTCAGGAGAGAACCATACTGGTGGGGCGTGATGGAACAGATGGCAGGCTCCCTGGAGCCTGGTGACAAGGGCGGGGACTGGCAGGAATGGGTGTCTAGCAGGCGTTTGCAGCTGACGTCGACTGCCAGACTGAAGTGGGCGAGGAAATCTGCCCCCAGGAGTGGAGTCCTGACGTCTGTGATGATGAACTCCCAGCTGTCTCCATCCTTGGCTGGAGGTATTGACAGGAGCTTGGTGCCATAGGAGAGGATGGGGAACCTGTTTGCAGCCGTCAGGCAGGTAGTCGGGTCCGGCTGATGTCTCGGTCCTCTCCTGAAGGTGGAAACACCGAATGCATGGCTCCAGTGTCGACCAGCATCATCCTGCTGGAGATCGTGTCGCGGATGTAGAACCCTACTGGTAAGGGGCCCCTGGGTATTTTTGTTGTTGCTGCCATGGCGGGGATTGGCCGCCACCTCCTCCGTTTTTCGAAGGGAAGAGAGGGCAGGGGGCTTCGCACCTCCGGGTGGCTCTCCTGAACCTTCGGTGGAAGTAGTATAGCCCAGGCCCTCCCCTCTTCTGCTGGTGGGACGACCTTTTCTGCTCAATGGAGTTGACGGGCTCCATGGTGGGGTCCTCCGGCAGGAGGCAGTTGGCGGAGTGTGCGGGCGTGGTCGCCCGCTTGGCCGCCTTTGTGGAGTCCGTCAGCTGCTGCACCAACCTGATTAGGTCCTCAGCTGGCAGGGTGTACGTGTCTGAGATCTGCCCACAGACCTCCGGCAGTAGCTGCCGCAGGAAGATCTAACTCGACAGACTGATTTCCTTGCGCCTGCCACTGCTGTCAGTCTCAGGGAGGAGGAGGAGATCCCAGAAGGGTGCGCCACACTTCCAAGATGTTTCCCTCCTGCCAGGGGCTGAGGGCGAGGTCGAGGACACAGGCAGCTCTCTCGGAGACCAACAGGGAGCAGGTCTCGACAAGAGTGGATTTCAGTTCTTGGATGGTGGTGGGGACTGACGTTGTCATCAACCAAGAGGCGATCTTCTTATAAATCTCCTCCGAGAGGGCGTTAATGGTGATGTCCGCCTTCAACACCTCATCAGTTAGGCCTGCTATTCTGAACTGCCCCTCAACCAAGACGCTGCATTCTCCCTGGTGAATGACGGCAGCCTTATGTTAAGGGTTGTCTTTGGTTGGTCCGTCAGGGGACGCCATCACATGGGGCAGCAGTACCGGTGTGGAGGTGCGTATGGAGGGGGTTGCAAGAGGGAGGTGTCTGCCTCCGAGAGGTTCGCGGTAATTTGTGCGTGGTTGGGAATGTCTCCGTCCATGCTCTCTTTGTGCTCTCACTTGGAATATGTGTGGGAACACTCACGCCAATACACGCTGGGGGAGCGTGCCGTGTGGATCCGCTAATGACGTTGGTGACCTGCCGATGAGGGTCGTTTAACGCCGGAACGCTTTGTTAGAGCGCCGTAGTTTGTCCATTAGGGGCGTGGATTAGGGTCATTGGGCCAAGACTTAGTCACTGTTTGGGTCAGTTAACGGTTTCCAGGAACCACTCCGGGGGTCACCACTGTGAGGGAGGTGTGAAATACTGAGCAGGGAGACAAGTACCGCTGATTTATTGATGAAAATTAGTTGCTTATAAAGCGGGATGCGGACGTCTGCGAAGTTCGCAGAGACCGCCGGTACGTAGATTTACAGGTGACCTGAGGTCAAACTAGTTCCTTAGAAAACAAGACAGGTTCATACAGAGAACATAGTGATAAACAATGTCTCACATAAGAAATAAATAACTTGTTACTTGTACATAATACATGATTACTTAGAAAGACAACATATACACAGTTTACAATTGTGATGATAAATATATATTCCGCTCGACCTTAGGTCGTGGAAAGGCACTGCAGAAAACGAGATGTTCTCCACAGAGAACGCGTTGAGCGGGGACCTTAAAGATTTATCAGACACCTCGTCATAAATCTCTACTAAATTTAGTTATGAATGGTTACCCCGCTGTAACACTTAAAAAAAAAAATGCTAATAAAATGGATATGGTGAGCAATTGAGATTTGGACTATACATGTGTAGTTCCTACATGCAGACAACGTGAAATGTTTGAGGATGGGAATGATTACCTTAATTCAGAAGTGTTTGTCGATCCCTGTGACTTCCTTCATCAGACGTGAATCCTAAAAGTACCATTTCGTAGATGAATCTGTTAAACAGCCAGTTTTCAGGAAGATTAATAATCCACATAATTGTGGCTGACCATGACCTACTTGACCTTAAATAAGGGCAATCTCCATTTATTGTCTCTGCACACATAAATACAGTCGTTGTACATTTGTCACCAATCTATCTGAAATAAGGGAAAACTAGCCAGTGATACAACACTACTACCAGTGTTTGTTTCTTGTATTACTGACTCCCTAATTTATTATTTGCTGTTATGACTGTTCCCAACACCTAGCCTCCTGCCCACTCTGTTCCCGTTCATCTCCTCTCTCTCTCTCTCTCTCTCTCTCTCTCTCTCTCTCTCTCTCTCTATATATATATATATATATATATATATATATATATATATACATATATATATATATATATATATATATATATATATATATATATATATATAATGTGTGTGTGTTTTAATGCAATCGGTACCTTTAACATGTCTAGATCTTATGAAATAAAAAAAAAAAAAATAAAATCTGGCACAGCCACTAATAAAGAAACATCTCTCATCTTGTAAGATGGCATATTGTAGTACAACCACGCAGTCTAAACGAAATCAAAAGGAACAGACAGTAAGACAGAAAAATAAAGAGAATATCGTGCAGTGTCACTACGGAAGTATGCCAAGGCTAAGCCGTTAAGCCTAGGAGAATGAATGCGTAGTGTACTTGATAAACCGACTGCCGGGCAATCCACCATTAGGATTCAATGGAATACCTTGATGTAGGCCTGCAAGACTCGGGACTTAACTGTCCCATGGTTCCGAGTATGAAAGAGCCAATTGTACAATAAATAAATTGAACGGCAATAGATTCAGTGGAATCAAGAGACAAGCCAAGTTCGTCCGAGAGGCGGACATGGCCTAAAAATAAAGAATCTTTATAGGGTTGCAGGTAACGTGACTTCTGAGTGTTACCAGACATCTACGGAGGTCACTGAAAAGTGTTACCAAAATCTTTCAGTGTAGACGATCAAATAAACTTTGAGGGCTTTGAAACTGAAATATTATCAGTAATGACGAGTTAGTGAAAAAAAGTTTTGCTGCGTAACGATCGCTAAAGTTAATGATGGTAGACAAAGGATATTTTGTATATACTGCCTTAAAATTACGGACTGATGCAGTTCAAGAATGACCTACATAGCCACAAACAAAGTCCGAATGGAGTTGTATCTATGAAAATAAAAATACACAGATTTCATACTTTCAAGGTTTAAGTTCGAAATTAAATTTATACTTTTAATGTGATGAACTACGAAACGGGCTCCAGCTTACAAGTGTCCTTTTTGTGATTCACAAAATGTTTCCCTCCCCCTTTCCTATGAATAATAATAATAATAATAATAATAATAATAATAATAATAATAATAAATAATAATAAATGTAAGTAAATATCGTCGGAACTCAGTTTTCGGTAAATGCAACATCGAATCCCAAGCATGTTCTATGCATACGTGATGTACATAACCTCTAAGCCCGCACATAAACACACACACATAATATATATACACTTATATATGTGTATATGTGTATATATAATATACATATATATATATATATATATATATATATATATATATATATATATATATATATATATATATATATATATATATATATATATATGTGTGTGTGTGTGTGTGTGTGTGTATCAGGAAACAACCTTTAATTCACCAGTACTACAGTATATGTCTCATTATACTCGTACTATTCATAGCGTAAACAGGGAAATATACCAACATTGCTTCCTCGTACCCGAAATAGGAGACAACTAGACCAGGTGCGTTTCTTAAGACTTCTCTGTCATCAGGTACAAGCACCCATAGAGACGCAGAAGTGACTCGAGAGAAAGCCTGAAAAAGAGCAATTACCATCAGGTGAGTCCTGTCACCAGCTTGCTTGAGGTTATGCTACTGCCGCTACTTTGAGCTTAGGTCCTGCCTCACGGTCACAGTTGTTGGTCCATTACCTTTTATATCTTATGAATACTTTATGTGGTTTGGCCTTGAAAAGACTGGTTCCCTCTCCCGAGTGTAGACCTTTGGTTGCAGAATCTTTAAACTGAGATGTAGTAAAATCAGTGCATGATACAAAATTTGGGGGATGAATTAAAGCCTAAAAAAGAATGCAGAGTATAATTATTAAGAGGTATAAGCCACCCTCCCCTACCCAGAAGTTGATTACAACCTAACAAACTCAAAGTATGGTCGCAGCAGGTATAGGACACTGGATCACTCCCTCCCAAATCTCTTCATTGACAATTTTCCTTTAAATATAAACAGATCTGAAGAGGGGTCTTTCCGACATTAATTGTTTCATACAGTTGAAAATATAAGTGTTGCCCTTTAGAAGAATGTCCAAACCAATTATAAGTTTGCCGTACGATAAAACCAATATTTCTTGGAAGTGTTTCTCCCACAGAATGAGAGACTGCAAGCTGCAATGAGTGACAAACACATCGAATCATTATCAAATTAGGTAGTCCAAGTTCTTTTTTCAGCAGTTGACACACACACACACACACACACACACACACACACACACACATTCGTTTATTCCTGTATTTATGCTTGCATTATCAACACCTACTCAAAGTAGTTGTCGTGGGTCAAGTTTAACTTTTCTCAGTAACGATACAATAGCGGTAACAATACTTTCTGCAGTTCGAGGCCCAATTTCTACTAATCCTAGATAGGTGGACACAATTTTTTCTAAGTTCTTACTAAAGTACCTTACAGTTATTCACAGTGATTTGACTACTGATATGTCGGTCGACTCATTTAATATACTGCACTTTGCATCATTGATGTCATCTTTCAAATAATCTATCAAATGGGGGCCAAGTACATTTATAATATTCTTACACTTTGTTACTAAGTAATTTCAAGTTCTTGGCAGGCTTGCTTTCACAAAAAATGACCTTACACGTCTCGCTTAAATGATCTACAGTCAAAAAGGCAGTGTGGATTGAAATAAAGTCTTCCCCCTGCTTCACTAGTTGAGCTAAGGTGTAAATCTCCGCTTTCAATGACGTTTTTTTTTTTTTTTTTTGTCTTGCACTTGACAACGGCTTAGCTACCTTGATGTGCTTTTTTCGAAGCCAAGTGCTAAATCTTGGAATAAACAAAATATGCTTTGGTTTTATCAGTTTCAACAGGGCTTATCCAATCTTTCAAATCGGGTAATGATTCCCCGCTTTTCCTGTAGGCGGGACATTTCGGTGCCATGCTAGTTAACGCTGTTACATTTTTTTTTTTTTATCTTTTATTAGGGAAAATATATACAATATTTTACATTCCTAATAGTATTACAATCAGAATTTAATCAAAGTTGACTTAACTTTACCAAAAACAAATATAATTTTACCGTACCATTCGGGCTGACAAATATTCTATCATGTACATTTTACAAATAATCTATTTCAATGTTAATATTTTTCTGTGGGTACCCATAAAAACGGAAAAGTTTCCGTTGAGGTAGGGATTACATGTTACCATACAAGGAAGTGTACGGGAAGGCTACAAGATTGAAGCTAAAAGCAAACTCTCGGCAGAACTGGAAGGGTAGGGGTAACCTGGGCAGGGACTGCATGGAGGGTATTGAGGGAGGGTATTGATGAGTGGGAGAGGTAATTTATTGCCTGGGATACCGAAATATTACCAATGCCGTTGGGCAGCCAGGAGTCAGACAGGAGTGAAGCAAGGTTACGGTGACTAATTTTAATTCAAGTGAATAAATTCCAATTTACTGGTAAGTGAATTCTTAATAATATATTCCAATTAATTACACTGATCTGAAATTCGCTAAAATATTCGTCAGATGGAGCAAAAATTCGCTAAAAAAAATCCGCTAGTCGTAATAGCCTTGGAAAACTCGCTAAAGAGGTTGAAAATTCGCCAAATTACTACTTTTTCGCTAAGTTGGCAACGATGCTTATGTAACGCGGAGATAGCCCAAGTAGCGCCTTTTCTTGTCCCTCTTTCAAAATTAACAACTATCGCCCTTTTGAATGACAAACAAAAAACAATGGTAAGACAAAAATATTTCTAATTAAAAATGCATGATCTACACTTAGAATAAAGGTACTTTCCAAATTCCCAGGAGTAAAACTGTTTTTGTAACCTTTCGTCTATTTATTACTTTAAAAATTATATTACATGCATTTATTCGTACAGCATAAAGAACCTCATGAAATTCCATTTTATATCATTCAGGATTCCGAGTGCAAAATCAAGAGATTGTCAATTCAAATTCAGCATTCAAATATAAATCTGTAAGTAAACGTATTACTCTACAGCAGTTCCCAAAATATGACCAGGCCCACTTGCTTGGCTGGTGACAAAAGCGTCCATCAAAAACTATTTATCACAGTCATATGAAGTACAAAATGTGGCCGCCGAGGATTTTGGTTAAAGCTTAAATCCGAATTCATTGAAGAAATCTTGACGTCTTTTACCATTTATGCAGAACTTAAACTGTCGAGATCAACGTACTTTGCTTTGTGTTGAGATTTTTTCCCCCCGAGAAAAGCAGTCATCTTAGTTTAACAAGTGCATCGCTCTGAACTCCGCAGGCCATTATATACTTATATTTTGTTACATGCTGTTGCACAACTATGTTATTTTCCTATTCGTTGCATTAATTTTATTGGTTCGCACTTTTTTAAAACGTAATTTCTGATAAAAACTCCCCAGCTTTTAGTACATAAGCGAATACATTATCTGTCAAGGAAGAATAGGTGACTGCTATAAAAGAAGTATTAACTGCCCGACTATGGCCAATATCTGCCCAGCTTTCTTCGCTCATAAAGACCTAAAAAACAAACTAACATATTGTGATAACGATGCATCCCGTGGTCGTGAAGAGACTCATGATAATCGCCGTGATAATCATTTGTAGAGATGTAACGGTTTGCTTTAGCCAAGGTCTAGACTGAGAAAACTGAACCTACGTTACAAGGTACCTCCAATATGAAGATATCTGTAGCCACTGCATAATAGATGATTTTCAATGTACAAATGAAAGAATCTCCCTTTTCCCTTCGAAGTGATATCCTAACTATTATGATTATGAATATTATTGATACGGCCGTCAGAAAATTAACTTTTGCCTATAAACTTTGATTAATTTGACGATTTTAATAACTACTGGCAACTTCACCAAAGGCTCCACCCACGACTAGTGTACAAGAGTCCCAGCATGACACCAAACACGTGACTCTATCCCCTTGCACCCACGACAGCCAAGCCCTCCAAATCCCCGTAACCCCCATCCCTGTTGCTCCCCATCAGCTGCATCGAAGGTCTTCCAACACCCACGGAGGTTTTATGGCTACATCTCCTTGATGCTCCTGTTTTCATTATACAAAATCTCATGCTACTGAACAGGATATCTTGTGTTTCCCCTTTCATAAAAACATAAGACGTGACTTTGTCATCTCCAGTGCCTGTTGAATTCCTTTCTTATAATTGTTCGGACATTATCACGTAATATGTCCTGTGCATACGAGTCTTGCTCAAGTGCACGTATCCTTATTATTTAAACATAGACCTTCAGTCTGGCACGTATCCTTATTTTCTAAACACAGACCTTCAATCTGTTTTAAATGAAGAAAGACTTGTTAAACATGTTTTTCTTCTCTATCAGAACCGAGAAACGAGCAATAGGCCTACCGTTATGTATGCGGCCCCGCCCCCTTACAGTTATGTAATGAATTCAATAATATACTCGGTGCTGTTGGGGATGGCAAGATGCTAAGTGCTGTACGTAGAGCTCCGTGTTTCTTCCCTCTGCCGGGCTGCAGGGAAGACATTAATAGCTACATCACTTGTCATCTGTTGCTCTTGTAGGCCATGAATCAATAGCCGTGATCATTCACGACGTCATCAGCACGTTGGTTCTTCAGAGACAAGCAAGAAACTGGTCTCTCCCTTCACTGCGGTGAACAGGAATAATGGTTACCAGTCAGGCTCTTTTTTTATCGCCTTCTGCTTACCCCAGACAACGTGCCAGGGGCAAGGTTGTTTACAGAAGCGACTAAATGCAATATCCCGCCAAATGTCATAAATACAAGTGCGCAAAATCCATGCAGAGTGCATGTTGTCACTCTTCATCCCTACCTCTACCTCTCCTTTGGTTTAAGCTTTTTCGAATACTAACGATCATTGTCAACGTTTCTCCCGTCGTCACCTTCATATAAAGCAAGTAGTTAAGGACAGGGAGAATTTTACTGTACTCTTTATTATGGTAAATTACGGCACTCTTATATAGCAAGTTACACAGGTATTTCGGTATTCCATAGACACAGGAGCTTCTTATTTTCTTGACTGGCTGGTCGTACACCATGGGCTATCCCACGTTTGCCCTTCAGCTTTAATGGCGTTATTACTTAGGTATCGTCAACGAGCACCGTCCGCTTCTTCCTTTTGATATATCAATTCTGAATTATTTTCTCATCAAAAGATAAGCCTGGTCGCAATACCTTATGGGTGTTTTACACTCGGAAAATTATACAGTAGGCTATATACAAGCTACTTCACTTATTTTATCACATATACAGTATATAGGCTTCATGTTTCTCCATTTCATGAAATATGTAATAATTTCGTTTGACGACTGATATGTATATATGACCCGAAGCTACATGGTTTTACTCGAAATTAGACGTGTGTTTTGAATGGGTTCGGAACAGTTTGCAAGAAGTCGTAGGCCTACTCATGAATTATGAAATATAACGCGCTTTATTTTCCATATATTTTATTTTTCATTTGCACCATAATATCTACTTATGACTTCCATAACTTGAATGTTGGAGCCGATGACATTTGCTTAAATTTTCCTCGAAAGATTTAGACAATCTACGTATAAGGCTTATCACTGGGCAGACATTACAACTGGTCTTCGAGATCGATAGAACCCGTCACAAATTGACCATCTGTTAACCTGCTTACAAGATAATACCTTGGTTTATGAAATTCTCTCTCTCTCTCTCTCTCATACATTAGCAACTTTCTAGACTACGTTTCGTTCGTCATTCACGATATTGGTAACCAGCTGGTCTTTGCCCTGGTTATTTGTCTGACCAGCGAAGATCGAGTTAACGCGTGTACACTCGGCAAGAAAAGTGAAGATACAGTTTTTTAAATCTTCGGACATATATTGGTAAATAATGAGACATCTGGCAACTTTAGAAAGGGGAGGAGCTTCAGTCTTATTGTGTTTGTTTTTTGCTTGACCTCCTATAACTTTCAATCATATTCTACGGTTCTGAAATCATTGATACTTAAATGCAGTAGTAAGCTTTGCAGTATTCGTTCAAGTTGTAATTTGCAGCGATAGTTCTGAGCAAAATAAACATTTTTCCACATAACCTACGAAGTAACCTTGCACATATGAATTTATGACACCACAATGAATGGAATGCTTGCATAATCGGAAACGCGATCTTCCATAATGAAATCAAGAGTTAAATTTGAGCTATGTCCAACGAAAAACTTGGGGAACAATAAAGGAACGAATGCAATGTTATGAGAGAGAGAGAGAGAGAGAGAGAGAGAGAGAGAGAGAGAGAGAGAGAGAGAGTTGCTGTTGTGTAAGCCTAGGTCTACATGTAGAGCAACTAATTTCATTATTTTTTTTCTTTTAAAGATTGAGCGATACTATATTTGTACAGTATGTTTTAGCAATGGAGAGAGAGAGAGAGAGAGAGAGAGAGAGAGAGAGAGAGAGAGAGAGAGAGAGAGAGAGAGACTATGGCAACGTTAAGAAACATCCAGTTACTTGTGTTTTCCCGGCGAAGTTATCGCGGTACTCCGTACATCATAGAGAACGCTCTTGTGGATTTAAATAGATTGGGTCAACCTGCCTTAGCTGTCACAACATTTACTGCCATTAATTCCAGCTGACCTTTAACACCGTGAAATACAAATATGAATCTGTAAAAATTAAATAAATTATCATTACCTCGTATGATGATGCAATAATAAGCCTGTTCATAACGGAAAACGAGTAAATATTGCCGTTCTGATAAACAGTACTACACCGAGATATCCACACACTATCTTTTAGATCTCTATGAACGAAATCATCTGAGAAATTCTGATTACTTCGGACATGCATGGTGTTTTTAAGTATCTGAACGTTTTTGTTTTGCAGATTTAACATATATGATATAATTTGCATTATATTTTCATATTCTAGAGTAAATTTACCGAGATTATGTGTTTTCTGTAAGAAAAAAATTAAAATTCGATGAACGAAATCTAAAGAAAACTTTATCTTCACTTTTCTTGCCGAGTGTACACTCGGCAACAATGAAAACACTACCTCGTCCGAAAAGTTTCGTTCAAGAAGCTGTTAATTATTTTTTCAATACATGCTATAAATATTTTTAATTTTCTCTTTGCAATATCTTTATTAAGGATATACATGTTGATTTATTTTCCTTTCACAGAAAAAAATCCTTCTTCTATTTGCATAATTAAAGAAAATCGAGAAAAAATATGAAACATTATGAGATTTTTCGTTTACTTAGGAACGTGAACAAATTAGAAATTATCGTAAATTAAAAGGTATTTCATAAATTTTATATTTCACTCTTGTAAGCTTATTTTAATTATCGATGGATTTGAATAATTTTATATGCATAATTTTCATATATATTTTTAAAGTCTACTATTCCAAATAAAAAGCACTCATCATTATCATAGTTTTTACCTTGATTGGTTGTATTGTGCAATCGTTACATCAACAAGAAGAGGTGATTCAAGAATAGTAACCCCATCATCTGTTAATACAGTTCTTATGGCTCACAGTAAACGAACATAATGTTCTCTAGCATTGCGTAATTCTATCATAAATATGCACAAAGCCAACATCCTGAAAGCAAATATAGCTCGACAAACACTAGGAAGGAGCAAGATGGACTGATATTAAATTTCGCTGGTCGTCATCCATTATTTAATACAACAGTAAGAGGGAAGTAGTTCTTCAAGTTTCAAGCCAAACTATCCGAAGAAGATTACATGGAACTGATATTCACCACTTCAAACCAGCCAAGAAGCCCTTTGTGACAGAAAGTTAC
>NC_089768.1:14497500-14555000 GCF_040412425.1 Macrobrachium rosenbergii | reverse complement strand
TAGTGGCTCAAGGTGGTCTGCTTTCTTTGACTGTCAGCCTTCATAGCACTAAGATCAACTTCTGATTACAGGCGATAAAAAAAAAAAAAAAAAACGCGCCTAAGTTTCTTCGACTCAACCGAGTTTTCTGTACATCGCATAATCAAGGCCACCGAAAATAGATCGATCTTTATTTGGTCTCGGTACAATGCTGTATGAGCCGCGTCCCATGAAACTTTAACCACGGCCCGGCGGTGGCCTGGCTTATATCGTTGCCAGACGCACGATTATGGCTAACTGTAACAAATAAAATAACTACCGAGGGTAGAGGGCTGCAATTTGTTATGTTTGATGATTGGAGGGTGGATGATCAACATAAAAATTTGCAGCCCTCTAGCCTCAGTAGTTTTTTAAGATTGGAGGGTGGACAGAAAAAGCGCGGACGGACAGACAAAGCCGTCTCAATAGTTTTCTTTTCAGAAAAATAAAAGTGGGAAAAGTCATCACTCTTACGTTTGAAAAGCATTTCATATCTCCTGACATGAGACAAAGGCTGCTCGCCAGTTTCCAAGACAAATTGATTCAAGCTGATTCACTTTTGGGAAATTCTCTGAAGTGTTCGATTTCATTATATAATGCTTATCTGCGCACGAACCTGGAATAATCCTTAGTATTAAAAATCTTTGATATTTAAAAATCTTTAGTATATCCCCCAAACACTGGAAGGAGGTCTATTTATCTATTCGATTATTTGCATAAAAATAAGTTACTCCAGTTTGCCGAAGCGAATTTCTTGGGAAAAAAATTTGGAGTCTGACATTTATTTTATCTTCTGGTTACACTACAGTAACTAAAGTCGAAAATGCTTACGTAATATGGGACACGAGTTGTCTCCATTTCTAGAGCGGATAATTTATCTACAAAATAAACAAATAAAGTAATGAAAATGAACAAATCAAGTGGTTGGTACATAAGTAAATGCGAGCAGACGTTTTCGTAATATTTACGATGTTATGTCGACAATAAAATTCGTGAACCACGGAAATGTGAAATTAATCTTTTTTCCTCTCGGCGTATATTTTGATGGATTTAAAGATAACTAAGGATAATATTAAGCAATGATATTTAGCAATTTACGATCCTGGGAATCGATATTCTGTATAAAGAGTAAACTGATTTGCAAATGCTCGAATCTTCTCATTATTAAGCTTTCATCAAATCCCTTTGCTACGTTTTTCATAATCCAATCATAAGGAGAGGTTTTAATTTTGTTCTCGTTCTTTCGTTAACAACTGTCTCCCGCTATATTTGGCTCTATCTGCCGAGATTTTATTTTTCATTGGATCATGTCAAGAGTAGCGAACCCGCTCACAGGAGGGTTCGCTATTCTTTACAAGAAAATTATTGGGTTCGTTATTCTTTACGTGGGAATAATCGGGTTCGCTGTTCTAGACATGAACACTTCGGTAACAGACAGTTGATCCTCCAGGAGCGCTGACCGGAAAGGGTTGGCCATTCTTTACACGGGGATCATTGGGTTCGCTAATCTTGACATGATCCTTTTATCTTTTATTTCATTTTACGTCATTTTCCCTCATTTTATGACAAGCTATACGCAATTTTTCTTCTACCCAACATAATCCACTGTGTCCCCCGGATAATGTGACTATCGTTTATGGGGAAAATCTAATAAAAATCTCTTATCTGCAATGACTAAGGTGATCAAGATAAAAAAAAATAGATAATAATCAATGGGACTGTTTATTGTACTTCGGTACTTTTTCTCCGGTGAATGTCTACGCTGCCAAAGGCCTTTGAATAACAAGTCTCTACAGAGCAGCAGGGAGATATCGGGACTGGGTTAACCGTAAATTTTATTCGAGTCTAAATAGTTGCTAACCGCGTATCTGGACGCCTCTTTAACTCGATTAACTGATTGTGCTGTGCTGTGCTGTGCTAGTTTCTCTACCTTATCAGCATTAGATTGTTCAGTTTTCCCACAGGGGTGACAGTGATCATTCGCTACCAAAATGCTCATTTTTTTCTTTCTTTTCCAAGGACAATCCCCACACCCATTCTCAACTCCCACTCCTACGCTCTCTCTCTCTTTCTCTCTCTCTTCATTCCCGCACTTCTCTCTTCACTTCGCTCTCTTCTCTCAAACTCCCTCTCTAACTTCCTTCTCTCAGACTTCCTCTCTCTCTCTCTCTCTTCATTCCTCTCAAACTCACTCCCTCTCTCTCTCTCTCTCTTCTCTCTCTCTCTCTCTCAAACTCTCTCTCCTCTCTCTAACTCTCTCTCTCTCTAGACTCTCTCTCTCTCTCTCTCTCTCTCTCTCTCTCTCTCTCTCTCTCTCTCTCTCTCTCTCCCCCTCTCTCTCTCTCTAACTCCCCCCTCTCTCTCTCTCTCTCTCTCTCTCTCTCTCTCTCTCCTCTTTCTCTCTCCCCTCTCTCTCTCTCTCTCTCTCTCTCTCTCTCTCAAACTCTCTCTCTCTCTCTAACTCCCCCCTCTCTCTCTCTCTCTCTCTCTCTCTCTCTCTCAAACTCTCCCTCTCTCTCTCTCTCTCTCTCTCTCTCTCCTCTCTCAAACTCCCTCTCTCTCTCTCTCTCTCTCTCTCCTCTCTCTCTCTCTCTCTCTCTCTCCCCCTCTCTCTCTCTCTCTCTCTCTCTCTCTCTCTCTCCCTCTCTCTCTCTCTCTCTCTCCCTCTCTCTTCTCTCTCTCTCTCTCTCTCCTCTCTTCCTCTCTTCTCTCAAACTCTCTCTCTCTCTCTCTCTCTCTCTCTCTCTCTCTCTCTCTCTCTCTCGCCCTCTCAAACTTCCTCTCTTCTCTCTCTCTCTCTCTCTCTCTCTCTCTCTCTCTCTCTCTCTCTCTCTCTCTCGAAAGCTCACTCTACATCGGAAAAATCAATGTGAATAAAGAACACTTCAGAATATTTGGGAAATACAACAACTAACATATCATGCAATTTGTTTGACGGATTACAACTATATTTAAAATTAAGCTTCTAATTGGGGAAAAAATTAAGCAAACAAAAATGTGAAAAATCAAGTCATTGTTATATTAAACTTCGGAACTTGAACGCGTTTGTTACCTAAACAAACGCGTTCAAGTTCCGAAGTGGTTTCACAAACAGTTTGGTGCTATGAATAGCTAAGCATGTAGTCTAATAGTTCGACAGCAGTTTGAAGACAGCGAGATCTCCACTGTAACCCGCACCCCCGTAGGTGGGTGGTACCGTCAGTGGTGTAGGCATTACTTAAGGGTCTTTGCAGCGTCCTTTCGGCCCTAGCTGCAACCTCTTTCATTCCTCTAACTGTACCTCCATTTGCCTTATTTCTATCTCACTTTCCACCCTCTCATAGCGATTGTTTCATAGGGCAACAGCAAGGTTTTTCTCCTGTTACACTTTCCAGATCTTACTGTTAATTTCCGGTTCAGCGCTGAACGACCTCATTGGTCCCAGCGCTTGGCCTTTGGCCTAAATTCTATATTCTGTCTATCTACCTACCCACTGTACCGAAAAAAACTATCGTAAGAATCTAATGCGAAAATTCAAAAGTATCAAAATTAGTTGGTCGCAATAAGAAAATTCGCCTAAACAAATGAGAAATCGTTAACTCAAGTGCTAATTATGAAATCCAAATCACAGTAAAACATTTGCCCGTAATCAAATCCTATAGCCCTGGTTAATCCAAGAAGGATAACATCTAACCCTTAAGACAATTGAACAATTAAGACAAAATACTTTAATCGCAACAAGAAAATCTAAGAAACTTTCAAATCTGCAGTACCACTACAGCAATCGGACTGTAAACTGTCAAATAGTAACTGATTCAATCTAAATGCGTAAGCTTAAGCTCCCTAGAAATTTACATCATTTGAACAACTGGGTTTCTAAATTCACAACGACACTAGAGCAAGGACGCGTTCCATGCGCTTACCCAAATCAAGGTTAACAGACTGGACTGAAGATACTCGCGAGGAAAATCCTGGCTTCCCACGTCCCGGGACGATATCCATTCGAAACTTGAACAAGCCATATTCACTTGCAGGCAAACTTCAAAAGATCTCTTGACGTACGAAAAATAATGGCTGTAGCAAGGTCTAGAGAATTCTGTAGACGTTGGACTGTAGTCTCATTCAAGTTCAGTATTAATCTCAACAGGTAATCCACTCGCTATGGGAAAAATGACACCATCTCGATAAAGCTGAGTTAATATCCTGATGAAGAGTACAAAGTTTCTCCAGCCTATAAGAGGACTACGAACCAGCACGAGTGTAGGACTGAGACTGTCCGGCTACTCTGGCATTTCTAGAGCTGGTGTGAGAAACTTCTTTCCAGATATAGCTGCCAAATGGGTAATTAGAGCGAGAACTCCTCCCTGCAATAGTTTTTTTTTCAATCATGCAGCTATCAGCTTAAAACTAAAACAGCTGAAAAAATTTTTAATTGGAGTACAAGAGTTTCAACAATAAAAATAAGCAATTAGTTGGATTCCTTCCATGAAAAGCTTCCCATCGATGATGATGTCACATCTGAAGCCATAGGTATTTGGCATTAACTAACTAGGCAACTTTATTACATTAACGTCACCTAAAATTATTCCAAACACTTCAGTATCTGGCAGAGTAGATTTGAAATATGGCATATATATTCTACATTAATAACCTTTGGGGTTTGGTTGATCTAAACACTGGAGAGAGACGAAGTCATCCTTAGAAAAGCGCGAGAAACTTTCAATACGACTTCAGGTCAATCAGTATTCTTAGTAACGCTTATGTTAAAAGTTCACACTTGACTGGTTTGTTTCTTACGTCATTTAGTGACGTCACGTATGATTATTTAATCCTGTTTTCCAACATCCTGTTTTTTAACCCAAGCAATGCCAAAACAAGTTACTATGTCCTTCGTATGTTAGGTTCTGTATGACAGTTTCTGCATCAAATATCGACGTAGATCCTGCAGCTAATATTACGGCAATACATTTACAGTCCTAATGGACTGTTTAACTGAACACCGAACTTAGGAGATTTATTCATTGAAAACAACGATGTGAGGATAATTTCGAAATTAATTATGGAAAGAATGAGTATTCTAAATGTTAACCTGAACTACCGACAACCTGAATAAAAAAGAAAAATACACTGGAATGCCGTAAAACTGCTTCCCTAATAGTTAGGAAAGAAATAAAGTCTGTCCGAAATTATGTCGCCAACTTTTCTGAAATGATTAGGTTGCAAACTTTTCTGAAATGATTAGGTTGCCAACTTTTACGAAATGATTATGTTGCTAACTTTTTCGAAATGATTATGTTACCAACTTTTCCGAAATGATTAGGTTGCCAACTTTTCTGAAATGATTAGATTGTCAACTTTTCTGAAATGGTTATGTTGCCAACTTTTCTGAAATGATTAGGCTGAAAACTTTTCTGAAATGGTTATGTTGCCAAATATTCTGAAATGATTAGGTTGCAAACTTTTCTGAAATGATTAGGTTGCCAACTTTTCTGAAATGATTAGGCTGAAAACTTTTCTGAAATGGTTATGTTGCCAACTATTCTGAAATGATTAGGTTGCAAACTTTTCTGAAATGATTAGGTTGACAACTTTTCTGAAATGATTAGGTTGCCAACTTTTCTGAAATTATTATGTTGACAACTTTTCTGAAATGATTGAAATGATTATGTTGACAACTTTTCCGAAATGATTGAAATGATTATGTTGACAACTTTTCTGAAATGATTATGTTGCCAACTTTTCCGAAATGATTATGTTGACAACTTTTCTGAAATGATTATGTTACCAACTTTTCTGAAATGATTATGTTACCAACTTTTCTGAAATGATTGAAATGATTATGTTGACAACTTTTCCGAAATGATTATGTTACCAACTTTTCTGGAATGATTGTTACCAACTTTTCTGAAATGATTATGTTGACAACTTTTCCGAAATGATTATGTTACAAACTTTTTTGAAATGATTATGTTACCAACTTTTCCGAAATGATTATGTTACCAACTTTTCTGAAATGATTATGTTGCCAACTTCTCTGAAATGATTAGGTTGCCAACTTCTCTGAAATGATTAGGTTGCCAACTTCTCTGAAATGATTAGGTTGCCAACTTCTCTGAAATGATTAGGTTGCCAACTTCTCTGAAATGATTAGGTTGCCAACTTCTCTGAAATGATAGGTTGCCAACCTTTCTAAAATGATTAGGTTGCCAACTTCTCTGAAATGATTAGGTTGCCAACTTTTCCGAAATGGTTATGTTGCCAAATTTTCTGAAATGATTAGGTTGCCCACCTTTCTAAAATGATTAGGTTGCCAACTTGTCTGAAATGATTGTTGCCAGCTTTTCTGAAATGATTATGTTGCCAACTTTTCTGAGATGATTATGTTGCCATTTTTTCCGAAAGGATTATGTCGCCAACTTTTGTTTTTTGGCATTGGTTTATCGCTAGGAAATATAGATGATACAAGGTAAGCTGAGGAGTGATAAGGCTTTATACTTTGCTTAATCATTTTGCTACTGGTAAGCTGTCAAAAGGTTCCATGTGTTTTGCGGCTTCAATGACCATGCAATTTCTATTTGCGTTACAGATTTTCTTTAGAAATCTATGACTGACCTGCGGTTTCTCTTTCTTTGTGAAGACACGCTGTTCTCATAGTATTATTGCTCTTAACATACCCAATATATATATATATATTCTATGAGTATTGGGGCGTGAAAATCTCAGACAAGGCTCGGGCTACATATAAAAAAACTGTATCTAAGGAGGCCATGCCTCTTAAATGGAGGGAGGTCAAGAGACTCTTAGAACGCAGAAAAAACAATGGATTTGGGAAGTAAAGAGATCAAGATTAATGATATGCACCTTAAATGGTTGACTTTGGCTCTTACTGCAACCAAGCAGTTTATATATATGGAACCCATGCCTTCACGTGTGTCTCCAAGGTAATAATGCGGAATGGCATATTTCATGATGTTCCTGGGAGCAACATTTAAAGTGTTGATTGTAAAAAACAAATAAAAAATGCGCCGGAGTTTCTTCGACGCAGTCGAGTTTTCTGTACATCGTATAATCAAGGCCACCGAAAACAGATCTATCTTTCGGTGGTCTTCGTCCCACGCTGTATGAGCCGCGGCCCGTGAAACTTTAACTACGGGCCGGTGGTGGCCTATCCTATGTCGTTGCCAGAAGCACGATTATGCTAACTTTAACCTTAAATAAAATAAAAAGTGCTCAGGCTAGAGGGCTACAGTTTGGTATGTTTGATGATTGGAGGGTGGATGATCAACATCATAATTTGCAGCCCTCTAGCCTCAGCAGTTTTTAAGATCTGAGGGCTGACAGAAAAAAGGGCGGACGGACAGACAAAGCCGGCACAATAGTTTTCTTTTCAGAAAACTAAAAAGGAAGATAGTGATTACTGCATTCACGAAAACAAAAGATTTATACGAAAACAACTTTCATGAGAGTAGAAACATGTTTCATTAGTGTAAGAGATAAATACTTCACATAGGGATGGATAATAACCTTAAATCATGATTAAGAATCAGGTCAATGTTTAATGGTCTGGCTTTTAGAGAAGAGGAGGTGTACAGACTGAAGCCAGGAACAGTTATTTCATTTTACGTTTCGCCTAGTTAAATTTATCGTATTTAAATGCAAAACAGATAAAACTACAAACAGAATAGGCTAAATATTTGCATGCAGCAAGAAGAGCATAACAAATTAAAACAAGCCGAGGTAATCTGTTAGCATGTGGCAGTAAAGATACACAGGCACGGAAATTATGGATTTCCGGTTGATCTGATACCAACATCACCTAAAAAACCTGGGAAAAACTTACCCCAATCTCTATTTCTCTCGCAGTTCCCGAATTACAACATATGTGTCCGAAGAGCAACTTTACAATCGGCGGAACACAAACTTTATATTTTTTTTAAGGACTCAAATTCATTATAATCTCACGAAAACCGAATCTGTGCATAACAGCTGTTATAATGCAGGCAACTCAGAAACTGCATACTTCCCTCTCACAATGGTACCTTGTTCACGTTACTCCCATAAGCATTATGTCTTTGGGAGAACCATGAACCCTTTTTGAACAAAGTCTTCTGGTCTGAGTTGTAATGCTGTTGTTAATGTACATCAGCAAGCCAGGAGCTAAATGTGGTCATCTCAGAACAACAAATGGGGACCCAAAGAACTCGAAATTTCGTAGGTGAACTCATTTCAAGCGATCGCCAAATGCTTCTAATTCCGTAGATGACCAAACTGGGGGTTTTTATTTGTGAGAGGACTGTTATCAGTGACTAAATCATTCTTATTTTTATCATGAATCTAACCTTGAAAAGGTATAAAATCACTATATTATCATTATAACTCAAAAGCTTATAAAAAGAACTCTAAAGTTTTACTCCATTTTTTCCTGGCTCTTATTCTTTGTAACTTATTTCTATTCTTTCTAGATTATTCCTATTTTTGTAAGTTATTCTTGTTCTTTCTAAATTATTCCTATTTTTTGTAAGTTATTTTTTCTTTCTAAATTATTCTTATTCTTTGTAACTTATTCTTATTCTTTCTAAATTATTCTTATTCGTTGTAACTTATTCTTTCTAAAATTATTCTTATTCTTTGTAACTTATTCTTAATCTTTCTAAATTATTCATATTCTTTGTAACTTATTCTTATTCTTTATAACTTATTCTGTTCTTTCTAAATTATTTTTATTCTTTGTAACTTATTCTTATTCTTTGTAACTTGTTCTTATTCTCTGTAACTTGAAAGACCTCGAATGGCTTCGAGGTTAGAGAATCGAAATTTGCGACGCAGGGGAAACAAATATCCAAAGCATTTCCTGTATCACTGTTGTGTCCCCTAGGCAAGAACAGAGGAAACTAAACCAATGTTTACGCTTCAGGTCACAAAATACACTGAATGGACGGCAAACGACTTTCGGCAGTTTTGTTGATATACCTCGAGGTGAATTTTAGCGCATTTTGGTCAAATTTCATTTATTATTATTGTTGTTGTTATTTTAAAAGGCAAGGAGATATTTTTATTTTTCCAAGCGTAAACAAGCAATTACCTACAGTTTCTTCTTTTCTCTTTCTCTTTAGATGCAAAAGGTTAATACTGATAAGGTTATCCACTTATCAGAACTACTTCAGAATCACTAAAATGTTCTTTCTTTATCTATTCATTATTATTATTACACTGAAACAATGCTCAAGAAATTGTAAGAAATTGCAGAATTCGGGATGACCATTATCAACAACATCAACATGTTATCAAAACATTCTCTTCATAGTCCTTTCTCGTACCAATCGTCCTTATTCTTTTCACGTCACTTATTTATACTTATTGTCGTTCCTGTTTCGCATTTACACCTTTTCCTCTAAATTCTTAATTTAGTAGACATTTCATTTGATTGATATCACGGTTACTAGAATGTGCTAATTGAATGATCTACATGAGTTTGAATTTCCCAGCGGATAGAAACTGAACACCTGTAAGAAAATAAATATTTATATAAGTAAAGAACATGTGGTGCATTCAGCTGCTGGAAGCGTTTGTGTTTTGAATAGACTGCTGCCTATATTTTACGCTCTAAAAGTCCCGTGTTGTCCCAAGGCAAGGGACACGAGGATCATGCTGATGCCAAACAATCTCTCTCTCTCTCTCTCTCTCTCTCTCTCTCTCTCTCTCTCTCTCTCTCTTTCTTTTCTCTCTTTCTTTTTGTCTTTCTCACACGACTGCAAAGCAATGTTTAAGATTCCTGTCAAATAATACTTAACTGAATTCCCCTGAGTTGCTTCTGTGTTTCAATTTCCGGAGATTTCTTTTTGGCTGATTCTCTCAAACGAAATTGTCAGGTCAGATCTCATTACTCACGCGTTTATCATTAAGCTTTTGCTCTGCATCAACTAGAGCTATTTTTTTCTCGACGCCTCTTGTATGTATCAGCGCCGGATAAGATAAATAACCGTCCAACCGAAAAGCAAAAGGACGGAGCTGATCATGGCACACGCATCAGAGTACTCATTCACCTGCTACTAACCTTCCGAGCAGAGAAACAGCACGTGACCCTCGAAATCACGTGCCCCTGACCCGAAGAGATAATCTTATTTCAACTTCGCCCTGTTCCCATACCAGCGCCCTTCTTCCTCTCCCCCTCCCCCTCCTCTCTCTCCCCTCTAACCCTAGGTAGCAACTAGCGATGGTTCCGCCCGCCTCCCCTCAATTCCTCTCCCCTACTCTTCCGGACACGGACGTTGTTTTCGTCCAGGCGAGTCTGTCTCTCCCAAACCGGGCCCCATTTCCTGCAGGAGAAAGCCCCAACAGGAACAACTGTAAAATACCAACGTTGCAGCCTGGTCATTGTGAGCTTGTCAACCCTTGTCAGCTACAAAGGAGGCCTAGAATGACGTCCACAGCAACAATGCAACTCGGAATTTAAGGGACCTCTGGGTTTCAGTGCATAACGTTCGCGGTTTTTATGATCAGAATTGTCATTGTAAACTTCAAAATACTTACCAGCAGTTTTTTCACCTCTTTCAATGTGCTTTAATTTCCTACCAGCATACATACATACATACATACACACACACACACACACACACACACACACACACACATATATATATATATATATATATATATATATATATATATATATATATATATATATATATATATATATATATATATATGTGTGTGTGTGTGTGTGTGTGTGTGTGTGTGTGAGTGTGTGTTACAAGGTCAGACTCTGAATAGTTTAAATGCTACTCAGCATCACGTTTCCCTCGACAGCATTTAGTTATTTGAGAGGCAGCATGTTATCGCTATCTCAGTAAAATCCGTTGTGGAAGAAAATCATCACGATTTTAATAATTATGTCAGATTTTATACAGTGAAACCCAGTTGCTTCACAGACATCGGTCTGGAAAACTCACACAAGTCATTAAGAAAAAGATGACACGTGGAGATATTTATTAATATATTATGATAAAGTCTCACAGGCGATCAAAATTCGGCATGCAGTAACTAGGATGGAATGCGGTGTTTGCAGCAATCCTTTAGATGATCCTATCCTGACTAAGTATCTTATATTTATTCTGGCTGTTCCTATAAATAATCGATAAAATAACTGGCTCAGGATTGATGTTCCTGATGTAGGCTATGGCTACTCGTGAATGAAGTGCGGATATCAATAAAAAAAAAATTAAGGTTTGTCTAAAGAATATGATGATTATGACAGAAATGAGTCAAGAAATCTTTGAAAATATTACTGGAAAATCTCCAGGTTGTTTGCATGTAAAATGTGCATTTACCATGAAAAAATACTAGAAATATTAACCTCAGTAATGCAGTGTTCAAACGCTATTTATTGAACCATAACAAATTGTGTGGTAAATATTATATGCAGGTTACACCTACTTTACAATTTTCTCTTTTAGATTTTTAAACTGACTTATATTAATCTCAGTTTTATGTTGTTTCTTTTAATTTGCTCATTACCGATCATTTGGGTGGTTCCCCAATGAGGACCAGATTGTGGGCGTTTTCAAATAGCCACCCCTCCTTCCTCCAGCCAATTCAGGGTGCGTCCACATTAACTTCTGTAACAATAATAGTTTTTCTTGTCACTGCTCGATTTACGATAAACATGCCGTATATATGTTACGGGCAGACAGAGAAACCAGGCATTTCGCGAACTGCCTGAAATTTCGGGCAGATAGCGAAATGCACTTAGGGATATTTGATCGCCCAGGGGTTAGTACTAAACACGGCGAAATACGTTTGAACCCCCAGGGGCTAGTACTAAACACGACGAAACAGTTTAGGTGAGTCACTGTTTCGCCGTGTTTAGTACTAGGCCTGTAACATATATAACACACACCTGGCCTCTTCTCAAATGTCTTCCCGCAAGGTTTTTCGTGGGATGTATCACACTTTGCAAGATCGTCGCCTTCTAGAGTTAGCTAATGATATTCAGGCTATGAGCGCCAAATCCGCGAATTCGTGAAATCAGGAGGACCATGTTCATGGACTTCAAAATACATGAAAACAATTTACAGGCAAGCTTACGCATACGGGCACGTACCTCATTCCCCAAAAAGGAAACTACAGATACCCATTTTTTTTTAAATTTTAGAGTTCGAGGTTTTGGATCAAAATCTTTTTTCGTTCTAGCAGCCATTTTTTTTAATAGGAATTATGACAGGTAAGGCGGTTTCTCTTTTTTTCGAGAATACTAGCCCATGCAGTTTGAGACCGGGTTGGCGTTTACAATAGAAACTAGGCTGAAAAATCCGACAATCTGCTTCCCACTCCTTTTAAAAGCGGATTCGAAAAGGTCACAAGAGTTAAAAGACAAAATATATTTGAAAATAATTACAATGGAAGTAAAACTGTTTTCATTTTGCACTTTATTCTGTTCTCATTTGATATGAATGAATTACCTATACGTTATTTACACAACTGCATTAGTATACATAGTATTCATGTTGAGCGAGTGTCTTTGATATAGCAGGATTAACAACCGGAATGCTGTAAACATAGAGAAAAATTAGTTTTAATGAAAAACAACTTTTCACGAGAAATTCAGTTGGTCAGTTGAGTCGTTATTCACCGAGAACAATTATTCCGGCCATCTATCGCCACTTTTCATCCAGTGCATTTTGCTATCGTTCCATATGCAAAGTCTTCTTTAATCATGACCTAGATATCCTCAACAACAACAACAACGCAAACGTGAGAATGAAAACAACGCAGTTGTAAAGCAAACACTGAGAAGAAGAAAACGTTTCATGACAAGTTTGCCTTCTGTCACACTTACGCTTTCTTTCTTTCTTTCTTTTCTTACTGTATTGCCATGGTGAGGCGGCGCGCGGTCTCCTTCCTCGACAAAGCACGCCAGAGTATGTCTCCTCTTGTGGGACGCCGGAATAGTTTCCAGTTTCTTCATTTCTCGCAGAAAACTGATGAACAAATAGAAACACGAGACGCGTGTTCTGTGGATGACTCATACCGCCCGCGATCATCGGCGATCCTCGTTAATCGGCGTCGGTTTCCGTTTCAGGGAAAATAAATCCTTTCATCTGGTAGAAAGCGAGCACCTGTGACCTCTTTTCTGACGTCAGCTTTATTGTCCCTCTTTTCTTTTTTACGGAATGTGAATACAGCTTTAAAAATCTATAGGCTGCTAGATCAGAGGCACATCAGCCGTCAACAACATATATCATGAAGTACGTTTGACTGAAAAATTTTTCAAGGCTTTTGATATCGTTGGTTATTCAGATATTGTCATCCGCCCTAAAAGCCGATAGATCAAAGTAGTCGAGTCCTTTTGCTATGTCATGTACTGCCACTTTCGGAAAGCAAGCGAAGTCATGAAAGCTACCAATACTCAATTAATAAAATTAACACGTTTCATGAGCAAGTGTCACATTGAACAAAGTAACCCTTGCGGCTGTGACGTCAGTCTTCCACATTTAGAAAATGAAACTCACTGTAAAAGTCTTCGATTTTCTTCTGTCTGTTCGCGTCACAGCACTGGATACCATTTCTGGATACGCTATGTTTTGTTATGATAAAGGAACGTTTATTCTGAACCAAAACAAGGCAGTCTGTGTCCTTGTATTGGCTCAGAACTAAATGGCAGAAGCTTTCCATTCGAGTTGCTTGCATGGACAGCGTCAGAGAGAAAATATTTGTACAACTGGATTTTCGAGAGAGGATGGATATTCATTTGTATTAAAAATATATGCTTTGCGGAACTGTAAATCAAAACGGATAATACAAACTATGAGTCCTCCAATCTCTTAGTTTCTATCTGATTCCAAGGGCGTTAAAGAACTGGAGACGGAGACACTACAATTGGAACTTCCAGAAACATTCGTGAATTTGGTCTAGAGAACCTCTGATAAGAATTAGCATTGTTTCAAATAATGCTAGACAATAAAAGATTCATGACATAATTGAAAAATGCCTCATCAATGATCATAAAAAAGTTCCAAGATTTTTTAGTCAAATCCACCCCAGAAAAAATAAATTTACGTGTTTTGAAGAAGGCTGCCAGTGCCTCAAACAATTCTGATCAAAACAAGTCTTTATAGACGTTAACATGCTGCCGTTTCAAGCATACTGACGTTTAGACAAATTTCAGAATATATTCCTATGAGTGAATCCCCACAGGGGGTTAGTGCCGTCAGTGCACTGTAGGTATTACTTAGGGCTCTGTGCAGCGTCCCTGTGGCCCCTAGCTGCAATCTCTTTCATTCCTTTTACTACCTCCGTTCATATTCTTTCTTTCATCTCACCTTTCACCCTCTTCTAACAATTGTTTCGTAGTGCAACTGTGAGGTTTTCCTCCTGTTATACCTTTAAAACCCCCTTTTCTTATAATTTTCCTTTCAGCGATGAATGACCTCATGGATCCCAACGCTTGGTCTTATAGGCTAAATTTAATATTCCATTTCCACTTCCTTTTCGTAAAATACAGAGCTGTCTTTTGTTAACAGAATATCAGTCTTTCAAAACCTCTTGGAAAAGAAACATAAAATGTAACTGAGATTTTTTGATGTTACCAAGGTAAACACGACTTCTTTTGCAAAGTTATTCGCTCAAGTAAGAGGTCTCTTATCAACAACGCATTTTCCGTCTTTCAGCGCGCCGCCTGCCTTTCATCACTGCTTTAATCTTTGGCCATGAATCATTCTTCGATAAAGTTAGATCACATTTTTCCTTACTAATAGCTAACTTACTAAACGTGGCCTTGGCTGTTCAGAATCGATATAACGAGAGACCGGCTCTTTAAGCTACGAAGCTACTTGATTACCATTACGCGTCGTTTCAGAGGCGAATCTGACTACATCTACAGCATTCAAAGACCCAAAGTCAGTTAATTAGTTCCATTTATGTTCAAGAACATCCTCCCATTACCGCCGTCGGGGTGCTGGAGAACACCAGCTTACAATGTTATGTATTCGTATGAATTCCCTGTCGTTCATTGTAAATGTAATGAATATTACTACCTCTGTACTTGAATAGCCAACAAGATTTTGGGGTTTAAACCGGAATCTCAACATTAATAGTTAACGAATGTCAAGATTTGGTAAAATAGCGTCAATTTAATATTCAACATAGATAAGGAAGATGTCGAGTGTGAATATTACACTGCTCAGTTGTTATTATATCATATCGCATGAAGCTTAATTCAGATTTTACATATATCCTTAAATAGTTTATACTTACCGAAAAGATTTAACGAATACTTGTTATCATTTGATCCTTACAGTCTCGTAGCTTGGACACTCGATTAAATAATGAGAGAATCACACACACAGCATATATATATATATATATATATATATATATATATATATATATATATATATATATATATATATATATATATATATATATATATGTATATATACATATGCATATATATGTATACACACATATATATATATATATGATACGTATGTGTGTGTAATCGAGTGTATTTTCAATGGAATTTCCTCCTAAGAATCCTATTTGGCAACTGTGCTTGACTGCGGTCGAAGAAAACATTGTTTGTTAGCGTTGCAGATCGGATGGACGCAGGTCACCGTTGATTTAGTCATACTATTGGGAGTGATCAAGAGATTCTGAGTCTCACATATGTTTTCTGTTGAAAATCATCTGTGTTGGTCACAATACCAAAATCTCATTGCCTACTACAAACACCATGATGGCGTTTCCATAGACTTATAGCGAAGCAATCCGAGACGTCAAAATCATCAGAAGTGGGCCAAGGTTTTACCAATTTGTTTCAACGGAATATTTTTTTATGTCTTTTCACACTATACTAGTTTCTGCACAGACATCCTCTAATTATACCGTTTCTTATGGACTACGAAATAAATTGGCAAGAACCTAAACCATCGACATCCGGTATATATAGTCTGTGCAGTGGTTCTCACCCTTTTTTGGCCCATGCTCTCTTTCACGTTATGTCAGAATGTTATTCCCCCGCCTCCTTTCCAAATTGTCTGCCCCAAAAGGTGCATCCCAAATGATATGCAGCAAAATACTAACACAAACACACAAGCTAGCAGAGAGAAAGCCCAGCGTGACCTCTCAGTAGTGCGAACTGATGCACACTGCATTTTGTGTGGTCCTAGAGCCAGTTTGAGCCTGCCAATCTGTGGCCACAATCGCCCCCGAAACTGAAATTTCCCCTAGGAGGGAATTCCCCCACCCCCCACCACCCCTTGTTGAGAACCACTGGTCTATGAGAACAGCAACAGCAGGGAGAAGCAATAACCACAATGATGATTGGCTAAGTCTGATAAAATTGTTAACTGCATTCTCTGTTTTAAGAGCCTTTCAGGTTAGAGAGAGAGAGAGAGAGAGAGAGAGAGAGAGAGAGAGAGAGAGAGAGAGAAGTCTATGCCTAATTTATGATTCATATTATAATGAATGAAAACTCATCCTGTGGAAACTTGATAGTACACTCGCTACCAAAGCAAAAGAGTCTGCCCGAGGAATCATGAGGAATAAAATTGGCTTGATTCTCTGGGAGTGTGATACATTCCTGTCATCATCTACTGTTAAAAGAAAGGAAGTTCGTTTAAGAGAAAGCATCCATCACAAAATGAATGCTGCTGAAACAGCTTTGAAAATATAGCCTCGAGGTATTACTAGTTTTGGTTGGGGAGATATGAACTTTCCCGGGAAATAAATAACGGGAAGCAATAAAGAATAAATGAGAGAACAGTAAAGTCTGAAGGCTACTGTAATAAAGAACAACTAAATTGCTCCACATCACTTTGCAAACAAAATCAACACTTACAAAGCAATAAGGGAAAAAGAAAGCACACTATGAAACTTCTTATCTTCAGTCAAGTACACAACACCGACAGATTCTTTGTTTACTCTGAAGTAACAAATTTCCACTCTACGAAAGACCCTCGATCAGATCCGAGAAAGTTGATACAGGGCCCCTTATTGGCAATCTGCCCAGCTTTCCTATGAGATGAAGACTTACCTGGCACCCGTATTGGTGTAGGGAGTTCGCACTGATTCTGGACCCCAGGGAAGATTTCGGGAAATTCACCAACCTGTTTCCCTTTAAAGGGGTAGGCTCCGTGACCAAACTGAGAAACATTAGCTGCTCTGTTCGCCCGTTAACTGCTGAATAAAAGCCAGACATCTTGTGCAGAAAACTTTCTCATCAGCAGATTCATAGAACAATAATTTCATGTTCGTGTGTGTGTGCCAGCAGTAGAACAATTATTTTGATGTAAATATTATTTCTGAAGAATTATTCAGCGTTTGAAACAAATTTCACACATGAAAATCAAGCGACTCTCTTTGCAGAAGTAAAGGAAAATAAAAAACATTATAGTGTATTAGAATTAATAGAGTGTATTATAATTGCATTAAGGTTCCTACAAACCATCTGAGCAAAATATATCTGCATGCGAATGAATATCTAAATACTGTACTGTATGTACGGACCTCTCTCTCTCTCTCAAATTTCTGACTCACATGGGGACCAAACCCCGGTCTTTCAAGTGAGAGGCTAAGGCATTACCAGTTGACCTGGACAGGCTCATGTGTTCATATATATATATATATATATATATATATATATATATATATATATATATATATATATATATATATATATATATATATATATTATATATATATATATTTTGATAGTTTTTCCAGTGTTTTGGTCCACCCTCACCTCATCAGCGAGTGAAGCCCGGTTCGATTCCCGACCATTGTGCCTTAATTGACTTAAGCATGGAAGTTAGACAACTGAGGTTAGTTGCAACAAGGATATAGTAGAGCATGGGAAAGCAACCTCGTCTCAGAGCACAAGTTGGAAACTGGAAAGCTAGCATCTCTGAAGGAAAAATGGTCTCTAGTGAAAAGAATACACACACACACATATATATGCACACACACAAACATATATATATATATATATATATATATATATATATATATATATATATATATATATATATATATATATATATATATATATATATATATATATATGTACATATATATACATATACATATACAGTATATACTTTTATATATATATATATATATATATATATATATATATATATATATATATATATACAGTATATATATATATATATATATATATATATATATATATATATATATATATATATATATATACATATACATACACACACATATATATGTATATATATGTATGTATATATATATATATATATATATATATATATATATATATATATATATATATATATTCTCATATATATTCCATTTGTCCCCCCAGCCAGCTAGTTAGAAAATCAAATTTAATGGCTCCTGGAGGAGACACCATTAAGGGGGTGGTGAACTTATGTACTGTAG
Organism: Macrobrachium rosenbergii; assembly: GCF_040412425.1. Taxonomy (NCBI): domain Eukaryota; kingdom Metazoa; phylum Arthropoda; class Malacostraca; order Decapoda; family Palaemonidae; genus Macrobrachium; species Macrobrachium rosenbergii. The sequence goes on along the minus strand of NC_089768.1, from coordinate 14,536,589 downwards.
GCCTAACCCCCATATCACCTGATTTGGGGGAAACATACCAACCTCTTAGCCCCGCATCGTCCGATGTTTTGGGGGGTTAGATAGCCGTTAGGGACAAAGGGACCAATCAGGGCCGTAAGTGAGCTACTATACTGACCCTTAAGGACTTAGCTATAAGACCTATTTTCCCTACAACCTTTGGCTGGCTGTGTGACTGCTTTCAGATCGCCAATGTCCTGTGCCCAACCCAAAAACAAATCGAATGCGACGCCTCACGACCTGGCTGAAAGAAGGACTCCTTCCCCGAATGCCACAGCATCAAGTTGGGCGGGCCTTTTCTCTTTGAGTTGGCACGGATCGCGAAACTCCTGTAGCTGAAATTCGTCTTTTGCAGCGAGCTCAATGCACAGAAGGAATAAGGTATGTCTGGAAGCCCTCGGTCCACTGCCAGTTTCTGTTTCCGCGTGTGAATTTCTCTCCATTTTCAGTATTTCCAGTTTTTTATTCTCCTAAACAAAGCATCCTTTGTCCAATCAGATCTGGCAAGCCCATTTGCCCCTCATGACTTGTTTCCAAGCTCGAACTAAATTAGTTCAGTGATCATAATTAGATCATTCCCACCACAGCGTTACCATGTGCTAATTAAAATCTAATTGATCAATTCCTCCATTGCGCATAATTAATTTCATGTGAGAGAAAATTATTGGATTTGAATGCTAACCTGCAATTCTCTTCCAGAATCCTGTTATCTGGCTCTTCAAATGGTCTGCCCCTGCTTTGTGAACCAAAAATAGCTTAGAGTTTAATTGCCATCCTGCCACATGCAAGAGTTTTCTGATCACGCAGTTCCAGTTCCGGGGCACTAGGCAGTTCCCCCCTTAGTGTGAACAAGTTGTGTTAACAACCAAAAGTTGTTTAATCAGTCCCAATAAAGTCAATAAGTGTCAAACTATTTCAGGGCGGTAGCCTTTTCAGATTCAGCGATTTGCTACGCAGTGTCGAGCTTTTATTGCACCTTGTATGTGCTTGCTTGCTACTAAGTCAGCCCTTAATTATTAATTTCTTGATTGCTCCATTTGTAAATAAATTCAGTTTAAAGCATTCACTGGTTATAATTTACCAAGGCGACCTCCAATTCTCTGTTTACTTAGATGTGATATCAAGGTAAGTCATTTATTCATTATATTTACCGCTAACATTCTGAGCGCTTTGTGTTGGCCTTCAGGGCAGTTAATTAAAAATCCATTTTCAGTCTTCCAACCGGCCTCAGAATGCAACAATATATATATATATATATATATATATATATATATATATATATATATATATATATATATATATATATATATATATATATATATATATATATATATATATATGATATATTATCATATATATATATACCATGATTCATATACAATCAGATTCATATATATATATATATATATATATATATATATATATATATATATATATATATATATATATATATATATATATATATACATATACATATACATATACAGACTTACGGGTTTTCTTTGACCGACGGCTTTGGGTTTATTTTGACGCTGATCAAAAGGGAGCATGATGCAACATATCAGCATATCAACTGCCCCTGGATGGGGTTTAGTGGAAGACGTAATCGATGTATTATGCAATATGCGGACTTCGTGAATATCTCCTTGTTATTTACGGATTTCTGGTGCTATGATGATGAACTTTTAAGATTGAGTAATGAATAAGAGAGATCCATAACGAGATCATATATATATATATATATATATATATATATATATATATATATATATATATATATATATATATATATATATATATAAACACATATAATAAATATATATATATATATATATATATATATATATATATATATATATATATATATATATATATATATATATATATATATATATATATATATATTGTATATATATTATATATATATGTATATATATATATATATATATATATATATAGCTTAATGATAAATAATATTGCCAAGACCAGGAAGAACATTCTTTATTGTATGAGCTTTGAGGTATAAAACCTCATCATCAGGCTGAAAAAACCGACAAGGATGAGAATCAATAAAATTACAATAAAATGAATTGTCATAATAAATCTTCAGCAAAAATACTAACGAAATATATAAAATGAACAAGTAAATACAAACTAAAAGGGTGAGACGTAAAATTAGAGGTCTGAGAGATAAGATTGGGGAAGCTACATATAGCTCTTTATTTGCTTCAGGGTCTAAGCCTGGTTATTTGTACGGTCTACCTAAGGTACATAAAATAGGAAACCCTTTAAGACATATTATTTCCTCAATTGGTACTTTTAGTTATAACCTGTCCAAGTTTTAGTTCCAGTTTTAAACCCTCTAACTTTAAGTGAATTTAACATCTCTAATTCTTCCAAATTTGTTAAAGAATTATGCTCTTTCAATTTTAACCAAGATGTTGTAATGGCTAGTTTCGATGTAACCTCTCTTTTCATTATTCTTAATAATATATGTGAAAACTATTTATCAGTGTTTGGGCTTAATAAAATAGACTTGCAAAAATTATTACATTTAGCAACTGCTGATGGCATTTTTACTTTTGATGGTAAATTATATAATCAAATAAATGGAGTAGCTATGGGAAATTCCCTTGGACCTGTATATGCGGATTGCTTCATGGGTTATTGTGAAAGGATTTGGATGTCTGAATGCCCTAGTGCTTTCAAACCTTTGTATTACCGTAGGTATGTAGATGATACTTTCCTTGTGTTTAAGGAATTGTCACATGTTGATTCGTTTTTTAATATTTTAATTCTCGTCACCCTAACATTTCTTTTACTTGTGAGACGGAACAGGATAATAAGTTGTCATTTTTAGATGTACAGGTATACAGAAATAGTGGCAAATTTGAGACCTCTGTTTATTGGAAAAATACTTTTACTGGCTTGGGATTGAATTACCTCAGTTTTTCGCCAAAGTTGTATAAGATGAACTCAATACGCACTTTGATAAATAGAGCCTACAATGTTTGTTGTGATTTTAATTTATTTCATCAAGATATGGTTTTCCTCCAGAATTATTTTTCTGAAAACTCATATCCCATTTTTGTATTTTACAAAGTTCTGAAATTTTTTTAAATGAAAAGTTTTGTCCCAGACCGGTGTACAGTACTGCTAGTAAAGATGTAAAGTACATTAAATTGCCTTACCTTGGTCATAGTAGCTATATGGTCCAAAAAAAGTTACAAGAAATACTTAGGCATTGTTTCCTCAAATTAGTTTCCGGTTTGTTTTCTGTAATCCTTTTACAATAAGATCACTTTTGAGAGAGAAGCCTACTCTGCCTGTGGACCTTAATTCCTGTGTCGTTTACTTGTTCACTTGTTCGCAGTGTGGTCTGCGATACGTGGGATCCAGTTCCCGCTGGCTCAGACAGAATTTTGGAACACAGAGGTCTTTCTATTAGAACTAGGTTTCCCTTTTCCAAACCACCCTTTTCTGCCATTAGAGAACACAGTTTAGCACAGGACCATCCTTTCACTGACCTGGATTTTCGGGTACCGTCTTTTTGTTCAAATAGACTGGACCTTTTAATTTCAGAGTCGCTGACTATTAAAAAGATGAAGCCGGAATTGAACAACACCTCGTCTGGTATTCAACTAGCTATCGTGTAATTTCATAGTAGGTACTCTGTTAGGTCGTTAAATATTTTACTTTGTGAGTGGTAGTTTGTTTACATTTCACCTTAGTTTTATTTTCATATTTTTATGTTTGTGTTTTTAATTTTTCGTTATTTTACGTCTCACCATTTTAGTTTGTATTTACTTGTTCATTTTATATATTTCGTTAGTATTTTTGCTGAAGATTTATTATGACAATTCATTTTACTGTAATTTTATTGATTCTCATCCTTGTCAGTTTTTTCAGCCTGATGATGAGGTTTTTTTACCTCGAAAGCTCGTACAATAAAGAATGTTCTTCCTGGTCTTGGCAATATTATTTATCATTAAGGTAAGATTTCCAAGTAGCTGTCAATTACTGAGTATATATATATATATATATATATATATATATATATATATATATATATATATATATATATATATATATATATATATATATATATATATATATATATATATATATGGATAGATAAATAGATAGATGTTCAACGCGTTGCTTGTCGTTTCTAAGCAAGAACGGAGTGATATTATATTATACTTCATAAATTTCATTCAAACCGTGTTTGCCAAACAAATAAATTATGTACATACCTGGCAGTCAGTTGACGGTAGAAAATCCTAACAGAGTATGGTAGAGTGCCTGGGCTAGCAACCTTATCCCAAAATTCTTGCTGAGGGTCGAAAGGAAAATACAGTAGTATCTGGGGTCACGTATATGTTGGGAGAAATAATACAGAAATTTGTTGATGAAATGCTGACAGGATGTGTTTGGGTGTTGTGGTGAAAACATGATTTTTCTGTACCAGGTCGAAATTCTGGTGCAGAGCGGCGAGTTTCGCCGTTTAAGTGCCATTGTTTTCAGTAGAGCACCCATGGAGCCACAGTTTTCAGTAGAAGTCAGAAATGATACGTTTATTGCACGCTGGTCTCCGTACAGTAATTACTTAGATCTGATGGCTGTGAACAGTGGATTCCTTACACACACACACACACACACACACACACACACACACACACACACACACACACACGCGCACACACATATATATACACACACACACACACACATATATATATATATATATATATATATATATAAAATAAACTTTATCACATACACAATTGTTCTGTGCATTAGTAGAATTACTAAAGGACCTCATTCAAACTGGATGGTATCTAACGGATACTTGATAATGTGGACTGTCTGTCCAAGAAAGCTTGTAACTTTTTCTGAATAAGTACTCCATTAGATACCATCCAGTTTGAATGAGGTCCTTTTAGTAATATATATATATATATATATATATATATATATATATATATATATATATATATATATATATATAGCAAAATAAATAAATTATAGTATATATGAATAGGTGACCATCATATATAGAGCCAAAATAAAGCAAAATTCAGTATATATATACCTGAATAGGTGATATCAGTCATATATATATATATATATATATATATATATATATATATATATATATATATATATATATGTGTGTGTGTGTGTGTGTGTGTGTGTGCGTATATGTAGGCGTGTCAGCGCGCGCTTTTGTTGTTTTTATGCACGCTTATGTGTCTAAGCATTCCTGCAAAGTAGAGGAATAATTGAATATCGTTATCTAAATATGTGAATATTCATATCTGAACATCTTATCAGTAAACAATTACGATAACCGATAAGCAAAAATGATTTGCTCAGCTGGGTTACATGAAAGTCGTTCTATACACAATGAATACCCTTACTGTATGTTACGTTCATACAGTTCGCACGTTACATATTTTACCGTATGATTGAATGCACTTTTATCCTATTTTCTAAATATTACTTGAGTATAAAATAAGATCAAGGGAGGAGATTAGTAAAGGAAAAATATATATATTTTCTAGATACAGTTGCAAGACAAAATCAAAGTCATTTGGAAGGGAGAGCTGAGTAAAATTACGACTTGCAATCCTCGGCTGGATTACTGCCTGAAACTCTAGACACTGTGGGCCACAGAACTCTCATAGACACCTGAGTTTTGTCTCAAGGCTAGCGGTATGGACCGCGTCTATGTTCGTCGGTGTGTGGCTACGTCTGAGATATCAGTAAACTGTTGTTACTCTGCCAATCTTAATTTTAGGATAGATATTTCCTATAATTTGTCCATTTGCATTCCTTTAACAGGATTACTTACTTCCTGATGAACACCATATTCTTCGGAAGCTTGAATTTCAAGTCAATGGCCCCTGTGGGCTTGTTCCATATGAATAGGGTACATCTTCTGAACAATAATATAATAATAATAATTACATAAAAACTGTTGAACTGGGTGGCATTCATGATATGAACTTTTAGAGACAGACAATGAAGATGTGATGACTTTCGCCACAGAAACAGCATCAAATCTATATTCATCAATATCCACTAACAGGATGTAGCCGTTGTCGAGACTTATTAACACTCAGACGCAGAAAGGCTTGAATGAAAGCTAATATGTGCTCATCGAGCTTACTACTACTACTACTATTATCCCAGTTATAAATGTCATCGGTTTCAACTAATAATATCAGGATCTCGACCAAATGAAATCTCGTGAGTATGTGCTTCATGGCTTTGTTGAGGCTGGCTAAACGTTGGTAGTTGAAGTTGCTTTTATGGAGGTTTGCAATGTCCGATTACCTTTTCATGTATTCAAGTGCAGAATGATTCTCATGAAAGGAGATTATAAGAGCAGCATGGCTTAGTAATTCGATTCCTGCCGAAACAGCACTTGCTTTATAACGGAGCTAACTCCTTAATGTAAATAATGATAGAAATGCATACTCATATGCGCGCGCGGGTACCTAGTTATGATCTTTTATCTCAGTATTAGGAGTAATGTGACGAAATATATATTACTAGTACGATGTGTTATTTCATGGTCTTATTTTACCTTTTATGATACTACAGAAATACTAAACTGTTGAGGCCATTTAGTGCATGCCAGTTCAGGTACACCAGGCCAAATTAAACCAAGACCACCGAGAGAGGTGGTCTTTCTTCCCTTACTCTGGTGGAAGTGAGGACGTCCTTGGGGGGGGGGAAGATGGGAGGGGGTGATGAGAGAAGACAGCATTCCCATGAGCGTAGGAGTGAGAGGTTCGTAACTTCACAGCATATGTCAATAACTCGCATGCTGTGAAAAACTGCCTCGTTTAAATATTGCCACCTTTGCAGCAACAGCGTACGTCAGCTAAACCTGAGTTAGTATTAGATATTTTATTTGTCAGTGCTATTAAATAATCCTGAGACGGAAGGAGAGAGAGAGAGAGAGAGAGAGAGAGAGAGAGAGAGAGAGAGAGAGAGAGAGAGAGAGAGAGGTGGGGAGCGGCTGGGGAGTGGGGGTTGTCATCCAAGTAGTACTAGCAGTCACGTGTTGCGAAGCGCGACTTAAGAAGGAGCCAGGAACCAAAAAGGAATAAAATACACAGAAGGAAGTCATTCGCATGAGATCTGAGGTCACCTTACGTCAATTGACCGTTAGGTCCTGGCCAGAGGAGGGAAAGCACCCAAACCTGACCCTCACACAATCATCTGACTCATGCGGGTGACTGACGGACAAGGTCCATGGGGCAGACACTCTGGCAGCATATGAATTCTTTGAGCACCAGCCACCAGAGAGAGAGAGAGAGAGAGAGAGAGAGAGAGAGAGAGAGAGAGAGAGAGAGAGAGAGAGAGAGAGTTGAGCACCAGCCAAAGAGAGAGAAAGAAAAAGAGTGAGAGAGTTGAGTACCAGCCAGAGAAGAGAGAGAGAGAGAGAGAGAGAGAGAGAGAGAGAGAGAGAGAGAGAGAGAGAACCCGCAAGGCATAAAACGTGGTTCAACGTGACTCGGGAGAGAGAGAGAGAGAGAGAGAGAGACAGAGAGTGTCTGCGAGAGTGTGTGTGCGTGTGTGTGTTTGTGGCTGCCGGGACAAGGGGAGGAGTGTCCTCTTTTCTGCAGCCGTTGAGGCACGTGGGCAAATGAACTTGCAGAGTTTTGCAAAATAGCAGTTGAAAAGCTTTCTCACAAACTTCGCTTTCTTTACCCATTTTACTGACTTCATTACCTGAACGAGATATTGAACTGGCGTAGAATAACACAAGACCACTAATAGATATGCTCGTCGAGCTACAGACTGTATTTAAAAAAAGCGGAGAACTGCGGCCATGCAATAGTCGATTCAGGCCACGACTGTGGGCGTGTCACATTATCGGGGCCTGTGAAGCTTTAGAGTTCCCCGATATGGTGACGTCATCGCATTTACGTCTACGCCAGAAAATCTTCCGGCTCCTACCTACGTTAGGACTATGTAACAGTGAGATCAAGGTCTGAGAATATTTAAAGGACCTTGGGTGAGATGGAGCCTTAGACTATACGAGTATATCTACACGCGGTGAATATGATTAGCAGGGAATAAGTGAACTGGATGACGCAGAAATAGAAAATAATGCCCCCGTCCCTTTGACAATCAAGCGGGAATGCAAGCAAAGATGATAAGCTATAAGGAGAGAACCATTTCTCTCTGAATACGAACACAAATGCAGAAACGGGGCAATAAAAATGCGAGAGATTCTGGGCTCTAAAGGAACTGAAGGTCATTTGCCTTGTGTCAACTTAACATGACTTGCCCTGAAGTAGAGATGTTACAGCCAAGGAGTGCTAGAGTCGACAAAAAAAAAAAAAAAAACAAAAAAAAACAAAAAGGATACATGATTAGAAATAGCATTAAATCCTTATTTTCTAATTGCAGAGGATTTCATGTCGTTAACAATAATTTCCATTAAATGGAAATTCACAGGATTAGCTACAATAATAATAATAATAATAATAATAATAATAATAATAATAATAATAATAATAATAATAATAATTATTATTATTATTATTATTATTATTATTATTATTATTTATTATTATTATTATTATTATTATTACTTTCAAACTGCATACAAGCTTAAAAAGCGAACGTACTAAAAGCCAGTGAGTTAATAGCAAGTGAATCATTCATCTATTTATATTCATTCACATCTCTTCCGAGTTGGAGCCAGTCATTTGCAAGAGACTAGGCGGTTTCACGTTTAGCTTGGTTTTTAAATCCAGATATCATCGTTCTAACCTTACTTACTTTAACAGGTGCTTTAGACATTATACATACACACACAAATATATATGTATCTGGCCCGTTTGATCTTCATATTGTTATTTATTTTTCATCCATTTGTCGTTCACTTCGTAAAAAAGCGAAAAAGAAACTCTTTAAATACCTAATATTTAAAAAAAATATTCTGGAAGTGAATATTTTGGGCTTTATTTGACATGTTTCTTTCATAACGCTTGTTTTGTACCGGTATCTGGGACGCAGGAGTCTTGAATGAACGGCACGTTTAGAAGACATGGGCTGAGCACCTGACTCCACGACGAGAAGGGTGGGGTGGAATGGGAGGACGTTGTTGTTGAGTTGTTGAGGGGAGGGGTGTTGAAGGATGGGGGTGGAGTGTGAGGACGTTGTTGTTGAGGGGAGGGATGTTTAAGGATAGGTGGGGTGGGGTGGGTGGACGTTGTTGTTGTTGGGAGGGGTATCGAGAGATAGGGCGGGGTGGGACGGGAGGACGTTGTTGTTGAGGGGAGGGGTGTCGAAAGATAGGGCGGGGTGGGGTGGGAGGACGTTGTTGTTGAGGGAGAGGTGTCGAAGGATAGGGTGGGGTGGGATGGGAGGACGTTGTTGTTGAGGGAGGGGTGTCGAAGGATAGGGTGGGGTGGGAGGACGTTGTTGTTGAGGGAGGGGTGTCGAAGGATAGGGTGGGGTGGGAGGACGCTGTTGTTGAGGGGAGGGTGTCGAAGGATAAGGTGGGGTTGGGTGGGAGGACGTTGTTGTTGAGGGAGGGGTGTCGAAGCATGGGGTGAGGTGGGAGGACGTTGTGGTTGAGGGAGGGGTGTTGAAGGGTGGGGCGGGGTGGGGTGGGAGGACGTTGTTGTTGAGGGAGGGGTGTCAAAGGATAGGGTGGGGTGGGGTGGGAGGACGTTGTTGTTGAGGGGAGATGTGTCGAAGGATGGAGTGGGGTGTGGTGGGAGGACGTTGTTGTTGGGGGAGGGGTGTCGGAGGATAGGGTGGAGTGGAGGACGATGTTGTTGAGGGGGAGGAAGGATGATGCAGGATGGGGCGGGGTGGGGTGGGAGGACGTTGTTGTTGAGGGAGGGGTGTCGAAGGATAGGGTGGGGTGGGGTGGGAGGACGTTGTTGTTGAGGGGAGGGGTGTCGAAGGATGGGGTGGGGTGGGGTGAGAGGACGTTGTTGTTGAGGGAGGGGTGTTGAAGGATAGGGTGGGGTGGAGTGGGAGGACGTTGTTGTTGAGGGAGGGGTGTCAAGGATAGGGTGGAGTGGAGGACGTTGTTATTGAGGGGGGGGGGGTGTTGCAGGATGGGGCGGGGTGGGGTGGGAGGACGTTGTTGTTGAGGGAGGGGTGTTGAAGGATAGGGTGGGGTGGGGTGGGAGTACGTTGTTGTTGAGGGGAGGGGTGTTGAAGGATGGGGTGGGGTGGGGTGGGAGGACGTTGTTGTTGAGGGAGGGATGTTGAAGGATAGGGTGGGGTGGAGTGGGAGGAGGTTATTGTTGAGGGAACGGGTGTCGAAGGATAGGGTGGGGTGGGGTGGGAGGACATTGTTGTTGAGGGGAGGGGTGTCAAAGGATGGGTGGGGGTGAGGTGGGAGGATGTTGTTGTTGAGGGGAGGGGTGTCAATGGATGGGGTGGAGTGGGGTGGGGGACGTTGTTGTTGAGGGAAGGGTGTTGAAAGATAGGTGTAGTGGGGTGGGAGGACGTTGTTGTTGAGAGGAGGGGTGTCTAAGGATAGGGTGGGGTGGGGTGTGAGGACGTTGTTGTTGAGGGAGGGGTGTCGAAGGATAAGGTGGGGTTGGGTGGGGTGGATGGACGTTGTTGTTGAGGGAGGGGTGTCGAAGGAAAGGGTGGGGTGGGAGGACGTTGTTGTTGAGGGGAGGGGAGGGGTGTCGAAGAAGGATGGGACGTGGTGGGGTGGGAGGATGTTGTTGAGGAGGGTGTCGAAGGATAGGGTGGGTTGGGGTGGGAGTATGTTGTTGTTGAAGGGGGTGTTGAAGGATAAGGTGGGGTGGGGTGGGGTGGAGTGGGGAGACATTGTTTAGAGGGAGGGGTGTCAAAGGATAGGGTGGGGTGGGATGGGAGAACATTGTTGTTGAAGGGAGGGGTATCGAAGGATGGGTTACGTTGGTGAGGTGAGAGGTGGTGGGACGTTGTTGTTGAGGGGAGGTGTCAAGGATAGGGTGGGATGGGGTGGGAGGACGTTGTTGTTGAGGGAGGGGTGTTTAAAGATATGTTGGGGTGGGGTGGGAGGACGTTATTGTTGAAGGGGGGAAGGGTGTCGAAGGATGGGGTGGGGGGTGTGGTGGGAGGATGTTGTTGTTGGGGAGGTGTCGAAGGATAGGGGTGGGTTGGGATGGGAGGACGTTGTTGTTGAGGGAGGGGTGTCGAAGGTGGGGTGGGGTGGTGGTGTTGAGGACGTTGTTGTTGAGGGGGGTGTCGATGGATAGGGGGTGGGGTGGGAGGACGTTGTTGTTGTTGAGGGAGGGGTGTGTGGAAGGATAGGGGTGGGGTGGGGTGGGAGGAGGGGCGTTGAGGGAGGGGTGTCGAAGGATGATGGGGTGGGGTGGGGTGTGGTGGAGGACGTTGTTGTTGGGGAAGGGTGTTGAGAAGGGTGGATAGGGATGGTGGGGTGGGAGGACATTGTTGTTGAGGGGAGGGGTGTCGAAGGATAGGGTGGGGGTGGGGTGGGAGGATGTTGTTGTTGTGAGGGAGGGGTGTGGAAGGATGGTTGTTGAGGAGGGTGGGGTGGGAGGACGTTGTTGTTGTGGAGGGTGTTGAAGGATAGGGTGGGGTGGGAGGATGTTGTTGTTGTTGAAAGGGGTGTCGAAGGATAGGGGGGTGGGGTGGGGTGGGGGACATTGTTGTTGAGGGAAGGGGTGTCAAAGGATGGGTTGGGTTGGGGTGGGAGGACGTTGTTGTTGAGGAGGGGTGTTGAAGGATAGGGTGGGGTGGGGTGGGGAGGACATTGTTGTTGAGGGGAGGGTGTCAAAGGATGGGTTGGGTTGGGGTGGGAGGACGTTGTTGTTGAGGGAGGGGTGTCGGATGGGGTGGGATAGGGTGGGGTGGGGTTGGATCAGGGTGGGATGGATGTTGTTGTTGAGGGGGGGTGTCGAAGGATGGGTTGGGGTGGGGTGGGAGGACGTTGTTGTTTTGGGAGGGGGTCAAAAGGATAGGGTGGGGTGGGAGGATGTTGTTGTTGAGGAAGGGGTGTCGAAGGATAGGGTGGGGTGGGGTGGAGGACATTGTTGTGAGGGGAGGGGTGTCAAAGGATGGGTTGGGTGGGGTGGGAGGATGTTGTTGTTGAGGGAGGGTGTCGAAGGATAGGGTGGGGTGGGGTGGAGGACATTGTTGTTGAGGGGGGGTGTCAAAGGATGGGTTGGGTTGGGGTGGGAGGGCGTTGTTGTTGAGGAGGGTGTGAAGGATAGGGTGGGGTGGGGTGGGGTGGAGGGGAGGTGTCAAAGGTTGTTGTGGAGGAGCGTTGTTGTTGGGGAGGGTGTCGAAAGATGGGGTGGGATGGGGTGGGAGGACATTGTTGTTGAGGGGAGGGGTGTCGAAGGACAGAGTGGGGTGGGGTGGGAGGACATTGTTGTTGAGGGAGGGGTGTCAAGGATTGGGTGGGGTGGGGTGGGAGGACATTGTTGTTGAGGGAGGGGTGTCAAAGGATGGGGTGGGGTGGGGTGGGGTGGGGTGGGAGGATGCTGTTGGTGTGGTTGGGTGGGGTGGGAGGACATTGTTGTTGAGGGAGGGGTGTGAGAAGGATGGGGGTGGGGTGGGGTGGGAGGACGTTGTTTGGGGTGGGAGGACATTGTTTGGGGTGGGGTGGGGTGGGAAGATGCTGTTGTGGAGGGGAGGAGTGTTGAAGGATGGGGTGGGGTTGGGTGGGAAGACGTTGTTGTTGAGGGGAGGGGTGTCGAAGGATGGGGTGGGGTGGAGTGGGAGGGCGTTGATTAGGTGGGGTGGAGTGGGAGGATGTTGTTGTTGAGAGAGGGCTGCCAAAGGGTGGGGTGGGGTGGGAGGACGCCGTTGTTAAGGGAGGGGTGTCGAAGGATGGGGTGGGGTGGTGTGGGGTGGGAGGATGTTGTTTTTGGGGGTAGGGGTGTCATACGATGGGTTGGGGTGGTGTGGGAGGATGCTGTTGTTGAGGGGAGAGGTGTCGAAGGATGGGGTGGGGTGGGAGGACAGTGTTGTTGAGGGGAAGGGTTGCTGAAGGGTGGGGTGTGGTGGGGTGAGAGGATGGTGTTGTTGAGGTTAAGCGTTGCCGAAAGGTGGGGTGGGGTTGGGAGGAGGACGGTGTTGTTGAGGGAAAGGGTGTCGAAGGATGGGGTGGGGTGGGGTGGGGTGGGGATGTTGTTGTTGAGGGAAGGTGTTGAAGGGTGGGGTGGGGTGGGGTGGGAGGACGGTATTGTTGAGGGGAAGGGTTGCTGAAGGGTGGGGTGGGGTGAGAGGACGGCGTTGTTAAGGGAAGCGTCGAAGGGTGGGTGGGCTTGGGTGGGAGGGCATTGTTGTTGATGGGAAGGGTGTCGAAGGATGGAGTGGGATGGGGTGGGGTAGTAGGACCGTTTTGTTGAGGAAGGGTGTCGAAGGGTGGGGTGGGCTGGGAGGACGGTGTTGTTGAGGGGGTGTTGAAGGATGGGGTGGGTGGGGTGGGAGGACGGTTTTGTTGAGGGGAAGGGTGTCGAAGGGTAGGGTGGGTGGGGTGGGAGGACGGTTTTGTTGAGGGAAAGGGTGTCGAAGGGTGAGGTGGGGTCCGGTTGGAGGATGTTTCTGTTGAGGGGAGGGGTGTCGAGGAGCGGGTGCTTGTGGAAGGAGAATGTCGTCTTTTGAGAAGAGGGACCTCCAAGGCAACAGCTTCCCTGTGCGTATCTTGTGTTCCTCTCACAAAACAATACCGCGTACCATTCGATTCTGTTATGGAAGCCTTCCATCTCATACGATCGTGGAAATCTTGGAATGGAAAAAAATCATTCTTAAATCTTACAGATTTAGGATTTTCCTAAAAGCGAGAGGTAACATGATAGTCGTAATATTAAGATGGACAAATAATATGTTTGGCCTAAAAAATTTATGTAAAAGAAATTTTAAAAAGTGCGATATACGACATTTCTTCGTTGATGCTGAGGCCGATGACATAGCCAGTGAGAGCGTAATCTAACTCGGTTGTGATGGAAATAAAATAAAAAAAGGTTGGGACGGTGTCTACAGTTAAGGAAACTGAACGGGAACAATCTTGACCTACTCTAGACCTACACCTCGAGTAATGGAAGATTAAAACAATTGCAGAAAATAAAAGCACGATCAAAATCCAGAGTTTAGCTGTTAAAAAAAAAAGAAAAAGATGAAAGGTCAGAGAGCCAAGCAGTTGACGATTTCCTCAGAGTTGAACAGGAATGCTGGTGCTCAAAGTGTCTCAGGCACCTCCCCCACCTCCCCCCCCTACGAGAGAAGTAGGGGCTCACCTTCAGTCCTGCGGAATAGTAGGACAAAAAACAGGGACAAAGAAAACAGGGCTAAAATAGACAGGACAGAGAGACCACCCTGCTGCAGACACACGAATATTCATGGAGTTTTACCTTTTATAAATTTGGGCTTGTTCCACAACCCCTACCCCTGACCCTCCGGCATCCATGACATATTCGGAGAGGACTTATTAGATTACATAATTCATTACTCATAACTAGACTAAAACGTCTACTTGTTATCTTAATTTACTTAACTCTGTGAAATATAAATAAATTACAGCTCACAATATATTGAACGTAATTCTTTATTACGCCTTTTGCCCAAAACAATTCCACGCTTTTCTTAGAGTTTTCCAAGCATCCACTAATAAATCATGAACGACAATAGAGGCAGTTGATGACTCATACCTAGGGGGTTGGTGTACCCACTGAGTACGAGTCCCTCAGGTATCGCCAAAAAAAAAAAAAGAATTTCAATGAAAACTGGTCAGTGCATGAAAATAGTGTGAATACGTTACATGACGTCATCACAAATTCGTCCCAGCGAAAGTTGGGGTTCGAAAGGACTTTTTAAAGGTGGTATGCTGCATGGCTGGGAGGGCGATGCCGTTTTCACGTTTTCAAGGCCGACTATGTTATTGGGATTTTTATATGCAAGCATGTAGTAAATTTTTTTATTATTGGGCTTTCGTATCATGAATAGTATATCTGATTCTTATTTTCCAAAGAGAGTGCATTTTTCTCTTTAAAAGTGACATGATTATAATGCATTTATTCATAGACTTTATCTATACGTATGCCTGTACAGTATGTATACATATATATATATATATATATATATATATATATATATATATATATATATATATATATATATATATATATATATATATATATATATATATATAATTTTTATCTTCCTATGAGATTACATTATTTCACTTGAAAAATAGCATAATTAAAACGTATTTGGTCATATACTTTATATATATATATATATATATATATATATATATATATATATATATATATATATATATATATATATATATATATATATATATATATATATGTGTGTGTGTGTGTGTGTGTGTGTCTGTGTATGTAAAGTATATGACCAAATGCGTTTCAATTATGCTATTTTTAAAATACAAAAATGTAATCTCCTTACAGGATAAGAATCAGATACACTATTCATGACAGGAAAAGACAATACTCATGAAATTAATTACCATCTTGTATTCCAAAATCCCAATAGCATAGCCGGCCAAAATCCCAATAGCATCGCACTCCTACCCACGCAGCACACCACCTTTCAAAAGTCCTTTGGGGACAGGTTTTTGACGACGTCTTGTGACGTTATTCACGCTATTTTTCAAGCACTGATAAATTTTCATGGAACTTTTTTTTTTTTTAATGCTCAGGGGCTTTTACTCAGAGGTTGCACCAGTCCCACTGGTATGAGTTACACACACACACACACACACACACACATATATATATATACATACATACATACATACATACTGTATATATATTTATATATACATAAAAATATATAAAATATATATATATATATACATACATATATATCTATATCTTTATACATATATACACAGTCATACATACACACACACACACACACACACACACACATATATATATATATATATATATATATATATATATATATATATATATATATATATATATATATATATATATATATATATATATACTTTATATATACAGTACATAAAAATTTACATACAATATATAGATAATACATACATATATATATGTATGTATATATATATATATATATATATATATATATATATATATATATATATATATATATATATATATATATATACACATACACACACACATATATACATATATATATCAGCGTTTTATTGTTTTCTTTTCCATCACAATAGTTAGGCCTCATTCCCTCCAATGACCAATCATGATTAATAATCAGTTAAAAATTCAGAATTATTAATAACTGAAAAATTTTTATTTTCATTATGTAATTGATTCTTAAAGTGAAATATTACATTTCAGAAATGATAATCTAGTCGGCTCTATTATCTTTATGATTACAGACTGTTACAAAACATTCTCTTAATAAGTTACTTGACCTTCTACTTGAGCTATACCACCCCAGTACACTCCTTGCGTCTATGAAGACTCATATAATATTTCTGGGCCCATGCACGTTACATATAGGTTTCCCCTCTTATTCTCTGACTTTCCACTCGGGTATTTAGGAACGAACGGTTCACACAAACATACGCATGGACACACACACACACACTTGCATCCTACACAGTGCCACTTTCCTTAGGTCTTCCATCAACATCCTTTGTTTTCTGGAATGAATACCCGACTTTTTTTATGACACTTCTAGCAATAAACACATCATTAAGAATAAATGAATGATCATACAAATAAAAAAACTGAAGATAAGTACAAATGAAATTCAATCAGGGCATGTAAAGATAAGTGAGTGAAAATAAGATCAGTAAACAATCAAACAAGTAAACAACAGAAGTATCACGACGGGTCTGTATCGAAGGAGTGACATAACGACGAAGTGACAAAGTAACCAAAAATTATACAAAGTATTAAATTATTAAGATTTTATTTTAAAAAACTAGAACCATTGAATTGCTGACATATTTTAAAAACTGGCTGGATGGTTGTCTGCCACTCCTTCGAAACTTATATCTGAGGTTTCACGCCTTTATTATGTCACTCCTTTGAACCGCTCCCGTCACGACACGCATACACACACATATACACACGCGCATGTACTGTATATATATTATACATATAATAGACAGTATGTATGTGTGTGTTTGTGTATAGGTGCACGCGTGAGTGCATACGTGTGTTTGTATGTTTATAATATATCCTTGATATATTTACACCTTTTCTCCTAGATCAGTAAAAGGAGTAAAGATTTAGAAAGGGAGAAAGAACAGGAAAGAATGTCATTGCTTTTAAAAACCCAACCTTTTGCTCCCGAACCTAATCCATTTCATGCGGTCGGAACATACTAGATACTTGTAAACACCTCACTAAAAGCATTTATCCCTCTTACAAATGAAGGAATGTATTATAGAGGCACCAGATGATGGTGGCAGAATGAGGGTCAATGGCAACTGTTTTTGACGGCAGACATAATAGAGAAGAGATCAAGACGAAAGTAGGCCGCGCGGGCATCAGTTCGAACCTGGATCGAATGAAGGGCTTCCACGCCCGCGCTAGATATCATAATGCTGGGAGCGGAGCACCAGCATAAAAGATGAGGTAAAAGCCTCTTTTTCATTTAGCATTTACTTTTGTACTGTACGTGAAATAGGCTTTGGGCGGGGATCGCGTAAGATAAAGAATCTTTGTCTCTTCAGGGAAAGAATGAAGCGTAGGACTCGACTCAGTTGATTTAATGGAAGTTGAATCATTAGGGTTCACTTGCTCTGCAGTGCTTTTTAGTTTCCATCAAACATTTCTGTAAGGATACAGACTCAAAGGGAGAGATATCAAGATTTAACGCCTGATCTAACCAAGTACCGCTGTCTGTCAGCTTCGGTCAATAGTCAGGGTAAAGCTTCCCAGCATTGCAGACGTCATACATGAATACTTACTCAGTCATATTCACACACACACAACATTTATATATATGTGTATATATATATATATATATATATATATATATATATATATATATATATATATATATATATATATATATATATAAAACAATGTCTTTCTACATCTAAAGCTATATTTTACATGCTCGTATATATATATATATATATATATATATATATATATATATATATATATATATATATATATATATATATATATATATACTGTACTGTTCACTCAAGATAACTGTTGCACTAAGAAAAACCCTCTAACAAAAAAGTTCTAAAGGACCACCCAATTCACATACCTATAATGAAAGTTCATTAACAGCACGTCCAGCCTTCTACACATACTGCGCCTGTTTGTAAGAGACCCACTGTAACGCATTGTGGGATTCAGAACCATTCTGTTCCAAAACTACTTCCAGCACTTTCTCGGTTTTGCTCTTTTATTTCCTCTTAAAACCTCAGGATTGCAAACACCGTGGAAAGACTTTTCGCCCTTCATTTGCTCAGATGTCCTACCACCTAAAATTGCTTTGTGATTTATCTTGTTATCTGTGCTAACCTTTTTAACGTCGTATCTCCACGTTTCTATCCTTTTCGACCCTTCTTATTCCGTATAAACTAAGCAATCAGTTTTAGTTTTCTGTAAAAGCAAACTATTGTGCCGGCTTTGTTTGTCCGTCCGCACTTTTTCTGTCGGCATTTTTTCTGCCCGCCCTCAGATCTTAAAAACTACTAAGGCTAGAGGGCTGCAAATTGGTATGTTGATCCTCCACCCTCCAATCATCAAACATACCAAATTGCAGCCCTCTAGCCGCAGTACTTTTTATATCATTTAAGGTTAAAGTTAGCCATGATCGTGCGTCTGACAACGATATAGGACAAGCCACCACCGGACCGTGGTTAAAATTTCATAGGCCGCGGCTCAAACAGCATTATACCGAGACCACCGAAAGATATGTCCATTTTCGGTGGCCTTGATTATAAGCTGCACAGATAACTCGTTTGCGCCGAAGAAACTTTGGCACATTTTTTCATTTGTCTTCAACTGGTTCCAGTATTTCTTTTATTCGTGCTGAAATCCTACACTCCTACCCCTCGAAATAGAGTTCTTTAGAGACCTTCGAGGCCGTAGACTTGAACTTCAGGGACAGAGCTTCAGGGCATGGCGGCGAGGGACTGGCAATCCTGAGCTTCAACTGAAAGTCGTGTATGAGGAGACACTTCTCATCCAAGCTTCTTCCTTTGCAACGCTTCTCTTAATTGCTTCATAACTTCCAAGTTAAGCCGTTTATTAACTGCCGGGCGGGTGAACAGCCTTACAGTGAACGGTTTTTCTCAATGAACGGGTTTTCACAAGGAACGGTTCTTCACAATGAACGGTTCCTCACAGTGAATGGCGTTCTTCAATTAAACATGGGTTTCAAAAATTAGAATAGTCAATAAGATTTTTACGTTGCAGTGAGTAAGAATTTTTTTTCTTGCAAAGTTCATAACGATGATGTTGAATTGAACTGAATATAGAACTTCAGCCAAAGGCCAAGCACTGGAACCTATGAGGTCATTCAGCGCTGAGAGAAAATTGACAGTAAAAGGTTTGAAAGTTGT
Source organism: Macrobrachium rosenbergii (assembly GCF_040412425.1). NCBI lineage: Eukaryota > Metazoa > Arthropoda > Malacostraca > Decapoda > Palaemonidae > Macrobrachium > Macrobrachium rosenbergii. Next base: position 14,517,040 of record NC_089768.1, on the reverse strand, counting down.
AACAGGAGGAAAACGTCGCAGTTGCACCATGAATCAATTGTTAGGAGAGGGTGGAAAGTGAGATGGGAGAAAAAGAATATGAAAGGAGGTACAGCAAAAGGAACGAAAGGAGTTGCAGCTAGGGGCCGATAGCACGCTGCAAAGAACCTTAAGTAATGCTTACAGTGCACTGCATGCGGTGCACTGACGGCACTACCCTCCTACGGATATAGCGATGATGTTGAAACCCTCTGAAATGATTGCCTATTCTTTATCTGAAAGCTTTCCATAAGTGGAAAAACTTGTGAACAGTATTACCAATTAAGGAGACAAGTCGGATTAAGTTGCAAGTATAGTAATAAAAGCTTTTTTTTTGTTATTCCAAGTCTGGTTTCCTTTTCGTCTGACATCGCATAATTAAATATTCAACCATGACGAAGGATCATTATAAAACCCAATAAAACAGAATAATGGAAAATACACGAAACGAAGAAGAATAGTTATTGCAGCTATGCAAGATCGATTTCTATATGAAAAACGCATTATGAATATTGATAAAAAATAGACTGACTTGGTATTCCTAAACTTCCGCACACACTGGGTGTGGTAAGATGGTTGGCTGTTCCCTGCAAACTCTGACGTCACTGTGTCTACGCAGCGAGGATGGAGATGACTCATTCTGAAGTGTACAGTAGGTTTAGATCAATTGCCCACTACCAGGAGATTTCTATTTTGGTAAGTTGTCGGCGGCCTTGCAGTTGTTTGCTCTAAAGCTGCGTAATTTGCCTTGCTGATCGTTGCCTCATTATCTTGCACTTATTTTCATTGAGATATTTGAGTGCACGTGGGTTACGCATTATGTAGCCTACTGATGTCAACATTTTGCTTTTCATTCATGCTTTTCTTTCTTTGCATACTGCAAAAAAATTAAACCATCATGGAAAGCTTCTTCGTCTTATTATCTATAGAAGTATGAAATACAAAGAAAATGAGAAAAGCAATACTTACACACTGTATACAAAATATAATTGGCAAATAAAAAGTACAAAAAAATTAGTGCCATAAATATAAACGATCTTCTTTTGTCCAAAAATGATAAAGATGGAATATCTTTATCGAAACTTGTTAGGATGCTGGCTATTTAAATGGTGAGTAGACAGGAATACAGCAACCAAAAACGATAGCAAAAACTTCTCTAGATAAAAACTTCTCTACATTAAAAACTTCTCTATATTAAACTTCGCTAAATTAAGCTTCTTTATATTGAAAATGAATACCAACAGGCAGTACATGATCAGCACCGGAATCTGACAAATACAGGAAACAAAAGCTGAGGGACTTGGGGGCGGGTGGGGTAGGCGGTAAGAGGTGGAGGAGCGGGAGGAATAACAGGTGGAAGAGAGAGAATAGGTAGCAGATGCAACACTGTTTGTCAACATTTTGGGTCTGAAAAAGTCTAAAGGGGAGGTGGTGAGGGAGAGAGTGTGGGGGGCGGTGTTGGGGGGGAAGACAGCGAAACGTGAAACGGAAACAGTCCATAAACAGTTCGGGGTGAGCGACATCCATTTCCAAATATTATAAAAGCGAAAAGAGTCAAAAGTAACGGGACTCGCTATTGTTTCGGAATATTTCTGCACCTTTTTCGTTGGAAAGTTTTTCCTGGTAGCCGAGCCGTCAAAGAAAAACTGGAAGAATCAATACCAGCTCAATTATAACAACAGCATTTTTATTCTTTGATAAACAAGGACGCATGACTCATAAAGCCAGCGGGATGAAGAGCTGACTTATCACAGTGAATGGAGATCAAATCAAAATCTGCCATTGAGTAATCGCGTGATAAAAGTCGAAAGGTAGTTTTAGGGAAACAATGAAGTTTAATTAAACTGCGAATAATTGGGTTGATATCTTTGAGCGAAAAAATACAATGTCGTGGAAATGGCCGGATTAAACAGCAGGCATCATTAGCGTCTGTCAACCATTAATAACATTGGTGTTAGAGCGAGCTCCGCGGAAAACGACTTTTGCCCTTTCCCGGAAAACTCTCTTGTCTCTCTGTTGACCTGAGCATGAAATCAGGCGCCCGGCAACAGTTATTAGACTTTGAAGGGTTGCACCAGGGATGTAGGAGGGCATGGGGTTCGCAGCCTCATCCAAAAAGAGTTGCCTTGAACCAGGATGTTAACGTATTATGAATCGATTGATACACCCATTTCAGGGAGGAAGTCGTGTAGCTGATATATATATATATATATATATATATATATATATATATATATATATATATATATATATATATATATATATATATGTGTGTGTGTGTGTGTGTGTGTGTGTGCGTAAGTGATTGTTTACATGCATACACAAAAGTTTATACCGCATAGCTGTCCTCTCTTTTCTCTTTTTCCAGCTACCGTGAATAACATCCATGGTTGCTGTGATAGAAACCAAATACAGTACGAGTCCACGATATTAATTAACAGGAATAAAGTGAAACAATGAAGAACATCAAACAAAAATCACGTTTTGAGAGAAGAGGAAAAATAGAAAAATCAGTCGGTGGCCTCATTTCACGCCTTGACTGAGACGTCGTCGAGTTGCGCGTGCGCTTTGATTCCTTGATTAGACTGATAATTAGAGCACGTGTCCCTGCATGTTTTTCTTGGTATCCCAGGGCTACTGGGTACTTTGGGTTGATATCTGAATAATGAGTTGATTAGATGATGGCATGCAAATATTTTTATATTTTCTGACTCTGGATTTAACCGAAGCTCTCGTATAAGCACAATATAGGGCCAACCAAAGTCTAAAGAATACCATGGTTGTTGGAAGGTATGTACGAAGAGTCAGAAGACACTGAAATTCGTAGATAAGGTGAGACCATTAGCCCTTCTGTCTGCCAACATTTGGTACCGCCTGGCCTCATCCAAAATCGAACAGGACCTCTTAAGTAGCGCTTCCAAAAGGGAAAGTCATTCAAACTTCATACACGAGGCTGGTCAGTGTTACAGTCACCAGTCTCTCAAGCAGCTCTTTCGTCTTTCTCTCTGTGATTACTTGTACCTGCTTCGTGATCTTTGTATTGAGCTCGGAAGAAGATGATTGGGAAAAGGTAGATGTTCAAAGGATAATTCCTGGACATCATCAGCAATATTTGTAGACATTTTTATGTTTCTGTGGGCTTTGGATAGCTGCGTTTTACGAGAATTTTTGCACAATTTTTTTATTTCATTAAATACACACACACACACACACACGCACGCATATATGTGTATAACTGAATCACGAAGATGTGGAGCGTGATGAATGTATAAACAAAGGCAAATGCCACGAAATAAAAGTGAAACAAAGGAGTGGTTGCTATAGGCCTTTCGAAACACGATCCTTTACTAGCAGTCCTTACTAGCAGTCTGCGAGTAATGGACCATGTGTCGAAAGGCCTAGCAACCACTCCATTTGTTTCACTTTTTCTTCGTGGCATTTGCCTTTATTTACACATATATGTATGTATACATGTGTATATACATACATACATACATATAATTTCCACCTTACAAGAGGACGACGAACCACCCAGTGTTACGTATAAGGAAAATAAAGATTAAGCCTTCTTTTCCTCTAGTGGTTCGTCTCCCCAGCTCCTCTTCTTGCTGTCGGAGCGATGGTAGCCAGAAGCCACTGCCGTCGTCCCATCAAAGAGATCTCGTTTCTCTCCTAAGAAGCAACTGGAAAGCATTCCTTTGTTGTCTTACTCCTCCTTGCTGGTGAATAATAGTCAAGTTGGATAACATGAACGAGACAAAGAATTACTGACAGTTTTCCCCAGGTAACAAGTCTCAGTCAAGTGAAGTGAGGATAGATCGTGGCTATGATTTTCAGTACTGGCAAGAGGGGCGAATCAAGAAGTGAATGAGTGGCTTGGCAAACTAATTATAGAGCATATAAATGTCAGAGGAGATTTCTACCAGAGACAACCTTAGATGAACAGTAAGGCATTTTGTTTTTAAAACTATTATTAGTTTTTTATTGTGCGAATACTGTGAATCAAACTGTTTCCGAAGCTCCTGTAAGGTAAAGAAATCATTTTAATACAGCACTCTTGTTCTGGACTATTACATGTTTTAATTCTTTATCAGCTGGTGCTTGAAAATGAATATGATGTTATTGTCAGGTTAAACCAAGGTATAAAAAAATTATTTAATAAGGATAGTACTGTGATAAGGATTTGCAAGAAGCTAATCCTAACCTAATCTTTATAGGTTTTGATAAGCATGATAACAGGCACAGTTCTTGAGGAGTAAAATGAATGATAGAAAATAATTCCCTTCAATGTAAAATTAAACTGTTTAAAGGATAATTGCATGCTTGTAACACACACACGCACACACGCATATTACATAAGAGCTCTCATAAAAGGCTATTTTAAAGACACCTTAAATCCAGGTTGTCAAAGAATCAAAATTTAAGAAAGATCGAACCAATAATGTCATATCTCCAGCAAAAATGTCTCCTGTTGGCTGGCGATTATAATAATAATAATAATAATAATAATAATAATAATAATAATAATAATAATAATAATAATCTGCGTAATAAAAATCCACAATTATATAGTAAAAATACATTACTATGTAAAATAAACAAGCAGAGACTTTGGAACACTTGAACGGTGTTCCTCGTCAGTACTAACGTTAGCGCTGATGAGGAACACCGTTCCAGTGTTCCAAAGTCTGCTTATTTTACATAGTAATATATTTACTATTTAATTGTAGATTGTTATTACACAGACTGTTTTTCACGAAATTGTGAATCTCTGAGCAATAATAATAATAATAATAATAATAATAATAATAATAATAATAATAATAATAATAATAATAATAATATAACAAGTGATACTCTCCAGTTGCCGTAAGTAATCTCTACCATAGTCAGGAATGATCTGGAGGGGCATGTGTAGGCCAGACTTGAAAGAACGTGTTTTGTGCAAGCACTCAGCGACACAAAGATAAGGTTAAGTTTTAAATTTTCCAGTCGATAGATTTTCTTAATTTCACACTTTTTACCATAACACCTCATAATGTAAAATCGGTTAGCTATAGAAAGGTGATATTTTCATATTTCTGGCCATACACGTCACTTAAACACATCTATTATACTGAAACTACGTAAAACTTCAAGTTATCAAGTAATATGAAGAAAGGCCCACAAATATAGACAATGCATATTAGTTATGTAAAAAATATCAGAATTCAAAGCTTTGTCAGCATTTTCTTTGTAACTGGTAAGTAATATATTAAGTCATACATATACCCCTATAGTTCATTAAAGGTACACTTTCAATACTTTAATGATTTAGAAATAACACAAATTGTAAGTTAGTTATTAATTTGTAGTAGACCGCAATTAGTTTTTAGACAAATTTAACAAAGGGTGTTGCATTATAAAATTTCTAGGCGAAAAATTTCAAATTATCATTTTAGTAAAATACGTAAATTAAAAACTGTTAGAAATGTGAAATCTTCAAAAATAGCCCAGAACCACACAGGTCTCACCTAGAATGAGTAATAGAACACTGAGAGGCACCTTCACAGAGTTTCGGGATGTTGCTTTTTTTTTTTTTTTTTTTTAACCTGACGCAACATTTTCTAGCATATGAGTTTCAGAAATCTTTGTTCATTCTGAAGTGACGGTACTGAAACACGGGAAAACATTTACATGTCGTTAAAAGTTCTGTGCTTCGTCATAATAATAGTTACGTGAGTTTGATAAGAAGGTTGAGGTCACTCATTTCGGGATTAAGTGACAAGATCAGTCTTATGTAATCGAGATACTGAGAAAAAAGGAGGGGATAACAATAAAGGTCAAGAATAATGTTAACGGTAATGATAATCAAAATATATGAATGACTTTTTAAAAAAGCTCTGGTAATAATACCAGCCTTTTCTTGATGACATGATTCTAAATCAATGGCTGATTATCAGATCATCACATATATAGAAATCCTCTTGAGATTTTTAGTTCAGTGGCTTTACCCAAAACGTCTTTAATATAACACATCACCGACGTTCTCAGGTGAGAGGTGTAGTAAGAAGAGATGTTTCACCCAGCCTCGCATCAATACCGCCTATGGAAATGGGACCATTTGTGGCCAGTGACCTTGTGCATCGGATTGGCTGCGCTGGTAGTTCTTACCCTAATGATAGGTAAGGATAACGAGGTTCCATTACGCAATTGGGCAATTCAACAGGATTTAGGATTTAAGTCCCAAGATAGTTGGCTTTACTCAACAGACAAAAAATTAAATTGGGAAAAAACCGCAACAGGCATTGATGTCTAATTCTAGCGATGGTTGTCATTAACGTAACTGTGATTTTGCAATCGTTTTTATTACCCAGACGATCTTAGTGATGATACGCACACTCATTTGTCTCAATGAGTATTTCACTCTCCACTTCTTTTTCCCACCACCAGATGGCAGCAGATCTTGGACGGGGAACAACAGACAACGCGTGGGCATGGAACTCCGGAAGTGGGATCTTACCGAAAACAAGGTTTTGGTCCTAAGCAACGAAGACAGGCCTCATGAGGTCGTGTGGGACCCAGAGAGATACCAGCTAATAACAAAATACCTCGACTCTCAGACTCGGAGAAGTAAACCTGAATCCGTAACGAAGGAGGATGTTGTCAAAGAGCTAAAGATGAAAGATGATAGTGTCCTTGATGAAAAGGGTAAAAATTACATTGTCATTTAGCCATGGGATTTTATTAAGAGACAAGGCTACACTTGCCTTGGAGACAGGGTGTTGTGTGGTCAAAATAAAAGCAACAATTAGAAAAAAAAGTCTTTAAATTTCAAAGACTAACACGGGTCTGTATTCATTCTCAGATAATGAGCAAACATGAGTATAATTGGCAATTACACTACGAATATACTAACGATATTGCGTGAAATAATGTCTGGAAAACATTGATTAACAATAACAATATTGCCTGTATACAAATTCGGTGCTGCTATAGTATAGGAAGTCTACCTAGGGGATGAAATGCGTTTCGCCGTGTTCAGTACTAGCTCCTCGGGGATCAAACGTGATCAAGTGCACTTAGGGAAATTTGATCCCCGATGGGCTAGTACTAAATACGGCGGAACTGTAAAAACACGGAGGTAGACCGCTTACTATAGCAGCACCAAAAATTCTTTCCTTTCATAAAACACAGATGTGAAAACCAAACGAACTTAATGGCTGAAAAGTGTTCAAACTAAATGTTAAGTAAATGAGAAAGTTTTTTCCCCAGTAACCATACTGAAACCATGATTATCCAGGATCTAACGGTCAAGAGCAATTGAGCAGTTATAAAAAAAAAAAAAAAAACTCGCGTTTTGGAATAAAAGGTCCAGGAAAAGACCTTTGTTCTAAGATACTTCAATTCTCACGAAAATATACTAAGTCTGCTTCCTGGTCTAGCACGGTAAATGGTCCCTATAACCGGTTAATCGCATCTAATTCACCAGACACTGGTAAATTCCTGGCTAAGTTAATTTTCACGAAACGACACTGAAAAGGACACAACGCGCAGACAGTGACACTCACAGGTTCTCGGACCAGGTCATTTCCTTACAAAAGCAAGAGGATTTTCAATATCAGACAAATATATACACCTTAAGCTATGCAGTTACCTGAAAATTATTGTGAATAAATTACCTTCGCTGAATATCATAGTCATCAGAAAGAACACAATTATCTTAATCTCTTGATGCTATACTGGACTACTATCCATTTCAGGGACGGCGAATCATCGTTTTTCTCAAATATCTTTCAAACTAATTATTTGATCGACATGTCAGTGAACAAGACCCCTCCCGCTAATTTTTGGTAATATGGTGCATTGTCAAATGGTTTTAGTTAAGGCATTTACCCTTGGCTTACACGGTGTTGCCGAGCATCGCCAAACTATGCTTTCGAACGTCCTTCATCCCCATCCCGTCCCTCACTCTCCCTTCCCCTCCTCATCCCTCCTTCAACCCACTTTCCTGGCCTCCCCATCTCCGGCCCCCACTATCCTGTCTATGGGGGATAGCGGACGTTCGATTGCGTATATTAGTCCTGCTGACTCATGCGACTTTGCCTTTAAAAGTCAAGAGTAAACGCCTTAAGTAACACCATTTGACAATGCACTATATTACCACAAATTAGCGGGAGGTGTCTTGTACACTGTGTCAAAGTTCCATTTCGATCAAATAATTAGTTTGAAAGATATTTGAGAAAAACGATGACTCGCCGTCCCTGAAATGGACAGTAGTTTTAGTGAAACTACTATCAAGAACTAAGAAAATGCATTTATGAAAGCACTGGAGACCTGGGAGATTTCGCCAAAGCATGCAGGATGAAAATGGTACAGAAATACGATAGTACAAAGGGAGGTAGGAAAGCAGCTTGGTAGAAGGAAAATTTGAATTACAGATAAAAGCAATAAGGCAAGGGAAAAAGGGACCAGAGATGAACAGCGGCTGCGATTCTTTTCCTAACCTTGTTTATATCACAGTTATAACAATGGGCCGAGAGAATATTTACTCAGGACAAGTCAAGAAGGTCGTAGGGTGTGGAAACCATGAACGAGACAGAGCTGCAGAATTCCTTTGTTACGGCTCTTCCTTTCAGAAAGGTCTATTGTCCACTGAAATGGATGAATTGACAGAATCAGTTTATGAACTGTCAGCGTCAATGAGACTTGTTATTTCGTATGAGTTACACCTACGGCTAAGAACGTGAACGGCGTCACACCTTGAGCAAATGCTGCGCGCCTCAGGATTACATCAAGGACATTAATGTAGAAATGAATGACATCAGACAATAAATACATCGAGAAAATTACCTTTATCATTGACAAAAGAATCCTTCACACTTCTGGCAAGAGCTCATCCAGCTTTGAAAAGAAGACTCCTGCAAGCGCCAAAAACCGAGTTCAACGAACTACTATATATTGCCATCTCAGTACATGGGGAGGAGTCTCTCTCTCTCTCTCTCTCTCTGAGTACAATTGTATATGTATATATGTATATGGTTGTGTGTGTGTGTGTATACACGTATATATTCATGTATATTGATTTATTTAAGGCTTTTCTTAAATAGACAAGAACGACCAGTAAACATATGTATTTCGATTTAGAATATACTATACTGTAGTACATTTACATTTAAGTTTAAAATGCTTACATTTTCATGTTATATATATATATATATATATATATATATATATATATATATATATATATATATATTAATTTTTTCTCGTTAAACGTTGAGAAATATTATGTGGTGGAAGGGGTGGGGAGTGGGTGGGTTGGAGTTGGCTGAAAGCCACTCACCTTTCTTAAGCCAAGCTGCGAACCACAACAGTCGAATAACTAATTAGCTGTTCAAATTATCTTCCACAAATCTCCAAACATCTTCACAAAGTTCTCATCCAAGTAGATTCTGGGTCTTCCAACTGTCCTGGTGTCCACAGGAAACTAGCCAACACTACCAAGTATTATTCGCCCAGGTGTTGTTTGAAGGACATGTCTGTTTCATCACCATCTCTCTTTCGTCACAGCACCATCTATAAATGAAACTTCGGCAAATTCCTTTATGGCATTATTTCTAACCATCCTTCCATCTGCCGCCTAATATTCTTAAAGCCCTATTCTCACAAAGACAAAATCTTTTAGATATGGTTTCATTGGCATATCACGAGTCTTACATGGACAGCAATGCTAGACTTAAGTATTATTATTATTATTATTACTCAGAAGATGAACCCTATTCATATAGAACAAGCTCACCAAAGGGGCCAATGACTTGAAATTCAAGCTTCCTAAGAATATGGTGCTCATTAGGAAGAAGTAAGAGGAGTGAAAGGCAAATACAGAAAGAAGAGATACCACCTATCGAAAAAGAAAAAAATAAATGATTTAGTATGCTTATTTTCAGTCTATTTGATCTCATAGTCTTATTCACCGTGCCCATTGTTTAACTGGCCAGTTTAAATTCAAACTCAAGAGAGCCTTTACAGGATATTTGAGTTACTAACCTCATTAATATATTCTCCATCTAATACCATTTCATCTCCTTGTGCACACCATGTCATCATTATTTATATTCTTTTTAGATTGATTGTGAGTCCCATTTCTTTCAGTATATGATGCGTTCTGTTAAGCAGGGGCTGCAAATATTGTTTTGTTTTGCTGATTAAAATGAAAGGATCTTCATATTCAAGGCTGTTGTTTCTGTGGCAAAATCACTGCAAAATCCCTGAGAAGGGAACAACGTAAATGTGACGTACTATTCCTTTGTAGCATCCCATCAACATTAGCTTTGTATCTATTTCATCCACGAATAATTTCCATTAGCTTTACATATTCATTTCCACTTGGAAGATGGCAAATCGATTTATAAAAATACATACGTCTTTATTATATTTACACACACACATACACATATATGTATATATGTATATATATATATATTATTTATTGCACATATTTCTTGCACTCTTTGTTTCACATTCCTCGTGACCACTTACTTATTTATATTTTATACCACGTTTCAGTACCCGTAATATAAGTGTTATAGTTATATACATATATACATATATATATATATATATATATATATATATATATATATATATATATATATATATATATATATATATATATATATATATATATGTGTGTGTGTGTGTGTGTGTGTGTGTGTGTGTGTGTGTGTAAGAGTAATAGCCACAATACCCTCTTAACTTTCTCGAATTCTTCGCGCTTTCTTGGATACGCTTGTTACTACAAAGTCTTAAGATCCAAGTGCAAGAAATATGAAGAAATTCTGATGAGCGGTAGAAACGAACCAGGTCACAAACGAATATATATATATATATATATATATATATATATATTAAATGTGCGTGTTTGTTTGTGAGTGAGTTAATGTAGCCGGATATATATAGACTGTTGATTATAAACGTAATAACTAGGAAATGGGATGCTAAGGGCGTGAGTGCATCCCACACCCTTCTCTGCTGTCACAGCGACAGCTCCAGGTTCGACGCCCACGGAAACGATACCAGGGCCGTCCTTCGATCCCCAAGAAAATCGTTAGGCATCTTCAGCCCTGCGCTCACTCGAGCTCCGTGTTTTGTCCTCTGTGCACAGTAATTTCCGGTAGTTTCCTCCTCGTCTGAAACATCTTCGAGCATTTTTTTTTCATTCACGTACAGCATCCACATTTCACCTTCGTATAGTCGAACTAAATTTGCTTTGAAAATGGCGTGATGTATTTTCAAATTATGGGCTCTTACTCTCATATTTGGAGTGTCTCTTCTTGCGTATTCCTTCTCAGTGAGACTTCACATGTTTCCGTAGACACTACTTTGACCACTGCTGTAGAACTAGATTTTTTCTCATGCCAGGTGACACCAGAACACCTACCTCTGCTCCTGTTTACTCGAATTGATTGGTACGACAACCACCCATTTTCTTCTGCTGTCAAGGTCCTTGGTATTCGCTCACAGTTTCTACATCAACAGATTTCTTAAATCTTCAGTATTTCAAGAGGCCCGTCTCCGCAGTGTCCTCAAGGTTAAATCTTTGTTTCTTTTACTTTTTGCTAGGCTAAGGTTAAATAATGGCTTTGTGTTGCCAGTCAATCGACGGCTGCATTTGAAACTGTATCCTTCCTAGATGAGAGCAACAAAGAACTGGATTAATTCGGCTCGCCGGCGGTCAAGAACTCGTCTTGGAAGCTGAGCAACAGAGGAAAAAGGTTGACAACATTTAGAACAAATTACCAAGCAAATATGCCGTTCCTCGCTCTGCAGATCGAGCTAGGCACAGATCTAGGCTCGATGAAAAACATTTTCTGTCGTAATGTATCCATCTCCCAGACCCAGACTTCTTGGGAGGCATTTTTCCTCTCGGGCTTCCATCCGGGGTCACTTGTCTTTGTCTCATTGGCAAAGAAAACGGGATTCTGATGCACTGAAATACAGCTGCAGGCAAGGGCTACTACTGTGTATTCCAATACTTTTCTTGTGTTGCTCAGATTCTTTAGGGCTTTCTTTGTGGTTACCGGTTCAAATACATAGCACGCCTGATTATTATGCACATATATACATATATATATGCACTTGTATATAAATAAATAAATAAGTATACATATACAGTATAAATATATACACACAAATATATGTATATGTATCAGCATATATGTATATACACACACACATATATATATATATATCTCGAGCAGGCCAATTCGCTTATTATGATTAATATATCTGTTTCTGCTCTACAATTTACTGACCGGTTTATGCACATGCAATGAACTGTTTTTACCGTTATTATGATTTTCATCACAGTGAGGAGTAAAATAAAGAAAAGGGAAAAAGAACAAAATTATTTCCTTATTCCTTCCCCAGACTTGATTTTTTTTTATCAGACTGATGCTGAAAACATTAAGCCTTGAACACACTCCCTCTCGACTCTTATTAAATTTGTGTCCCTACCGGCGGGTGCATATCATTTCAGGGTTAAAATCTGTCCTTTGACTTCTCTATTCTCATCCGACTGCCAAGGATAGAATTTCATCTAGGTAGAAAAGAAATATATGCTGTATATATATATATATATATATATATATATATATATATATATATATATATATATATATATATATATACAATATATATTTTATATATATAAATATATATATATATATATATATATATATATATATATATATATATATATATATATATATATATATATTTTATATATATAAATATATATATATATATATAAATATATATATATATATATATATATATATATATATATATATATATATATATATATATATATATATATTCTTCTTCTTTCGACCCTATTATTCCCACTGTATAGCAGGGTCGGCCGCTCGAGTCAACTTTCTCCGTCTATTTCTATTCCTTGCATCTTCTTCCCCCCGTCCCACCTCACCCATATCTCTCCTCACCACATCCATCCATCTGATCTGCTGACGCCCCACACTCCTCATCACTGGCATGTTCTTAGCTCTCTTGATTGGTTCCACCTCCTCTCTTCTTATTACATGGCCACAGTATCTCAGACGAGCTTCCCTAGCCGTCTCCTTTATATTACATAATACTACACATTCTTCTTATATCCTGACTCTCCCTCCTTTCCAGTAGTGATATTCCAGCAATCCATCTCACCATTCTCATCTTGGTTCTTTCCAATAGTCCCTCCTCTTTCCTCTTAAGTGCCCAGGTTTCTGCCCATATATTTAATATAATAGTACGGGCCTGATAACTGTCTTATAAATCTTCATTTTGAGCTAAAATGGCATTTTCTTGTATTAAAACAACTCCAGTTACTTTTCTACATTTTCGCCATGCTGCTTCCACTCTCTGTCTCACTGCTTTCCCAGTAAAGCCCTCTTCTGTTATTATTGATCCCAAATAGTTGAACTCATTGTTCTGCTTTAGCACTGTACCATCTTCCACTTGAATGCTTACTTCTTCATGTCCTTCTCTACAACTAGTCATTAGCTCTGTCTTTCCAATGTTCACTTTAAATCCTTTTAAGAACCTTTCTTGCAGTTCTTCTTCTGTGTCTGCTATAATGACTAAATCGTCAGCAAACAACAGATCCCACCGTTGATCATTGTTCCTTAATTCTGATGTCATTGTGTCTATAACGACGAGGAACAAGAATGAACTCAGAGCTGATCCCCGATGGAGGCCCACCTCCACAGGGAATGTCTCAGTCTCCCATATTACATACATACACACATACATATATATATATATATATATATATATATATATATATATATATATATATATATATATATATATATATATATATATATATATATAAAGCTGTGGTTTGAAATCTCTCTTTCCCATTTTGGTTTATTGTATAAAGTAACATACAAATGCATTTTATGCCTAAATACATAATAGCATTATTATCATTATTATTTAGATGAAACCTATTCATACGCATCAAGCCCACAAAAGGGGCCATTGACTTGAAATTCAAGCTTATAACATTAAAAATCTATCCATATCAGTGGAAGGAGAAAAAACAGTTTTTGACAAAACCTGCGAGTAAAAATTCGTCGACAAGTTGCCCGAGATGGTTTCTCATTTTGAAACCTTGTGCTCCCAAGTATGAAAGAGTAAAAAAAAAGTATGCTTTCATTCTTCAGAGAAGCGGTTGTTTGGCACTCTCGTGGTAGCATCATGAGTCTGTTTGGTTATCTTTCCTGCAGGAAGTCCACCGTTATAAAGTGTATTTTTACATATGTCAATTCTTCGTAAAGGCTGAGGTAGTCAGAGCGGAGATTTTATGTTCCATGTGTAAAGGTGTGAAATAAGATGCCCTCTTATGCTATGCTATATACATATATATATATATATATATATATATATATATATATATATATATATATATATATATATATATATATATATATATATATATATATATATATATATATATATATACATATACTTAATACAATAAACCAAGGTGGGAAAGAAAGATTTAATATCATAGCTTTATTTAATGAACACATTTTCTTCAAGACCAATACCGGTAGTTTCAAGATCAGTCAACATTTGCCAATGAACAAAAACTCTCGCAGAATTAAAGATAACAATGGTAAGAAGTGATATTCCCAAACAGCACTAACAAGACAGCTGTTATTTGCTGTTCCTTTCCCTCACTTTACTTGCAACGATCTAGTTGAAAAATTGAAATCTCCGCAAAAACTTCACCTAAATCACCCAAATCTAATTTCATCGTTAAACGAAAAGGTTTCAGATGACCTTCGTCCGGGTGTCATTTTTTAAATACAAGTGTGATCGCTATAATAAATCGTATGTCGGAAAACGTGAAAGGCTTGGTTCTTAGCCACGTAAAATAAGCCTAATCCTTCGGGCCAGCCCTAGGAGAGCTGTTAATCAGCTCAGTGGTCTGGTAAAACTAAGATATACTTTTCATCGGACAAGTTTGTCTGAGCAGATACTTACATGGCATGACAACCTTAAGATTCAGCTATCCGGGATCATTCTCAAAGTGTACTTAAGGTTCTTTGCAGCGTGCCTACGGCCATTAGCTGCAACCCCTTTCGTTCCTTTTACTGTACTCCCTTTCATATTCTCTTTCTTCCATCTTACTTTCCACCCCCCCCCTCTAACACTAACAATTGATTCATAGTGCAACTGCGAGGTTTTCCTCCAGTCGCACCTTTTAAGCCTTTTCACTGTCAATTCCCGTTTCAGCGCTGGATGACGTCATAAGTCCCAGGGCTTGGCCTTTGGCCTAAATTCTATATTCAATTCAGCACCTTCCGCCGAGGGGAACTTTACAGTTCTAGCCACTTTGCGGGATAGCTTGGATTTGACCAGAATGGAGGCAATTGTCCAGCACAAAAAGAAGCCGGCCATAGGCAGAACATCGCTCGAATTCTCATGTGTTTCATTTCGTTTCTATTTTTGTAAGTTTACAACGTTGGCTTTCTTATATGTGTTTTTCTCGTGTATTTTACCGTTTTCTACGTTTCCTTTTATGTTTGCTTCATTTACGTGTCAGTTTTAATGCGAACATTGTTACAATGTATTTAAGTATATTTCTTTTAACCTCTGTTTATTTTTAGGCTCTGATGACTCAAAAATTTTTTTCCGACAGCTAGGCAATACGGACGTTCATTACCAATGTGGTGATTTTGTTCAAATATACATACATACATACATATATATATATATATATATATATATATATATATATATATATACTGTATATGAATGTCTTTTACTGTAATCTAATATCTAATATTGTTGTTTGAGGTTTAAAAGGCCCACATACACACACACATACATACATACACACATATATATGCATATATATACCGTATATATGTATATATGTATATATATGTATATATATATATATATATATATATATATATATATATATATATATATATATTACCTCGACAGAGAACTAAAACTTTTAATGAGTCATAAATTAAAGTTCCTCTGCAAGTCAGTTATCAAATGTAAAAAATCTACGTATTAGTGATGTATATAACAGTGCACATAAAGTTTTAAAAGACTTTAAAAATATCTTCTCTCTTGGTGCAATGGGCGTGAAGTCATTCAACAATGGATTGAATAAATAATATTTGTTCACACCTAACCAGAATCATTGGTGGAAAGAGATCATTTAGGCTTGACCTCGACGGTAGGCCTATAGTGAAGCTGCTGACCTAGAGAAAAACTTGATTCGCAACTGGGAACTCGACGACAGGCCTAGTGAAACTGCCTGGAGAGTAATTGTTTCCCAGCCGGGAACTCGATGATAGGCAAAGTGAAGCTGCCTGGACAGTAATTGGTTCCCAACTGGGAACTCGACGATAGGCCTAGTGAAGCTACCTGGATGGTAATTGGTTCCCAACCGGAAACTCGACGATAGACCTAGTGAAGCTACCTGGATGGTGATTGGTTCCCAACCGGGAACTCGACGATAGGCCTAGTGAAGCTTCCTGGACAGTAATTGGTTCCCAACCGGGAACTCGACGATAGGCCTAGTGAAGCTACCTGGAGAGTAATTGGTCCCCAACTGGGAACTCGACGATAGGCCTAGTGAAGCTGCCTGTACAGAAATTGGTTCCCAAACGGGAACTGCCTAGACGGTAATTGGTTCCCAACCGGGAACTCGACGATAGGCCCAGTGAAGCTACTGGCCTGGACAGTAAGTGGTTCCCAACCGGGAAAGGGGAATGGGATTTTTATATTTACCCCGTCATATCTCTCTCTTGCATTGTTTCAGCATCTGCTGTCTATAAAATAGGCGGTAACGGCTAGTTTTCAAGGACTAATAATGGTCCTCTGAATGTCGATCGAAACAGTGAATTAGACCGTTGGAGATTTCTACTTATGGAAATTAAATTTAGGAATGAAACAACTTTAGATACTGACCTCCCTAAGAAAGTATCGTGTCTTGTGGGCACGTGTGCTTGCCAAATCAATAAAGAGGTGTGATACACGGGGAATAAGCGTGACACTAATGGAAGTAAAGTTAGAAATATGCAAAGGAAAAAAATAAAATAGATGAGTCAAGGTATCTATGTTTTACCTCAGCATTGATGAATGTCATCCAGAAAGACGCTCTAAGATTTTCAGACTAAGATTACTATAAACAAGTAAAAAATCTGCCTAAATTTCTTCGACTCAATCGCGTTTTCTGTACAGTCGCTACAGTGTATAATCAAGGCCACCGAAAACAGATTTATCTTTCGGTGGTTCAGCTGTGAGCCGCGTCCCATGAAACTTTAACCACGGCCTGGTGGTGGCCTATCCTATATCGTTACCAGAATCACGATTATGGCTAACTTTAACTTTCAATAAAATAAAAATACTGAGGCTAGAGGGCTGTAATTTAGTATGATTGATGATTGAAGGGTGGATGATCAACATACCAATTCGCAGCCCCGTTGCCTCAGTATTTTTAAGATCTGTGGGAGGACAGAAAAAGTGCCGGCGGACAGACAAATCCGGCACAATAGTTTTCTTTTACAGAAAACTAAAAATTAGCTTCCGTTAATTAAATTGAGACCAAATTTTACCAAAAATAGGTCAACTCTGAGGCCTCTATAATACAAAAACTAAAAAACCGTACAAAATTATTTTCTGAATTTTTCAAAAATAAAAAGAGCAAAGACGCTGATGAAAACAATAAAACCATTTGGAACTTTACGCGCAAGGGAAAAAAGTTATTAAAAAAAAAACAGAGCGCCATCTTAGAATAACTCACTCATGAATAGGAGGAGAAACGGAGAGACAATAAAGAGTGGATATTAAAAAGGCAAACAAAACATTGTATTAGGTAGCAGGAGTGGCAGAAGAAAAACCTTATAAAGAAAAGTTCCATTTGTCCTCAAAAAGAATAAAGCTTGGTATAAAAAAGAAAGCTGAATAGAGAGAGAGAGAGAGAGAGAGAGAGAGAGAGAGAGAGAGAGAGAGAGAGAAAGGGTACAAAAGAAGGCTGAACAAAAAGAGAGAGAGAGAGAGAGAGAGAGAGAGAGAGAGAGAGAGAGAGAGAGAGAGAAAGGGTACAAAAAGAAGGCTGAATTAAGAGAGAGAGAGAGAGAGAGAGAGAGAGAGAGACAAAAAAGAGGCTGAATTAAAGAGAGAGAGAGAGAGAAGAGAGAAAAAAGAGGCTGAATTAAGAGAGAGAGTACAAAAAAAAGGCTGAATTAAAGAGAGAGAGAGAGAGAGAGAGAGAGAGAGAGAGAGAGAGAGGCACGGTCTGTGACTGCCGTAAGGCTGTACGAGTGTCACGTTGAATGATTCATAACAGCACGTGTTGTTTTCCAAGCTGTGATGTAAGACCTTTCCTTGTCAAACAGTGTGAACACATGTATTTACAAACATACATACATTCATGCATATCTATCTATATATTGTCTAAAACACTGTACAAATATATACGCACACACACATATATATATACACATATAAATATAGATACATATAAGTTATACGTATACACACACAATTCGTGGTTCTTTCACGATATGCAGGAAAAGGTTCTACAGTGATAAAGAAATGATTTACTGTCAAAATATGTGAACCTCGATCAAATAGGCCTACGCTCATCTTGGAATATGGAATATACTTTGAATTTTTTTTTTATTGCAGGAGAACCTTTTCTTTACCAGCATAACATACACACATAATTATATATATATCTACATATATACACACATACACACACACACACACACATATATATATATATATATATATATATATATATATATATATATATATATATATATATATATATATATATATATATTTATGTACACAGAAGTCGGAAATGATAATATGAAATATGTCTTGTTACAAAGCTACTACAGTATGGTGACCTAAATACATTCAAAATGCTGTGGATTACTTCTCAGATTATTTTTAGAAAGATCTTTCCACAAATTACTTTATTTGAGCCCAGTTAAGCTGGGTTATCAGCCTCAAACGCAAAAAAAAAAAAAAACGTAAACGGCTTTGAAATATATTCCATCACGACAGCTCACGCAAATCACTATAAGACTAAAATAAATAGATATCAAGAAATTGATGATCTAGAGAGAGTTCTGGGAGGCTAAGCTTTACGCATTCCATACGTCCACTTCAGCTCGTTTGAATTCGTTCAAATTCGAAACGACAGAATAGAATAGAATATAGAATTTAGGCCTATGACCAAGCGCTGGGACCTATGTGGTTATTCAGCGCTGAAACGGAAACCGACAGTAAAAAATGTTTGAAGGTGCAACAGGAAGAAAAACTCGCAGTTGCACTATGAAACAATTGTTAGGAGAGGGTGGAAAAAAGTTAAGTATATCTTAGTTTAACCAGACCACTGAGCTGATTAACAGCTCTCCTAGGGATTAGATTTATTTTTACGTGGCTAAGAACCAATTGGTTACCTAGCAACGGGACCTACAGCTTATTGTGG
>NC_089768.1:14492500-14495000 GCF_040412425.1 Macrobrachium rosenbergii | reverse complement strand
GCAATAATTGCGAGAGAGCGTACGTTCATGTGCATAATTGTGAAGAGAAACTATATGAAACACGTGACGGGCAACAGAAGTCCAGGTTTTAAATTTCGTACATAACTAACAACTACCAACGTTTCAGGCAGAGAACCTTGCTTGCAGGCATGCAGCATGTTTTTGTCATGCTGGTCTTTCGCATTCATAATTGATCCCTGATCCTCTTTCCGCCGAGAGCGACCAGATTTGCTTAACTGCTGCACCAATGTGCAATAAATGTTCCTCGCTGTCTAACTTTTCAGTTCCAGAGGTCCTTTACGAGTATTCCACCCACCGTCAGACTGTGGAACAGCCTCCCAGAGGATGCGGTGCAATTGGAACTTCAAAAGTTCAAGGGAAGTTGCAAGGCATTATTACCCTAAAACAAGTCTTCTTATATTTTGATGTAATTTACTCTCATTTTTACTTACTTATTCATTAATTTGTAATTAATTTCTTCTTTCTTAATAACAGATCTCGTCGTTCTGTATTTCCTAATACTTTCTGTTACTTCTTCCTAATGAACACCATATTCTTTGGAAGCTTGAATTTCAAGTCAATGGCCCTTGTGGGCTTGGTGCATATGAAAAGAGTTCATCTTCTAAATAATAATGATAATAATACTATTATGTATTTACGCATAAAATGCATTTGCATTTACTTTACACTACAATAAATCAAGGTGGAAAACTGAGATTTAAAATTATAGCTTTATTTAATGAACACTTTTACTTCACGACCAGTACCGTTTCAGTCAGTCAACTTTTGCCAATGAACAGAAACTCTCGCAGAATTATAGATAACAACGATAAGAATTGATGTACCCAAACAGCACTAACAAAACAGCTGTTGTTTGTTGTTCCTTTCCCTCACCTTTCTTGCAAAGATTTAGTTGTAAAATTGAAATCTCCGTAATAACTTTACCTAAATCACCCAATTTTGGTTTCATCGTTAACCGAAATGGTTTCAGATGACCTCCGTTCGGGTGTCATTTTTAAATACAAGTGTGATCGCTATAATGCATCGTGTGTCGGAAAACGTGAAAGGCTTTATCGGGCATGATTTCCTGAGCAGGTAAATACGCGGAAAGACAATCTCATTCAGCTGTCGGGGATCATTCTCAAAGTGAACAACAGTTACCGCCGAAGGGGGACTTTTCAATCGGTTTCTGCAATTATATATTCTTGTCGTTTACATTCTGCAGTAATCGCTTCTGAGGACCATTTGTGTTACATGTGTATGAATTCACTCGAGATGCCGTCGTGTATTTAGAATTCAATCACAATGTGATATGAATAGATTGGATATGAATGGAATAAGTCTCACGATTAAAACAGCCAGTCAGATGGCAACGAGCATGTATGCTTCAATTACAGTATATCTCAAGCGTTTTTAAAGGTAAAAACTGTCTTTCAAATACTCTAAATAAATGAAAAGCAATTTAATGACTGTCCATATGGTGAAAGCCATGAAGCACGTTAGATTTCTTGTTTTTTTTTTTTTTTTTTTGAAGTTCGTATTTCCTTTCGGTGGAATGTGAAAAGCAACCGGGTGAAAATTAATTAGTTGCTTTGTTAGTAATGGTAAGGTAATGTTCTAAATTGTTTGATATCAACTAATTTTTTTTAACAGTTCCTTCAACAAGAACTTTAAAAATAGTTACAGTACCCCTGACCCACCATAGTATCAGCGATACCAAAAATTTTAGGACCAATTATGTATGCGCGTCCGTGTGTGAGAGAGAGAGAGAGAGAGAGAGAGAGAGAGAGAGAGAGAGAGAGAGAGAGAGAGAGAGAGAGAGAGAGAGAGAGAGAGAGAGAGAGAAGAAATATTTGTGGTGATGGTGTTTTGCGAATTACATTTCCGTATCAGTACTTTCTTTTTATTGTCATATGGAGTGGTCATGAATTACAGTATTTGTCTTCCAAATGATATAATTCATCTCTAATCCCTGTGACTATAAAAAAGTTGCTTCCTTTAGGCATATGACTGGAAATACAGGATGAAAAGGGAATCTATTTCGTCCATCACCAGTTCACCAAAAAACTGTTTAACTTCTGTAGGTCACCCGGAACCGGCATTCGAATTTCCACGAAGGAACCTGTTCATATTCGTGCAACTTTTCATGAAAATGTAACAAATAGAAATTTCCGGAAGCATATTGTGCTTGGAGAAAAAATAGTGTTTGAAGCTGAAATAATAAAGGGTAGACGTAGCTTTTGTTTCTTTCGGCATCGTAATTAATCATAAAAGTCATCATAATCAAACAGAAAAAAAATTACTACTACTGTCAATATTCTAAACCTTTTAGTCATCAGAGTGACCCGTAGCCTGCTTTTGAAACCACTCAGAGAGAGACTATTATTCCGGTCTTCAAAAATAAACAATTCCTACGATTACACCAGCAGCACTATTATTCCCCCTCTTCCCAAGAATAAACGGGTTCCAAATAAAAGTCGACTGCTACGGGTAAAATAAA
>NC_089768.1:14482500-14487500 GCF_040412425.1 Macrobrachium rosenbergii | reverse complement strand
AGAATTTAGGCTAAAGGCCAAGCTCTGGGACCTAAGTGGTCATCCAGCGCTGAAACGGAAGCAGACAGTAAAAAAGGTTTGAAAGGCATAACAGGAGGAAAACCTCAAAGCAGTTGCACTATAAAACAATTATCAGGAGAGGGTGGAAAGTGAGATGGAAGAAAGAGAGTATGAACGGAGGTATAGTAAAAGGAATTAAAGGGGACGCAGCTAGGGTCCAAAGGGATACTGCAAAGAACCTTAAGTAATGCCTACAATGCACCTCATGGGGTGCACTAATGGCAACACCCCCCCCTACGGGGTGAGGGAACGGTGGGTCATCCTGGTGGAAGACCTCCTCTCCTGCTGCCAACGGTGGTCTATTTCAAGGTGTTGGAAATGTCGAAGGGAGTGAGAGACGCTAATCGAAGATCATAATTTCCGCCGTGTGGTTCTGGCTTTGTTTCATTGTTTTCTTCGATGCATTTTTGGAAATTTCTGTCCTTCCTTCTCTGTGTCTATTATCGACAGAGCTCGAAGATGTTTTGTATATTCATAATGTAAAGAGATTGCATTCGCTGAAACGAAGACAAATAAAGTTTATTTTCTATTTTGTTCACATAAAATCTTTTTTTATTTTTCTCTCCGCCATTCCTTAACCCTTCTTTCTAGAATATGTCAAAAAAGAAAATGGCTAAGCTGGAAAACAAGAATCAGGAAGACATTAAAAGTCCACAATTAATTGTTTTAAAGACATCTAAAAAATTCCTGCCATACGGCAATGTAACTCCACCTGGATACAGAGCATCAGATTTTACAGCTGACGAAAAATATCCACCAACCAGCGCTGAAGGACTTCGCTCCTCCTTCAGATGCCTTGGCACTGAGTGATAATTGCCAAGGATTAATGTTGCCTTGGCCTTTATTTTTCACAGGGCGTAAGACTTAGTCGAGTCACATCTGTCTAAGAGAATGTGTAAGTTACTGAGTCTAAATATTATTCGTAACTTAACTCTCTTTCATCTATAGTAACCTTTTACTGTGAATTCAATTCTTCGAAGGGTTACTGAGTCTCAGTATTATTCATAACCTCATAACATTTCATATATAGTAACCTTTTACAGTGAATTCAATTCTTCGAAGGGTTACTGAGTCTAAATATTATTCATAACTTAACTCTGTTTCATATATAGTAACCTTTTACAGTGAATTCAATTCTTCGAAGGTTTACTAAGTCTAAGTATTATTCATAACTTCATAATATTTCATACATAGTAATTTTTCACAGTGAATTCAGTTCTTCGAAGGGTAACTGAGCCTGAACATTATTCATAACTTAACTATGTATCATATATAGTAACCTTTTACAGGGAATTCAATTCTTTGAAGGAGACAGACTACGTTTCTCCTTGCGGTAATATTCAGCGCTTCTTCTATTACATCTCGAAGGACTCTTTGATTCCTGCAACCGTACGGGGGCACGTGACTTTGCGACATAAAACATGGAAATGAATGCATATTACCGCCAGAAGGTAAAGTCTGACGTCATTCGTGGCGTAAACCAGACAAATCGATGGTAATGCGATTGTGTTCCTCTCATTTTCTCAGTCCCAAGGGGACTGTTGCGCGTGGTGCTGGGATTTCAGCTCTTTCTTTACAATCGTCGCCTCTTAGCTTCCATAGACTTACACGGTTCTTCTTCCAAGAGGATTTGAAAGGGAAAATGCTTGATTCCATCTAACCTGTCTTAATTTGGACCTACGAGGTCATTGAGCCCCGAAAAGGAACTTGATAGTCGAGAGGTTTGAAAGGTGTAACAGGAGGAAAACCTCGCAGTTGCACTGTGAAACAATTATTAAAAGAGGGTAGAAAGTAAGATGAAGAAAGAGAAGAAGAACAGTTAGGGGCCGAAGGGACACTACAAAGAACCTTTATTAACGCCTACAGTGCACCGCGTGAGGTGCACTAACGGCCCTACCCCTCTACTGGGTTTCTTAATTTAGTTGTATCCAGCCATGCTGCTAAATACAGACGTCGTCGTTCGGACACCAGTAGATCTGTCGGGAATCCATCTCTTTTAGATATGTCACTAATTAGTTTCTTCTCTGGGAAAACTACGGTACCATGAAAACGGGGCTCTAAAGTTTTGATATTTACTAATTTTCGACTAAATATTACACAAATAAAGGTGACAGCACTTAATGGCCTGTTTTCAAAATTCCATGTCCTTTATCTAATGTAAAAAAAAATTACAAAATATATAAGATTTAAACAAAAAGTATAAATCTGAAAGTATTCTCTTTCGCTTGTAATTTCGTTGGTCGCTAACTCTTGTTGCGACTTTCAAAGATCTGTCGTCATACAATTTATTACCAACATATTTGTGATGATTTACAGAGGAAAGACAGAACGTTGCATGTGACAAGATAGACAAAAAAAAAAAAAAAAAATTGTGATTATATACTACTGCCGAATATGTGATTATGTGTGAAACCATATTCCATACATATTAACCGATACATATAAACACACGCGCATATGTATATATATCAAATATAAGGAGCCCATAAAAACGCCAAAATGTGGGAAATAAAGGCCATATTTCAGAGACCAAACTGTCTCTCTCCTGCCTGAGGAGAGAGACAGTTTGGTCTCTGAAATATAGTCTTTATTTTCCACATTTTTTGCGTGTTATGAGCTCCTTATATTTGATGGAATTCTGTTTTAACAGAAAATATTTCACAGTTATGTATATATATATATATATATATATATATATATATATATATATATATATATATATATATATATATATATTACATAATGTGTGTGTGGCATCCACAAACAATAAGCTACAAATTTTTAATATCCAGTTCGCTCTACCTTGGGCATATCACCGAAGTAGAACGAATTGGATATTAAACGACATTTGTAGCTTAACGTTTGTGAATAACAAAATGTCACGGAGAAGTGATATATATATATATATATATATATATATATATGTAGAATTGCTAACAAGACCTCACTCAAACTGGATGCCATTAGATACCATCCAGTTTGAGTGAGATCCTTTTAGTAATTCTACTAATGCACAGAGCAGTTGTGTATGTGATAAAGTTAATATACATATGTTTGTGCGTCAAGTTAAACTGAAGAGAAAATACAATGGTACTAGAATAACTAGGAAGATCCGGGTGAACAACTGCATTTGCAAGTAAAATGAATACGTGGCGGCCTAAGATGCAGGTGTATTCAGCAAAAGAATGAAGAAAGCAAAAGGCATGACCCAGTTGGGCATAACGCTCAATGGAGCTGCCGTGGATAGAGCTATTGTGGAATGCTCCAAGCGGAGATCCCGCTGCATGATGATGCAGTAAAGGCAGCCATTCGCTGTTTCCTATTATCCCGCAAAACGTCGTGACGCACGTTGGTTTACTTCTAGACTAAATAGGTTTGTTGATTCTATTTGTATCTTACACTTCTATCAGAAACGTTTCGTGAAACATTCAACTCTCTGCAGCTGTTGTATCAAAATATGAGAAAACATTTACTTAAAAAGTTTAAAAACAACGTACATTAGTTTTTCAGTACATACTGTTTGTGATTTAGAAAACTTCATCTACATGCAGTAAAATAAGGAGAGTTTCTGGAATGTGTTGCCAAACACCACTATGACAACCCCAAAATGTTATTATTGTTACCCCCAGCAAAATACTCGTAAAGTCTCAGCCGGTTTCTCTACAATGCGAAGGAACACCAAGACATTAACGACATACATAACTGTATTTAACATTACACAGATGAAGGAAACCACGGCACATAACAATTGGAAATGGACCTAAAAGAACGTAGGTAAATTGAAGGAAAAGATTCAGGAACTGCCGATCTATGATAAATACAATTCCTAGGAGCTCAGGTCAGTTTTAGCTGGAGGCAGTGGCAATGGCGACCAAAGCGGCTGCGCATTGCCAAGAGTATCTTCAGGACTCAAGACAGTCCTTCCTTTGTAGGGAACCCACAGGACACGGAAGAAAGGGATCGGTCTCGTCAGGTGATAATATAGGAAAATAAAAACTAAAGGACGTTCTTGAAAGGCCGAAACATTTCTGAAAACTACACTCTCATATTTTTTGGATATTTGCTC
Source organism: Macrobrachium rosenbergii (assembly GCF_040412425.1). Classification (NCBI taxonomy): domain Eukaryota; kingdom Metazoa; phylum Arthropoda; class Malacostraca; order Decapoda; family Palaemonidae; genus Macrobrachium; species Macrobrachium rosenbergii. The sequence goes on along the minus strand of NC_089768.1, from coordinate 14,483,374 downwards.
TAAAGAAATTTAGCGTCATACCACAGTTTTCCTCCATTCTTTTGTTTTTAAAGATTAAGCAATAACCAGCCCAATATACCAATGGAATCATGATCCAGGAGCACCAAAAATCAACTCGAGCAATATTAATAGAATGGAAACAATGGATTTTGTGTGCTTTTCTGGTACATTTTTCCCTTTCGTGAAGGGTTGGTTTTTTTAGAGGGGTGGGGGTTGGTTGTTGGGGGCTGTATGCAGTGGCTACCGTGGCTGAATACGCCCATTGTGTTACCAGTTTCTAGCTCTCTGCTGAACTGTGCAAGTTGTTTAAGGTTAAAATCCAGAGAAGAACAAGAATAAAAGCTTGATGAAAAGTAGTAAAAGAATATTAATGACGTAATTAGTCTACGGAGGCGGACAGATTCTCAGAGCAAAGCCACGATAGATTCGTGAGGCCACGATGCAAAATGAATGAAAACAGTAAAAAATGCGACGAAGTTTCTTCGACGTAATCGAGTTTTCTGTATAGCGTATAATGCTGTATGAACAACGGCCTATGAAACTTTCAGCCACGGCCCAGCGGTGGCCAGACGCACGATCATGGCTAACTTTAACCTTAAATGAAATAAAAACTACTGAGGCTTAAGGGCTGCAATTTGATATGTTTGATGATCTGAGGGTGGATGACCAACATACCAATTTGCAGCCCTATAGCCTCAGTAGTTTTTAAGATCGGAGGGCGGACAGAATAAGTGCGGACGGACAGACAAAGCCATCTCAATAGTTTTCTCTTAGAAAAGACTAAAACTCATTATAAGTTTTGAATAAACCAGAAAAGTCAAAGGATTCAGATCAACGATCGTCCACTTGCTACGGAAAGGAATGCAGGAACGAC
>NC_089768.1:14467500-14477500 GCF_040412425.1 Macrobrachium rosenbergii | reverse complement strand
CGTATATAAATCCTGCAAATGACGACACGAACCTATATGGCAATCTTTCTATTATATTTATTTCATAAATTTCAGAGAAGGGACAATATAGTCTAGAGGTTGAAAACAGACTCTTCGTAGATACAGAACCCACCTTTAATCCCCTTCGCCATAAGATCGAGAACGCCGTATCGGCAACGTTGTTGGTTGGGATTAGGTACCGCAGAGACTGAAAGGTAAATGTCAGTGTATGGTCCGCTTCTTGACCTGTTCCTATCGTAACGACTGAATTTTGTAGGAGAGTGGAGTGATTTGTGAGGACAGCAACATTCTGGGCAATTTATGCAATAATATTACATTCTGATACAACGATGTGTAAAGCGTTCCCCATAATATGTGGCTATTAATTTTTAAGACTACAAATCATTTTCATCTTCCAGTCTACTGATATACATACATTATTGCCGGGAACACTCTGAATCTTGGATCATATCTCATTTACTTTCCGTAAAAGTTTCAGCATCTTGGTGCAAAATAGGCTGTATTATCATAGCCAATAAGAAGAAGAGATTTTATAAACTGAATTAATAGACACACATAAAAAAAAAACTAAAAGAAAAAAAAAAAAAACTGAAGGCCAAAACCATCTTTCTCGGATCACAGGATAAGCATTTTATTGTCCATTTACTTTTCAACATGAGTGCAGACAAAATGGAAGGCTGACAATGCATCTACATTGCTTGCTCACAAATTCTAATGCTACTGACTTGGGTTCGCAATAAAATGAACGTGTTTTGTGTGATTTATACATGAAATGAGATTAGCAAAATCTATTCGTTACATGTCCAAGCTACATGTTTAATTCAAATTATTCTCGGTGCTAACCGCCTACGGTCCTCGGAAATGTTGCTAAATGTCGTCAGCGATTCTTAATCGATTTACCAATAATTTTTTTTTTTCACTTCACGGGTCAACAACAAAATCATTGTCAGTCTAATTTTTCCAGTGTGTCTTAAAAATATCTATGGTAAATAAAGGGTCATCTCCAATGCTGCATACACAAAGCTGACTTTAATACAGTCAAAAAGAATATAGAATACTTTCTATCAGATCACTTCATAACTGATAATGAGACAATTTCCTGAAGCCTTTGTCTGGATGATAGCCTCTTGCACGTTCTGATGTCTTTTGACGTCAATAAATTTTATTGACGCCAACTCCTGAACATCTTGTGTTGCAGTAAGAACTGAACATATTGTGTTGCAGTGAGTCCTGAACATATTGTGTTGCAGTGAGTCCTGAGCGTATTGTGTTGCAGTGAGTCCTGAACAGATTGTGCTGCGGTGAGTCTTGAACTTATTGTGTTGCGGTGAGTCCTGATCGTATTGTGTTGCAGTGAGTCCTGAACATATTGTGTTGCATTGAGTCCTGAACATATTGTGTTGCAGTGAGTCCTGAACATATTGTGTTGCAGTGAGTCCTGAACATATTGTGTTGCAGTGAGTCCTGAACATATTGTGTTGCACTGAGTCTTGAACATATTGTGTTGCAGTGAGTCCTGAACATATTGTGTTGCAGTGAGTCCTGAACATATTGTGTTGCAGTGAGTCCTGAACATATTGTGTTGCAATAATAAAACAGTTATGAACAATAAGTATAAACAAAACTAAAGAAAATGCTTATTTTCATCTTCCGTCAGAATTATCAAACAAATACAATGATTTTGGTTCAAAATCAAAAGAAAGGACGGATGTTTTGTGTCAAATTATCAACTTATTATGAAATAAAAAAAATCATTGTTTTATGCCACGTCTAACTTCTTTTTCTTTTTAAATCAGAAAATCTTTAAATGAGGCAATAACGACACATTTTTTTTTGCACTGGTATGCACTCTGCCATATGTTTTCAAAAGAATGAATTTTTGGCATTTCATTTTCATGACAACAGTAGGAGTTCACCCATAGAGCCTCGATGGCCAAGTCGGTTAGAGCAGAAGCCTCGGACTTCTTAGATGTCTGTGGCTAGGGTTCAAATCTGCAGCCGACCGATTGGAGAGGCGGACAGTTTGCTATCCGTGTAGACACCCCGGGACTATGTATGTAATCAACGGGTACGTTTGCTTAAAAGCAAATGGATGTTACAGATACAAACACACATAAACAAAGCCACTCCAACATCTTCTAAAAACGTAACAGACACCTCACACGTCTCGACTGTCGACCTAACCGCGCAATGTCTCCTCGCTGCTGGGAGAAAGGGCGCCGGTGACTGGTGCAATACATGTACATACGCTACGGGGTCTAAGCGATGACAGGCAGGGCAGCCGATCGAGACTACAAAGTCTACCCCAAAGCCAAATCAAAGACCTTCAAAAAGAAGACATCGTGCTTACCCCATACAAATGGAAAAAAGCACGTTAAAAAGAAGTAGGAGTTCACCCATGCCATTCATCTCATCACACACAATAAAACTTGTGCTGTTTGCAGGGTACTGAAGACATTTAAAAACGGACTCTTTATCAACATTTGATATAGTGTGTATATGTAATTTTACTGTGCTTTTCAAGCTGAAAACGTTTGGGACATAAGTGTATCCCTTCTCTCCACTTAGCCAGTCATTCTTGTATAATAATAGCAACGATACAGTTCAAATATAGTCCATCATTAAGAGCTGTGTTATTCAAAACAATTGCTGTTCTGGCAGGATTCATTGTGTATAGAGCCTCCTCTGTTCGTATTATTACATTCTTTTGATCGGCAGGTATAATAGTTTCCAACAGTTCGTGGAGAAATATTTTGGTACAGTAATTGTTCATCACCTCTCTGGACTCGCAGGTGGTCATGTATAGAGCCACAAAAGGCACCAAGTGCATTTCTCGATTTGCAGATGGAATGGATGCCCTTGCTCTTGTCCCCAAAGCTTGATGTGCTGAGATCCTCGTGGTTGTGTTGATGGGGTAGGTTATTTCGGGGATGTATTGGCGCCGTGTTCCCATTGTATAGCTGGTGTGAGGCTTCGCTCGGGTGGGGGTGTGACTTCTCTCTCTCTAAGTTTGGAATGGAATGGAATGGAATATAGAATTTAGGCCAAATGCCAAGCGCTGGGACCTGAGTTCATTAAGCGCTGAAAGGGAAATTGAGATTAAAAAGGTTTGAAAGGTGTAACAGGAGGAAAATCCGCAGTTGCGCAATGAAACAATTGTTAAGAAGAGAAGCTGGATAGCAAGATGGAAGAGATTATGAATGGAGGAGGTACACTAAAAGGAATGACAGGAGTCGAAGTTAGGGGCCGAAGGGACGCCCCAAAGAACCTTAAGTAATGCCTATAGTGCAACGCGTGAGGTCCACTGACGGCACTAACCCCCCCTACGGGTGCCACAAGGTTTGGCGCCTACTAATTTCTTACATTTTTTTAATTCCTAAAAGGTAGCATCAGGTATCGTGGCCTCACGGGAAGAGGTGTGTATATATAGGTCTAATTCTATCCTTTCTATCTTTCTTGTTTGGTGGAGTCTGGAGTGAAGTGGTGTTTTGTTCGCGAAATCAATGTCTCGATCTTGTTAGTGGTGTCCCTCCGTGTGGAGAGGTGTGCAAAGACTTGAAGAACAAAGATATCCACCAAGGATCTTTTTTTACCTGTCCAGGTATTCACTGGATCCATTAACGTACAGGCCAAGTTTGCTGGCTTTCTGTAAATTGTGATGGCCTGTCCCGTGGAACAATAAATGGAACACCAGTGATACCCCAATCCCCAAAGGTGAACAAACTGGCACCTTCAAAATACACTGCAGAAACTATATACGTTGAAAATAAATGCAAGAAAATATTCAGAGAAAATACCACTACCAGGGCAGAAAAAGAAGGGGTAAACCTCGTCTTCTTTTACAAAAAACGAAAATCAGCCACCACATCGTGAACCCAGCGCCACTGCAAATGTCCTTGGAAAAAAGGGTGCTGTCTACACATTTACATAAAAGTTGGATGGATGCTACTATTCATACATTATGATTATGAATACTAATCTCTTGAGGCTAACACCACATGACTCGCAAGAAGGAACTATCTTCAATCAATCTGAGAAAGGCCCACAGGCTGGAACTGATAAGGGCGCAAGATCGCAAACACGGTATCAGATCAATATCTGCACCTTCTTGAATCTGTAAGTCTGTAAGTTTCAATGTCCCTGAAACACCTCCGGCAGAACATGTCTGGAAAACAAAAATAGGGGATTTTAGGAATTTTCGAGGAGGTTACGATTAAAATGATAATTACACTTTTGAATCTAATTTTGGATTGCCGCTTTGACCTGGAGCTAAAATTCCATTCATTATTCTTCCTAATGTTTTTGTTTTCATAGATCGAGCAAAGTTGTTGACAACAACTGGAAACCGTATTATATTTTCATCTTTCGTTCATTCTCACTTTTTTATGTCCCAATATTTTTTGAAGAGTTATAAAGGAAACGATAGGACGGAGAAATGAACCGGTCTTTTCAAGATATTTTAATTGTTTTATCCATTTTTTTATCTGCTAAATGATTAATTTTCTTTTTCCTTTCGTTTCTCCTACTATTTGATGGAGAGAGAGAGAGAGAGAGAGAGAGAGAGAGAGAGAGAGAGAGAGAGAGAGAGAGAGAGAGACTAAATACCTTATCTGTATGGCTAAGTTTACGTTTGTTCTAATAATTAGGGGCTTACCTATATTAGTTCAGCCAGGAGAGTTAATAAACTTGCTTGTATGGTGGAATTCTCAGAAGATGCTATCTTCTAGGAGGGTTACTACAACTACTACTAATAGTAAAAATAATATGTCTGATTTGTAACCATAGTATTAATCAATACTAACTGATGGAACAAATATCATTAACGACATATGGCCAGATATTATTTTTAGGGTCACGGTTTGGAGATGAGGACACCCACCTCACTAGAGAGGGAATCCGGGTTCGATTCCCAGGTGAGCCTGAGTTAGATTAAATCCTCTTGTGCTTCTGCTCACCTAAGCAGAGAGTCAAAATATAGCAGTAAATTATAGCTTGTTTATATGAAAGCAAATTATAGTCCCCGTCAAGAGGAATATGAGGAAAGCTGGGCTTGCTGGCAAAGGGCGACTGTCCCTTCCGGGACGAAAATTCTTGAGCATCAAGATGGCCGTCAGACAAGTTTAAGAAAGCTAAACATACCAGTTTCACTTTTCTGTTTCAAGGTTTGAAGTTCTGGTAATGACATAGCTGTCATTACTTATGATTACTTATGCTTCCATTATTTACGAAAACAGAACGTTGGATTAAAAAGATCTTGGAAAGCACTTCACAGTTTCCAAAGACGTTACCGACTCGAACCTCTTAATTCCTTCCAAGAAGACCAAAGGTGACTTTCTAAGCACAGTTATGCAAAGGTTGTTTTGTGTGGAAGAATGGAAGGAAGGTAAGATATCCTAGGTTACAAAAGGAAATTCTCTCTCTCTCTCTCTCTCTCTCTCTCTCTCTCTCGTAACAATGAGCCAAGGGCGTAGTATTCCGTGACAGCTGTAGCTCCCAGGTGCAGCCGACAGATCTGCCAGAAAAGAAGTGCAACTGGAAAGGCACAACCTCGAGAGTGTCACGGACGAATGGCTATCAAATCTGCCTTTCTTCTCCCCCCCTGGAGATGCGAAAAGCATACTTCTAACGATTGTCTACTGTGTCTAGGGAGAATGGGTGGAGAGGGTAGGTGATAGGGCAGAGATCTATCGCTGTCAAAAATGTGACTTAAGCAAGAAGAAAAAAGAAATCATTACCACTGACTGTGCATCATCAGTCATGCACCATCAGCACTATATTCGATTGTGTTGATGTTTTTTTTTTAATGAACAAGCACGAATGCACTCTTCTTGTTCAAACCAATATGTTAAAGACAGTTCAGTATCCCCTTTTTCTGACCTCGAGGGATGCAGATCTCTGTCTGTCGGTCTGTCTCTCTGTCTAATTAATCATCACTTTCTCTTTCTTTACGAAAACACTTTCTCTCCATATTCTAAACAAAAGTATGACAAACTTGGATGCGACGAATATGACGCATCTATAAAGATGTGTATAGAACCACACCATTTACACACACACACACATATATATATATACATATATATATATATATATATATATATATATATATATATATATATATATATATATATATATATATATATATATATGTATATACATATACATATACTGTATATATCGTTTGTACTATGAAGGAGAATATCATCTCACATAAGAACGGGATTAGAGGTAAATGAAAATCTTTCTTACATATTTTTCATGTAGGTTTTCAATATTTCGGGCAACAATTCTAGGTTCTTGAAATGGTCCCTTTGTTTCCCTAAATGGCGTATCTTATATGAATGTGTGTATTATTATTATTATTATTATTATTATTATTATTATTATTATTATTATTATTATTATTATTATTATTATTATTATTATCATTCAGTAGGTAAAATCTGTTCATATGGAACAAGCTTCCAAAGAATGTGGTATTCATTAGGAGAAAGTAAGAGGAAGTAAAGGGAAATACAGAAAGAAGAGACCCCACTTATTAAGAAAATAAAAAGTAAACGTAGAATGTCAAACGAAAGTTATATTAGTTTCTAAAGCGGTTTTTGAATCTCCTAGCAAGTAGTTTGGTAGTTTGTGGACTGTACTTGAGACTTCTGCTGAGCGGTACTTGGGGGTCGGTTCCTGAGGGGAGAATGTTCTCAAGTAAAAAAAAAAGGGATGTCTTTTTATTTATTCGCATAATCTAAAGCCAAGAGTTAGTCGATGTTAGTTATGTCGATCAGGGTTCTTATTGTCGGTTCATCATTTACCAATGATCCTTTTGGTGACAAACTGTTTATCTCACTCTTGCCGCTTCTCTAGTTTATGAGGATTTAGGTAAACATCTCTGTGTCTAAATGAGTTTAATTCCAGATGGAGCAATGTTGGGACGCCGGGCATAGGCTTAAATTGAAGTTTAAGAACCACTGGAGGAGATATTAGCTAATTTTATTCCCAACAAAAGGCAATATTGGAAGATTTCAAGCAAACGGCCTTTTTAATTAAGCCCTCATGTAACACAAGGAAAACTTCTTCGGTGGATTCCTCACAAGTGAAATTCATTTTGACGTTCTAATTAGCCACTATTATGGTTCCTTCGGTTCACTGACGTCTCTCATTCTCATAAGAAACCTTACCTGCATTGGAAGGAAGTGGTTGTTCACTTATACCTTAAACTCCGTTGCCACCAAGACTAAGTTAAAATATGAGCCGAAGTTCCTTCGGCGCAATCGCGTTTTCTGTACAGTGTATAATGCTGTATGAAACTCTCAACTACGGCCCATGAAACTCTTAGCCGCGGCCCGTGAAACTTTCAGCCACGGCCGGTGGTGGCCTGTGTTGTTGGCACCTATGGCGGTGCCAGACGCATGATCATGGCTAACTTTAACCTTAAATAAAATAAAAAAACTACTGAGGCTAGAGGGCTGCAATTTGGTATGTTTGACGGTTGGAAGGTGGATGATCAACGTATTAATTTGCAGCCCTCTAGCCTCAGTAGTTTTTAAGATCTGAGGGCGGACCGACAGACAACAACCCATCTCAAGAGTTTTCTTTTACAGAAAACGAAAAATAAGACGGCGCACACGCAGTGGGTTACCCAGAGCAATTTCATCTACCTGCCGGTAAGTGTGTCGTTTTGCGCAGGTAGTGGGGCCTCCCGCACACAGTTTCAGAACTACAGGGAAGCCCTTAACAATAGCTTATGTTTAAGTGGAAGGAGTGAATGGTCTCGCTGTTACATAAATATATACTATTGCTGCTGTTTGTGTCGGAGAGGGCACTGACCTCATGCGTTGCTCCACCTGGAGAAAAATGTATTTGGAGTAAACAGAGGAGCTCACTTGGAGACAGAACAGTATAGTCTGGACGTTCCATATTCACGAAATTAAAGGTTGATAGGACTTTGCTGTCAAAGAAATTGTTTCCCTAAACGTGAAGTCACCAGCTGACGAGACTAACCTAGGTTTATTTGCACTGTTTAAGAATAAGATGACGTTCTAGCTCTTTCGTAAGAATGGCGATAAGCTGGCTAACGAACCCGGTCAAGTGTCAACTTGCTTGTATCATGAGGAATGCTGGCATCATTCGTATATTGGAATGACTCGAACCAGAACCAAATTCACCTTGCATCTTTATAAAGATAACTTGTTCAATACCTAATTTCTCTCTCTCTCTCTCTCTCTCTCTCTCTCTCTCTCTCTCTCTCTCTCTCTCTCTCTCTCTCTCTCTCTCTCTCTCTCTCTCTCTTTGACTTTGTCTATCTCACTTTACTGTTTCCCTAATGATAAAAAACATTCAGAGGAAGATAGCCAAAGCGATGGAATGAATTCTCTCTCTCTCTCTTTAGTTCTTCATTGGATGTGTCGATATCGTACTCGGCTAGGACTCCCCAACCGGCCAATGAAGAATTAGAGGAATTTATTTCTGGTGATAGAAATTAATTTCGGATTCCACAATAAGCTGTAAGTCCCGTTGCTAGGTAACCAATTGGTTCTTAGCCACGTAAAATAAGTCTAATCCTTCGGGCCAGCCCTAGGAGAGCTGTTAATCAGCTCAGTGGTCTGGTTAAACTAAGGTATACTTAACTTAACTCTCTCTCTCTCTTTATGTCTGTCTCACTTTACTGTTTCCCTAATGATAAAAAAACATCATTAAGATTACTGGTTTAATCTTGTATGCAAGAATCATCACACCTTCAAAATCGTTTCTGTCAGCTGAAAAAGCAAAATTTTGTAGTCCTGCCTGAAAGAAGCCGGATATGTACTTTATATTTGTATACTGTATAACTCACCCTTGTCCCACCCCCAACCACCAAAAAAATCTAGAAAGAAAGATGGAGTCGAACCTGTTACAAAAACCTTCGAAGTCTACAACGTGGACATGTGGGATCCTTTCTCTGGAGCTCCATTATACATTCAGATGATTCCGCAGCTTAAGAAACACTTGTGCTCCCATTCTGCTCCTTTTTTGCTGCTGTGGTTACAATAAAAACAATAGAACATATGCAGGCACAGGGTTTCTGCTTGCCCATCCCACCGAGTGTTAGTCTTCATGCACTTCCCTCTTCCTCGTCCCCTCCCTCCTACCCCTCCTCCTCTTCGTTCCCTCCTTCCTACTCCTCCTCGTCCCTTCCTTCCTTCCTCCTCCTCCTCCTCCTCTTCGTTCCCTCCTTCCTCCTCCTCGTTCCCTCCTTCCTCCTCCTTCCCCCTCCTCCTCCTCGTCCCTTCCTTCCTCCTCCTCCTCGTCTTACTCCTCCTCCTTGTTCCCTCCCTCCTCTTACTCCTCCTCCTCTTCGTCCCTTCCCTCATCCTCCTCCTCTTCGTCCTCTCCTTCCTCCTCCTCCTCGTCCCCTCCTCCTTCCTCCTCCTCCTCCTCGTCGTCCCACCCCTCCCCCTCCTCTTTTTTCCTCCTCACTTGCTCCTCGCGATGCGGTGCCAGCAGGTAAGGATGCAAAATCCTTTTTTGCTGAGTCTGTTCACCTGGAGAGAGGAAACGGGGGCGCCACCTGAGCGAAAAAGTCAGTGCCATCATCTTCAGACTTTCCTTTTTTGCCCTTCGTCGTGTGGTGACAAGTGCCCGGTGAAGTCTGATGCAATTTTCAGATCGTCGCAGGGGATATTACCTCCCACCGTTGCCATTAGGTAAGATCAGGTAAGCCCTCTCTTACCTGTCCACTGGGAGGTAATGATGTGTCCAGATCGAAATTACCTGACTGTTAATTTTTTTTTTTTTTTGGCTTAAACTCCGCTGAAAGATCAACTGACAATCAGCTTTCCAGCCACGAGACTGTCTGTAAGACCCGAAAAATAAATAGATGCGCCGGTGAGAAGGTGTATATAAACAAAGGGAGATAAAACAGCAAGATTGTTTTAGAAGATGTACATTCTTTTGTCTCATTTAGCTCTATCAAATAATCTTTCGACTTACTAGAATGCAAATT
>NC_089768.1:14450000-14465000 GCF_040412425.1 Macrobrachium rosenbergii | reverse complement strand
TATTTTTTATTATTATTATTAAGCATCCATTTTTGTGGAGCTACCCTGAACTTATTTATATAAACAGATTTTTCATATAAGTATGTCTATAAGTTGAGAGAGAGAGAGAGAGAGAGAGAGAGAGAGAGAGAGAGAGAGAGAGAGAGAGAGAGAGAGAATGAAATTCATAATTAACAAGCACAGAATGAATTGGCGTAAAGTACTTCATATCTAAACACGACGGGAACATGAGATAAATACCACTAAAAACACAATCCAATCGACCCAAGAACAGCATCAATCCCAACAGCTGGGCAATTGGCGTTATCGAGGTCCCTCCTATCATGAGAAAACGGGCCGCGGCAGGACGCCACCGACAGCGCTTATCGAAGATGGCCCTATTTCTCCTGGCGGGTCAGCCAATGGAACCGAAGGAAAAGGGAAGCTGCTGCAACAGTCTTCGAGTAACTTTGTTGACCTCTGTCAGTCACACGGTAGTGTTGGATAGTTCCTTCGTCTTGTTGCGAGGCATAGTGGAATTCTAAGTCCTGAGAGATCAACATTGGCCGAATACGTTGCTGACTTAAAAAAAAAAAAAAAAAAAAACATTGTCCAGTTAGGTTGCTGACCTAAAAAAAAAACCATTGTCCAAGTAGATTGCTGACTAGAAAAAAAATTGTTCAAATAGGTTGCTGACCTAAAAAAAAAAAACATTGTCCAAGTAGGCTGCTGACTTTTAAAAAAAATTGTTCAAATAGGTTGCTGACCTAAAAAAAAAAAATGTCCAAGTAGGTTGCTGACTTAAAAAAAACATTGTCCAAATAGGTTGCTGACTTTAAAAAAAAAAAATTGTCCAAGTAGGCTGCTGACTTAAAAAAAAAAAAACATTGTCCAAATAGGCTGCTGACTTAGAAAAAAAAAAATCATTGTCCAAGCAGGTCGATGACCTAAAAAAAAACATTGTCCAAATAGATTGCTGACTTTAAAAAAAAGGTAAAATCTGCGCCGGAGTTTTTTCGGCATCTATCTTTCGGTGGTCTCGGTATAACGCTGTATGAGCTGCGGCCCATGAAACTTTAAGCACGGCCCTGTAGTGGCCTATCCTATATCGTTGCTAGAAGCATGATTATAGCTAAATTTAACCTTAAATAAAATAAAAACTATTGAGGCTAGAGGGCTGCAATTTGGTATGTTTGATGATTGGAGGGGTGGATGATCAACATACCAATTTATAGCCCTCTAGCCTCAGTAGTTTTTAAGATCTGAGGGCAGACAGAAAAAAGTGCGGACGGACAGACAAAGCCGGCACAATAGTTTTCTTTTTTCGAATACCAAAAAGTCTGATAATAGCTCGTTAGCCGGTTGCTAAAATTATCTTCAGAGGATTCTCCTTCATAATGAATTAAATATAAAATTTTATGTCATTACACATTATTTAATATTTTAGCTATAGGTATTTTTGTCGGAAGAAGCAATTACTATAACGAACACATTCCAGGTGATATGAGCTTATTTCAGGCAGTGCAATGGTGCCGTTGGATTTCGTCGTGATAGTGATTGCTGACGATTATGTATCAACAATGAACCATTCCTTCTATTCTGGAGTGAGTCTAGAAGTAGTTACCTGAGAGTAACCGTGTCAAAATCAAAAGAGAACCTCACATAGGAAATCAAAGCACGAGCGGACGGAACTAGAAGAAATCTGTAATTTCTAAAATTTGCGGCGGTTTCCTCACGTCTCAAAAATGAAGGACAAGGCTGACAGTTATCAGGCAGTTAGGTTATGGCTGCCAGTGACACGTTTGCATTTTCATTTATTCCCCATCGAACGGACGTGTGAAAATGTGTGGACTGTTGGAAAATGTCTACAGTTCGGAAGCTTTGGGGAAGGAGGAAAGGGAACGAGAAAGGGCTGGATTAATCAGACATAAGAGGTAATGAAATGGAGCGGTTTTAGAACCAGGAGGATCGATCGGTCCTATAAAGTGGGATTTCGTGACGCAGCTTGTGTAAAGGTTGACTTTGCCACAGATAAACCCTTTGTGAAGGGAAATGAAGAGGCTGATGCTGTGGGAGTTTATTTGCGCGAAGGTCCGTCGCTTAATCAACGGAGTAAAGGATGAGGCTAAATAGCAGTGACTGTCCAATGACTACTCGACCCAAGAAGAAACCTGTAGTCTCTAAATGTTTGCGGCGGTTTTCTTTTGACGAAGAGACCTCTCCGGGGTGGCGTTTAAAGATCTGCCCTGTTGCCAATTTTACAAAACAACAACTTGGCACGTGCGTGGCAGACATTTGAATGTCTCTGAGACAAATGCTGAGGCTATAATTATAAGATTAGGCTACAGGGGTTGTTTTTCATTTCCCAGTATTTTAATCTCCTTCCTATTCCGCCCAGCTTAGAATTTGTCTTCAGTTCATTTCTTCTCCACAGTCTATGCATGATAACATAATTTTCTTATTATTTACAAAGATATACCGTTCTACGCACAGTACAGCCCATTTATAAATATTCAACATTTTCGTCTAGACTAGAAACATCATACAGTATATGTATATATATATATATATATATATATATATATATATATATATATATATATATATATATATATATATATATAAATTTCTGACTCACATCAGGATCGAACCCAGATCTTTCAATTGAAAGGCAAGGGCGCTGACCACTAGGCCACACAAGTCTCAGAAATTTATTTCTGTTCCACACGTGACTGTGTGTTGATTATTTCTATATATATATATATATATATATATATATATATATATATATATATATATATATATATACAGTTATTGCACAAACAAGTTTTCAAAATATTGATAGTTAATGTTAACGAAGACATGAGGGGTATCTTGATTACTTTGTAAAATGGTGAAGTGGCATATAGTATTTTTGTTCCTCCAACAGAGAGAGAGAGAGAGAGAGAGAGAGAGAGAGAGAGAGAGAGAGAGAGAGAGAGATCTGTTTGTATACGATTGCTTATTTTCTCACTCGTCCAACTTACTCAATGTTATGCTTTATTTCATATGTCCTTGCTTACTAATTTATTCTTTACCTATGATATTAAGAAATCAAGATATTTGTAGAAAGGGGAGAGGCCTCCAAACATACCGTGACCACTGAAAGCGGCCCCTGAAGACAGTCTTAAGCTGCTTATTCGTGAATTTAAACGCACGTGGAGCCGTTTTAAATATTGGCAACAGCGCCAAAATGAGATGCCATGTTGATGGAAAATCTGATTCCGTTTCTTGTTATTGCATAAAAAAAACTTTATCAGTCGTGAACCTGTGTAATTGATTTACAGTTCTGCGTAACGAAAAAGATGATATTTGATGTCAGTAATGGGAGAAAGGGTTTTATCTCTGTTGGTGTTATAGATTTGGCATATATGCGGAGATTAAACACACGTGGAGAACACCCAAGCGGCCCCACCAGAGAGCTCATTTCATTTTAGTTTTAGTATAATTTTAGTTTTCTGTAAAAGAAAATGATTGAGATGGCTATTTGTCCGTCCGTCCTCACTTTTTCTGACTGCCCTCAGATCTTAAAAAATACTGAGGCTAGAGGGCTGCAAATTGATATGTTGATCATCCATCCTCCAATCATCAAACATACCAAATTGCAGCCTTCTATAGTAGTACCAATCTAAGGTGAGGGTTTTGTGGGGACGAGAGACATTTACGTGCGTTGCCAAACTTCCATTCTAAGAAAAATTTCATGGAATATAGGTCGTTGTTATATAACAAAACTGAGTGGAATTACTCTGAAATATTTACTAAACATGATTTTTATGTATGAAGTTGTTATTGATCAATATTTTAAACAGTTTTTCAATATCATATTTACGAAACGTGGCATACATGTTGCCACATCTACAATCTCGATTCTCAGGTCAAGTATTGACATCTGTATCTGTCAGTTAAGAAACAATAACCCTTCGTTAATCTCTTAAGAATGGTCAAATCTTATAAGCTGGGTCCTTTATGGTGAAGGTGAGAATTAGCGGATGCAAACATAGTTGAAGGTCAAACACGTGTGTGTGTGTGTGTGTGTGTGTGTGTGTGTGTGTGTGTATGTGATTAAATGGTTAAAAGATGTTTGTTGACTGAACTTTTCTGTAAATAGAGAAATTTTAGTATGAAAATGTTTTTTCCATCTTTGACGTTATTTTTTTTCTTGTGTATATTGTTCCAAGACAACAGTCTCGGGCCAGGCGCACGGGTATATAATGAGCTACAGTTGTCATTATAGGACAATACAGCCTTTTGCAGTCGTCATGGATGGTCAGAGTTTCTCACTGGGAGTCATTCAAGGACAAGCAAGGAAAATTATTCATAATGTGTCAAGGTACTTCACAATGGAGAAACAAAACAGAGGACCCATTACTAATGTTGCGAATGCAACTCTTCGTACAGCTGAGGCAACAAACGTCAGTAAAGCTACTGTTGAACGAATATGTAAAGAAGCACGAGAGTCGCAAGAATTATTTGGTAACCCAGTTTACGAGATAAAGAAGAGGAAAAGATCAAAACCTGTGACTGGTTTGGATGACTTCGACAAATGTTTGCTTCGTCGGATAATTCTCAATTTTACGAGAGGAAAGAAATTCCAACCATTAACAAAGTGTTGTCTGAAATGAGGGAAAGAACAGGATTCAAAGGTGGTAGAGAATCTTTAAGAAAAATAGTGAAAGAAATTGGTTTCCAGTACGCAAAACTCGATGGTAGAAAATTTTTGATGGAACGATATGACGTGCAGTGCTTGCGAACAAGATTCCTAGAAAAAATGCAAAACGTCAAAGAGAACCGAAGAAATGTAATTTATCTAGATGAGACTTGGGTTAACCAGAATTATACTGTGGGGAAATGCTGGAAAGATAATAAATCAGAGAATGCTTCTGGAATTAAAGTGCCGTCAGGAAAAGGTGGCCGACTTATAATTCTACATGCAGGCTCTGCATGTGGTTTCATTCCAAACGCTGAGCTTACATTCACTGCAAAAATGATGGTGATTATCACCGTCAAATGAACCACGAAGTATTTGAAGAATGGTTTCGTTGCCAGTTGCTCCCGAACATACCTCCAGCTTCAGTTATTGTGATGGATAATGCTCCATATCATTCAAGGAAAGTAGAAAAAGTACCAACGATGTCAAGCAAAAAGGCAGTCATTACAGAGTGGCTCATCTCTAAAGGTGCAGAAACCAACAGAAAATGTTGAAAAGTCAACTTTTAGAGATGGTAAAGGAGTACTCTGTTAAAATAAAAACCACGTATGTCGTAGATAAAATTGCAGCAGAAAATGGGCATGAAATTATTCGGCTTCCTCCCTACCATTGCCAATACAACCCGATAGAACTAATTTGGGGCCAAGTGAAAAGTTTCATAGTGAAACGAAACAATTTTAAGATGACAAATCTATCGGAACTTACTAAAGAAGCTCTGGATACTGTGACACCTGAAAATTGGGAGAAGGCCGTAAGACACGCCGAGCAATTGCAAGTGGAAGATGCAGCAAAAGATATTTTGATAGACAAATATATTGACTCATTTATTATAAGTCTTGACTCTTCAGATGAGGAGTCTTCCGATGAGGAGTCCTCTTAAAATCTCTCGTCTTTATACGCTGTTCTGTATTGTTCTCATTGTAAACCATTGTACATGTATATGATCACAAACTGAAATAAAGTGAATCATTATCATTCTTATTTATTAGATATACTGTATTTATTACTTGAATGCTTCTGAAAATAAAGAAATGTTTAATGTATGAAATTTACCATATCCGTGATTTCCCTTTAGTTTTGTCTCTTTTGTAGATTGTTGATAAATAAGTTAAGAATAAAAAGAACTGTTTCATAACTCTGAATTTTTAATACCAATACACACCATATGATAAATATTTATCTGAATAAAGGAAAAATAAACTTATACCAGCGAACCCTTCTAAGACAATTGGAGTGGGCATTCCCCTCACCTGAGTCTGAAAGGAGGATAATCTGTACTGGACATAGGTTTTGACCTTAGGGTAATGTTTCCCTTGGGGGATTAGTAAGGATGAATACAGAGCTTTGACTTTGGCCACCTCTACAAAGAACTTAAAGATATGGCAACGTGTGTTTTCGGTTTTAGACACGCCTAAACCCTCACCTTAGATTGGTACTACTTTAGTCTCAGTAGTCTTAATTTTATTTAAGGTTAAAATTAGCCATGATCGTGCTTCTGGCACCGCTGTAGGTGCCAACAACACAGGCCACCATCAGGCTGTGGCTGAAAATTTCATGGGCCGCGACTGAGAGTTTCATGGGCCGTGGCTGAGAGTTTCATACAACATTATATGCTGTACAGAAAACTCGACTGTGCCGAAGAAACATCAGTGCATTTTTTACTTGTTTTCTTTGAACTGCCCTTTTGAGGGGGAAAGAACTTATGTAAATAATCAAAACGCTGCAAACGCATATTGACTAAATGAATGTCTCTTAATCCGGCATCTCTTTAGAGACACAACTGCGTAAAACTGGCAGTGTTTTTAAAACTCTCTTGAAGTGTCTGTTAGAACCAACCATTATCCATAGTTATTATTCAAAAGAAGACACCGCAGAGAGCCTACTGTAGGAGGGAGAATTATCCACAGACTCCACGGGAAGCATTTTCCCGAGATGTAACCGAGTACCGGGACCTTTCCCTGAAAGAAGCGGGACGGCATATCATATTTTCTTGAAAATAGTCTCATTATGTTTCCCACACCCAAATTACGAGAAATTTATAAGTTAACCCTAATCTAACCCAATTCAACCTAACCTAACCTAACCTAGGGGCATGGAAAAAAAACCGGGGCTGGTGCAACACTAGCATACATCTCAGGAATTTTCACATTTTCAGGACTGGAATCCATATTACCTCGATACGTTACCTTTATGGATTCAAGCTGTGGGAAAGGTGTGAGATCTGTGAGACCTCCGAGAGCCTAGTCCTTCTCCTTCGCCCTATTTTTGTCTGCGGTCTACAAGTGGCTCTGTAACGTATTTGCTTACGGCTGAGGGAGCATCACGCGATATCAGAAACGCCCTGGTCAGAGCCGTATATATACGGCTCTGTCTGGTCAGATTCTCTTTGCATTCTTAACGGTTTGCTATTGGTAATGTGGCATTTTACTGTATACGGAATGCGACCTTAGACAGCGATTGGGGATGGCAATGGCAGCAGAAGGAAAGAGAAGTCTCAGTTGAGAAAGAAACCTACAGAAGAAAGTTATGGTGTCTCTATGATGCTTCTTGTTGTCTTTGCAAAATCTATAGCACACATTACATCTCTCTCTCTCTCTCTCTCTCTCTCTCTCTCTCTCTCTCTCTCTCTCTCTCTCTCTCTCTCTCTCTCTCTCTATATATATATATATATATATATACATACATATATACAAATATATGTGTATATATATGTATATGTATGTGTGTGTTTGTATGTGTTGTGTGTGTGTGTGTGTGTGTGTGCATACACTACATTGAGTAATATTCTCTGACAGGGGTGGCGCCTCATTGAAAAATCAAACAGTGTGATGAACAGAGTGATGCTCATTTCATATTATAATCGTGGAAGGACTTCCATGCAGAAAACATCCACGATATTAGGTGTTTAGTTCGCTTGTGCCGAACCCCTGTTGCTCATATACACACACCGTGCCATTCACCTCTATCATACGCAGACTGTCGCACTTCTTGGATATTAAGGCCTTCCTCTCAAACACTTCCACTCAATCTATCCAGCACTTTCTAGGTGTCCCTCTCTTTCTCCTGACGCTGAATTATGCACTCTTTTTATTTTTTTTTTTTTACTAACCTTTCGTCCACATAACCCACTCTTTCTATTTCACTAACCATTCAATTACTTCTTTCATGCGCCTTCACATTTTTTACTATCTCAGTTATGCAAAGTGCACTGAACAAACAATTTATCTTACTAGTTTTAAATATATTTCTTTTCTTTGGTTCACATTCAACTTCCAATCTTCAATTCTGTAAAGGAGAGTTGACTCAGCATCTCTCAACAAAATCCCGGATCTTTCCTAGATAGTAACCCACAAGGGTTTTAAGCCGGTGAGTATCCACCTTCGCGGCGTGTTTGATACAAGGCCGTTGGGGATGAACATAAAAATATAAAGAAAAGACTGTAAATATCGCAAAGATAATGTCCCCAAAGAAATATTAGTCCTAGATAACGACCCCGAACTTTGCTTGGGGGTCACTATCTAAGAAAGATCCAAATTCTCACCTTGGTTTCTATAAACACTCTAATTCACTTACTAAGATTTTGCTCATCCACTGGTCCCCTTCCTTGTTGAACCTATTCTGTAACTCACCTCTTCTTTCACCCACATTATTATCTTTTATAAATACCCTAACCTACTTATAAGACTCAGTCTCTTCTACAATCTATATTGACATTCATATTTCCATTTTACAGGTTTCCATTTACCCAGATAATCTTACTCTTGTTCACATTTACATTCAGTGTACTCCTCCTGCGAACTCTTTTATGCTCACTAGTTTTTGCAATTTCTCTTCATCATCCCAAACTCCATTCACGACCAGTCTTCTTATCCCACAACTTTGCACCTGCATTCACTGTCCTTTCTCTGACTTCTGGCATCACTCTGTATGTACAAGCATTAAACAGCCCAGAAATATAAAAGACACTTTGTACTAAAACAGCCACTCTATCATCTACATATTCTGACACACACACACACACAGTTTGCTTCCATAACAAAAGCTTTTAAGCGATCCTGACAACTTATCTTTTGTATCGTATGTCCTCCACACTGCCTCTCTCTCTCTCTCTCTCTCTCTCTCTCTCTCTCTCTCTCTCTCTCTCTCTCTCTCTCTATATATATATATATATATATATATATATATATATATATATATATATATATATATATATATAGCTGAGAGGGTAGGTGGCTGCTATCAACTGAGGCAAACAGGACCAAGGGCAGAGGAAGACGTCCATAATAACGGCATACCTTTATTTGTGCTTACGTTTCAAGACATCTGTCTCATTATCAAAGCTGGAATAAGTAAAATATAAATATAAAATCAGACTCATACTTAAAATTACAATAAAATTATAAAAAGAAAAAAGTTATGCAAAAGAAAGACAAAATTAAGAAGACCGTTACCGTTTGTACGGAGTATAAAAAGTAGAGTGACATAAACAAAGAATTCCAGGCCGGGGTAAACTCACGTCAGGTACAGAGTTGTTGAGGTAGTTTGGTTGTTCAATCTTGGTACTAGTAGTTTAATAAAAAGAGATTCAAAGATAGGAAGCGAAGAACTGGGGACTTTGGAAAGTATTTTAAAATTTCTATAATCAATTTCTGTTTTACATCTTTTGGCGTGTTCTCGAATATTTATATTTAAATATATATATATATATATATATATATATATATATATATATATATATATATATATATATAGAGAGAGAGAGAGAGAGAGAGAGAGAGAGAGAGAGAGAGAGAGAGAGAGAGAGAGAGAGAGAGAATGGGTGGCTCTTGGCGCTGTTGCCATTCAGACTTTACGATATTTTAACAGTCCTATGCCATTCTCTTCTGAAGGCTAAGATCCATCGCGGTCGATCGGCCATCAACCACATACTTCCCTGTTTCGCTGTACCTTAGAAATATAACTGGTCAGCGCCATTGAGAGAAAACGCCAATCAATGTTCAGGAATAACCTTGAGTGCTCAAGATATCTTCAGAGCTTTCCCTTTAGTTTTGCGTTGCATTTGTTATTATTTTTTATTGAATGCTCTAAATTCTAGGAAATATTTCTTCTGTATGTAATACCATGAAAATTGATACGCGGTGAGAAAGGGAATCTTGTATTTCGTTCGCATCTCATCGTCGAGACATTCGCGAAACATTAATGGAAAAATCTCCAGAAGGTGGCAAGGGAAAAAGTGTCTTACCTTCTAGATTTTAATCGTCTTCTGCCACTCAGTCTCTCTGTTGGTACTTAGGCTTCCTTGGCTTCATTGTGATCCACTGAAGAATAGACCAGTCAATTTCTTTCTTTCTTTTTTAGCTCTTTTCTTGAATACAACTATCTTAACTTTTGCTTTTACTCTGAGTCGTGAGGTAAAACCTGAACGATATGTTGGATTTGTATACGCCGTCGCCCATAGATAGCAAGTAAAAAATGTGCCGAAGTTTCTTCGGCGCAATCGAGTTTTTGGTGCAGCGTATAATGCTGTATTAACCTCTCAGCCAAGGCCCGTGAAACTTTCAGCCGCGGCCCAAGAAACTTTCAGCCACGGCCCGGTGGTGGCATGTGTTGTTGGCACCTATAGCTGTGCCAGACGCATGACCATGGCTAATTACAACCTTAAATAAAAATAAAAACTACTGAGGCTAGATGTCTGCAATTTGGTATGTTTGATGATTGGAGGGTGGATGATCAACACGCCAATTTTTAGCCCTCTAGCCTCAGCAGTTTTTAAGAGCTGAGGGCGGACAGAAAAAGTGCGGACGGACAGACAAATAGCCATCTCAATAGTTTTCTTTTACAGAAAACTAAAAAGGAACAAGTACTGTAATTGTATCCTCCAGTTACCTTGATAAAGTTTGGCCCTGATATAGCTTCGGTTAGCGACTGCAAAGAGAAGCTGCAGAGACAGGAGAAAGATCTCTAAGCAAAGAGGGAAGAGAATTGGAGTTATGTTTGTGAGGTTAGATAAGAGGCATAGGTGATGAATGATGAAGGGAAGGTGCAGGAACCAACGACACTGACCCATTCAAGTGCATGTTTTTAGAAGTGAACGATAGGGATGATGACAGATGATAGACTGAGAATAAATGTCGCTGAACACAGTGTAAGCTCTGAAAAAGTTTGGTAGTCAGTGAGACGTATCTCCATATTCTTAAGCAAACCCTTCTGTACAAGGTGAATGGTGTCCCTCGAAAATGTAAATGAACGAATATATTTGGACACATTAATGTGGACTGCCTGCATGGCATCTACAGAGAAAAGGGGACTGAAATAAAGAGAAAAGTAGATAAGTCGAAGCCGTGGCAAAGAGGTTAAAAAAGCTGAAAACAAAAGAACCTTATAAATGAAGATGTATACAGATCTGGTGGAACACAGGACACTGATAGGATGGAGCCACAGATATGGTCGAACCAGGAGACCTTGATATCCAGAACGGAGCTACAGATGTTCTGGAACAGGTAAACATTGGTGACCAGGATAAGGCTACAGATGAGTTGAAACAAGCGGATATTGATACTCCGTATAAAGTTACAGAGATGCTGGAAAAAAGGGGGAGGGGGCCTAATATCTAAGCTGGAGTTACTGATATGATGGAACAGGGGATTTTGATATCCAGGATGGATCAACAGAATTGCTGGAAGGGGTGACCTTGATATCGAGGCTGGAATTATAGATTTCTTGGAAGGAAGTGACCTTGATATCTAGAATGGATCTACAGACTTTCTGGAAAGTGATGACCGTGATATCCAGGATGGGATTACTGATTTGTCGGAAGGAGGTGACCATGATATCTAGAATGGAGCTAAAGACTTTCTGGAAGGGGGGACCCTGATATCCAGGATGGATCTACAGATTTGTTGGAAGGGGTGACCTTGATATCCAAGATGGATCTACAGATTTGTTGGACGGGGGTGACCATGATATCTAGAATGGATCTACAGATTTTCTGGAAGGGGATGACCTTGATATCCAAGATGGATCTACAGATTTTCTAAAAGAGGATGACCTTGATATCCATCCAAGATGGATCTACAGATTTTATGGGAGGGGATGACCGTGATATCCAGACTGGATCTACAGATTTTCTGGAAGGGGATGACCTTGATATCCAGGAGGGATCTACAGATTTTCGAGAAGGGGATGACCTTGATATCCAGGATGGGATTACTGATTTGTTGGAAGGGGTGACCTTGATATCCAAGATGGATCTACAGATTTTGTGGAAGGGGGTGACCTTGATATCTAGAATGGATCTAGAGACTTTCTGGAATGGGATGACCTTGATATCCAGGATGGAGCTACAGATTTGTTGGAAGAGGGTGACCTTGATATTCAAGATGGATCTACAGATTTGGTGGAAGGGGTGACCTTGATATCTAGAATGAAGCTAGAGACCTTCTGGAAGGGGATGACCTTGGTATCCAAGAGGAATCTACAGATTGGTGGAAGGGGGTGACCATGATATCTAGAATGGATCTACAGATTTTCTGGAAGGGGATGACCTTGATATCCAGGATGGAACTACAGACTTGTTGGAATGGGTAACCTTGATATCCAAGATGGATCTACAGATTTGGTGGGAGGAGGTGACCTTGATATCTAGAATGGATCTAGAGACTTTCTGGAAGGGGATGACCTTGATATCCAGGATGGATATACAGATTTGTTGGAAAAGGATGACATTGATATACAAGATGGATCTACAGATTTGGTGGAAAGGGGTGACCTTTATATCCAGGATGGAATTACAAATTTGTTGGAATGGGATGACCTTGATACCAAGGACAGAGTTACAGATGTGTTTGAAGGGGGAAATCTTGATATCCAGGAAGGAGTCACAGATGGGTTCGAGACGGGGGACCTTGATATCTAAGATGGAGTTACGGACATGCTGGAATGGGGGTGACCTTGATATCCAGGAAGAGTGAGAATCCTTGAAACCTAGAAGTAAATGGCACATTGTATGAATATGAAGGGGTCAGTGCACTGTTGATGAGTCCTTCATGTTGATGTATGAAGCGTTTGATACATTGGAAATTCCGTGCATGTGGCGTTTACACTGGATACATCAGCTCAAGAATGAACGTGACATGAATTATCATCTTTTTCTAACCTGATGGAAATATATATACATACATACATATATATACATATATGTATACATATATATGTATATATGTATGCATATATATATATATATATATATATATATATATATATATATATATATATATATATATATATATGCATGTATGTATGTGGGCGTTTCTGTGTGCGCACCATTGTGAGTGTGCGAGCGTGCATGCTTGAGTTTGTTCCACCTTCTGCGTCTGTTGTTTTTGAGGAAAATGCAGGCTGGCCTCAAGAGACAAAAAGCCATCTCTGAGTTCCCTTTCTTTTCCAGAATCTCTGCAAACGCCACCTGTTGACGTTCCACAGATCAGATGCGATTCCGCAACATACCACTATTTTAACTTGACAGGTAATCTCAATCTCTCTCTCTCTCTCTCTTTAGCTCTCTGTCTGTCTGTCTCTCTCTCTCTGTTGCTCTATCTGTCTCTCGCTCACCCCTATTGTTTGGTTGACCTTCACAGGTGAGCTAGAATTTCTGTCTGTCTGTTTGTCTATCTATCTTTCGTAGGGAGCAACGCATATATACCTATGTATTTGAAACAGATAGCTTTAGATTCATTCGTGTGTGAAGTCATTCGGCGGCACAAAGAGAAAAAAAAACAACACTGAAATGAAAGCAGTTTTTTTCCATCCCAATTTTCAGTTGCAAAGTTCGGAAAATAAGACGAAAAAGGAGTCAATCATTTCAGTATATTAAGTGGATAGATTTAATTCTAAGCTAGGTATTACCTGCAACATCAGCATCGAGGGTTACTTAAAAGAAACCTTTTCTTTTCAGTTCTTCATTCCTGGGTTTTATCATTCTTTCATTTTTTTCCCCGTGACTAGAAAAAAAAAAAGATGGCGGGCTCAGGTAAAGAAAGGGACGGCCTGTCAAAAAAAAAAACCGTACAAAAAAAAAAAAAAAAAATGGTAAATATACCGACGGCTACAGTGATAATGATGACTTGGAATATTCTCCTTCATTATTCACGATTTTTGTCATCAATTTTTTTTTTTGTCTTAGTAAGCATACATTTTTTCTTAGTAGGCATAAAAATATTTATTTTGTCAGTAGGCATAAAGATATTTTTTTTATCTTAGTAGGCATAAAAATATTTTTTTTGTCTTAATAGGCATAAAAATATTTTTTTTGTCTTAATAGGCATAAAAACACTTTTTTTTGTCAGTAGGCATAAAGATATTTTTTTGTCTCAGTAGGCATAAAAATATATTTTTTGTCTTAGTAGGCATAAAAATATTTTTTGTCTTAATAGGCATAAAAAATTTTTTTTTTTGTCTTTGTAGGCATTACAATTTTTTTTTGTCTTAGACTGGGGGACACTAGTCAGCTAAAGGCCAGAGGTGTACCTAGCCTGACAAAAAAGCAGATGACACATTGCTGCCTAGTCTGACAAAAGAGCAGATGCCACATTGCTGCCTAGTCTGACAAAAGAGCAGAAGATGCTATATTGCTTGATGGCATCCAGATACCAGGTTAGGCCACCCTTGTAGCTGTGTATGTCATCGGTGGCGGGTAAATTCCTTTTTTCGTTCACGCCTGCTCATTTGTTCGTGTCTTTCAGGCGTAGATTCATAAGGAAACACAGGTACTTGAGTCTGTACAACAGGACCTGCACAGAGGGTTTAAGTATACACAGAAAGCTCAGCAAATGACTTATAGGAGAACGGAACAACAACCCGCAAAGGTTTCCGCAGAAATGGAAAAGGATTATTAGGCTCAGACAAAGATGTGTTATTTTGCACCTTCTGCTACTCTTACTTTCACTAATTCTGGGTGTATTTAAATTACGGTGTCGCCATATTGAAGTTTTATGCTTAATAATGGTAAAACAAGATATGAAAAGTGAATATCAAGAGATATTAGAATTAATAGAGTAAGGAAAACTGCCAAGCATACTCCAACACAAATCTAATTTTTAAACAGATATCTATCTAGTACAAAAGGTAAAAGAAACAGGATTCCCCTTCGTTGGTTTTTATCCAATTAAGTCAGGAGCTTGGTAATATCAACACGCACATTATATATATATATATCGATATATATATATATATATATATATATATATATATATATATATATATATATATATATATAT
>NC_089768.1:14395000-14445000 GCF_040412425.1 Macrobrachium rosenbergii | reverse complement strand
AGAGGCGAGTCCTGAAGGAAAGGGAATATAATGAGGAAAGTGATGGGATCTGAAGGAATGGGAATATAATGAGGCAAGTGATGAGTCCTGGAGGAAAGGGAATATAATGAAGAAAGTGATGAGTCCTGAAGGAAAGATAATATAATGAGGGAAGGGATGAGTCCTGAAGGATAGGTAATTTAATGAGGGAAGGGATGAGTTCTGAAGGAAAAGGAATATAATGAGGGAAGGGATGAGTCCTGGAGGAATGGGAATAAATGAAGGAAGGGTTAAATCCTGAAGGAAAGGGAATATAACAAGAGAAAGGGGATTGGATGAGTCCCGATGGAAAAGGAATATGAGTAATATGGGATGAGTCCTGAAGGAAAAGGGAAAATGTTTTGGGAAGGATGTCTTGAAAGAAAAGGAAAAATGATCTTGAAAGAGATGAGACCCAAAGGAGAAAGAAAAATGACCAGCAAAGGATAAATCCTGAAGGAAGGGCAACAAGTTTTTTGAAATGGATGAACTGTAAAGGAAAAGAGAAGCGATCAGGGAAGTAAGGACTCCTAAAGGAAAAGGAAAAGTAACCAGGGAAAGGACGAGTTTTAATGTAAAAGGCAACATGATCAGGGAGGGGAATGGTCCAAAAGGAAATGGAAACATTATTATGAGAGATGCATCCAAAAGGAAAATGAAACATTAATATGCAATGGACGATTCTTAATAGAAAAAGAAAACTTGGTCAGGGAAGGAAGGAATGAGTCCAAATGGAAAAGGAAAAATGACCTGGGAAGGCATTAGTCCTGAAGGAAAAGGAAACATTATTATGAAAAAGATGAATCAACAAGGAAAAGAGGAAAACAATATGGAATGGGTGAGCCCTATTGTTAACGGAAACATGATTATGATAGAACGAATACTGTAAGTCCAAACGGAAAAGGGAAATTAACCAAGGAATGGATGTGTCTTGCAAGAAAATGAAACATTATTACGAAAGAGATGAGTCAAAGAGGAAAAGGAAAATAAAATTAGGGAAGTTATTCGGCAAAATAAAAATAAAGGAAAAAACGATCATGTTAGGGGTAAGTCATAAGAGAAAAAAAATAATCGGAAAAATGGATGAATGAAAAAGGGCAAGGGCAAGAGAAAATGACCGTGGAAGGAATAAATTCAAACGGCAAAGACAAATTGTTAGTGAAGGACACGAGTCTTGAAGTAAAGGTTAAAAAGGACCAGGGAAAGAATGAATCCTAAAGGAAAAGAAAAATGAGAGAAAGGACCACGGGAAGGAACGGTTTCGAAGACTTTTCATGAAAAACCAAAGAACAGTGAATTCCGGAACTCTGAGACAGAGGGAAAGACACAAACACCAATAAAACAGTTTCTGATCTCTGCAGATTCTAGTTTGACGAACTGGCGCAAGCCATTTTTCCCCTCAGGCTGAGAAAATCATCTTCAAAGAATTTGATGCAAGTCAGAGCTCCTAATTACCTCATCTTTTGAGGAGATCTTGTTGGAAAATATGACAACGCAGAAAGCTGAAATTGTGATATGTTATAGAATATCAAAAACTGAGTCACTCTGACTGGAAAACTCAAAAACTTAAAAGAAATGGGATAACCCAGTTCGTCAAAACAAGGACGAAAGTTTTGAGAGGTATGGAGACCTTTGGCCTGGCAACAGTGCATCCGGTTTCTTGACGATAGGGCAAGAATTGTTTTAACTAGTCCTTGTGGAAGAATAACTTTCCTGTCACAGCTTTATTATTTTCTCCGGAGTCTTTTCATTCTTGGGCAGAAGATGCCTTTATTTTTAGTATCCATTCTGTTATATTGTAAACGATATATTTTAACAATTATAAGAAATGAAATAAGGGTAAAAGCTTAGTGTTACCCAATATACATTCAAATAACACCCAGGATGCTTTTTCTCAGATTCAGGCACGATTTTATTAATTCTATTCAACTCATTTTAAGACAATTATTGGTATAATTTTCATTGTCATATTTCAGCAGGTAATATCGCAAAATTTTAATTTGTTTTTTGAAGAAACTGCTGATGGGGAAAAACTCAACACGGTAGTTATGCAAGTCGATGAATGAACCAGTTCTCCGGTCTTGGATGTGACAATTATCAACAATTATGTCATTTAATGACCTAAAGAGGAAAGCTTTTTCTAATACACTTTTCCTTCATCAAAACCGTCTGTTATTCCTTCCCACGCAAATCTGTTACCAAAGTAGGTTAAATAAAAATAAGGGGAAAAAATACCTTCGCGCCCCTGAAGCATTTTATATAACACTGTTATGTAATGTGCCCCTCTCCTTGGGGAACGTTAGGTGCGCATAGCCTCCCGGGACATAATAATGTTCCTTTCTGCTAAAGGAGAGGGCAAGCACGACTATACTCAGTCATTTGTGAAACGGCTGGTTAGAAACGTCCACATTTCAAACCTATGCACGAGCATGTGTGAGCTCGTGACCATACTTTCCGTCCAGGTACGTACCTTAGCAAACTATATATATATATATATATATATATATATATATATATATATATATATATATATATATATATATATATATATGTATATATATATATGTATGTATATTACACTCAAGTCAACCTATGTATGGTGACCCACTTCTGCAGAGAGAGAGAGAGAGAGAGAGAGAGAGAGAGAGATTCTTCTGATGTTCTACTAACATTCCGCTTATATACATGTGATCTTTGCTTATCTTTGTATTGAAAATGTTGTTTCGAATGTCCCTGAATATTCCGGAATACATAGAAAGCAGAATTTGAAATATCTGTTACGAGCCACGAGAGATTTCAGTCAAGGCAATCGATAAATGACTCTAGGCTTAATCGCCGAAAATTACGAAAATAAACGATCAATTAGTTAATGAAATTGAGAATTAGTGAAAACTTATTTGTCATAATTCAACTCGCTAAAAACCCTATATGGAATAAGGATTACACTTGTAAGGAAATTTCTTCTTGAAGGCTAAATTAAACAGAATGAGGAACGGAGCGGTGAAAGAGCCTCATCGTGCTAAACTCAGGTGGATGTACGGCTCTTCCACTGACAGGCGCCACCCCTCACCGTATATTCAGTAAATATCCACTCTCTTCCTTTAAATGTAGGTAAAATAGTGCAGTTTCAATTAAAATATTACAGTAATAATCATATCTATTTCACCGTATATGTTGATATAAAATCATTCCATTAATTTCAATAATAAAATGGAAATCTAGAGCCGAATGTTGACGGCAAGGCTGGTCGGTTCAAGAGCTACAGAGCTCACATTTTCTAAAACGTGAGTCTCTGCCCTCTCACAACATATGGCCATAGGACACAGTCAGTTCTCTTATTTTCCATTTATCTGATTTCTGATGAGGTTCATATATTAATAATAAGTAAATAGTACTATTAAAGGCATATATAAAAAAAATAGAGGGATCACGTTGAAATGAGCGTGACATGCGCATACTGAGTTCTCTAGCGCACATAAACACTAATGTTTCTGTGTACGATAACTCTCATAATTTGCTCCTTAATTTCGGCCAGTTGAATAAACTGTGCTCAGATTTAAAAGATGTGATTCTTGTGCAGTTTACCGAGTTCATACTACACGATAGTTATATATTGGACATTGTCTTCAACTGAGATTCTCCCTTTTCTTTATTCAATCAAGTGCATTGTTTTGTATGAGTAATCACAAATAAACTTCTCGAAAAACGCTTTCATTACATACGAAAGGCCAGTAAAATTAAGGCTATTAACAGGAGCCCTCGGCACTGATATCTAAGATTAATTGGAAGAGTAGGCTACTGTCGAATCTTCTTAAAATCATTTGACAACACTGTTAAACTGATAACGGTGAATGACCAATTGCCAATTCGTGCGGACTTAAAAAGTTGCATATTGAAACAAGTCTTCCGTACATCTTGTTTTCAACAAAGAACTAGAAAAAAGAGAGATTTGTCACAGACAAAAGACAACAGAAAGGCTGCGTCTTCTAAAATGCATCTCTGTATGCAGATTAGGTAGGTCGCAGAGACTCATGCGCATGACAGATGAGGCTCATCATAGATTTATCCCACATAAAAAAAATTATATAATTAAGTATGCGAATATATTGCTTTGTTAATCATAACGGAATGATATTACACCCAATGTATCTTAATATCGACAGACAGTTAACTCACAAGAAAACCATGTCGAGCCCTGCAGTACGACAACTTTCGACTGCTGTGAGCGATACTCTCTCATCTGAACGTCAGTGCAACAGCGAACTCTCAGCTGTGTAAAGTGTTTGACGGAGGTTATTTGTGTAATTGTGAATTAAAAGTGTATTATATGGTTTCAAATGAAAGCAATTGAAGTGTCGTGATATGAATCGAATGTATGGAAAAACAGAAAATGTTCTATCCCAGTAGGAAGAAGGTGTACAGTGAGTGGATATAGCAAAACCTTGGACCTAACCTAAAAGCCATGAATATGGAAGGAAATGATGGCCATGGTAAGTGTAGGCTAAATGCTCCCGGTGTTGGTGCCTGTTTAATCCTTTTAAGGAAGAAAACGTAATTTGATACTAAAGTTAACGATAACTCTTGGACTTACAATTGTATATGGTCACTGTTACTGAATAATGATAACTCGAGGTTATTCGCCCGACTGAAAGGTTACAGTCTGCCCTCAAATTCTGAGACCAGTTTACTTTTTAAGTTTTCCATTTGATTCTTTGTCGATGTTTCGTATAGTGCGTTTGCATAAATATGACAGACGTATGCCAGTCCGTACTATGTGAGCATATAATATAGACCTTAGAGAGTAGGGTATAACATAACTTCTGAAAAAGATAGGAGGAACTTTCATTTCTTGTCTATCATATAATTATTAAATATTATACGCCTCTGTCACATTTCGTCATCCGCTTCTGGTTCACCCCAGTGGTTTTTGAACGGAATTTAATTATGCTAACAATGAAAATCTTTTATATTCATTGTCGTTGACCGATAGTTGTGGGCAGTTTCGCCTGTTCTTTGCATACCCAGGATTAGTTTACCGTTAGTGGAATTGATTCAATAGATACGCTTCGTTAATTAATTGTTTTCCAAAGTGCGATGGACTTATTTATCTGTTGTTTGTTTATGTAAATTACAGACCTTTAATGTTTGCGAATCAACTAAAAGAAAAGTTAATAAAAATGAGAGCTGATTGTCATTATGGTGATCGCCTGACCTATTTGGAATCTGATGCCTTTCACTAATGCCAGCTTAATTTTAGATTGTAAAAAATAGTTTCGGCAGTGATTTGACTTGCAAAGTATAAAGGTAAACTTACGCAAGGCATAGTTATACATACAAATTTTGAGATAAAGAAGATACGTTGAACTGATTCATTATTAAATGTTGATATATCATTAGGTTGCGTATGTGCAGTATTCACACACGCATACCCACCTTTATGCATAAGAGTTACGTCCGTTTAATTTGTATAGATAGGGCGTTAAGGCTGGGATTTTTCTTTATTTAGTTATCTTTTCATAAAAGGATTCAAGTATTTCGTAATCCATGTCTTGTGCGGTATTGTTTTTGCGAAATGGGATGAATGCAGGCTGTTTGGCTTCATAAAGGTTGGATACTTTAAAGTTTAGAATTCGCAGGCAAGCCACAAAGAAATTAGTCATGAATTACCGTATTGGTATCATGCTGATACTAAACTACTTTATATATATATGTATATATATGTGTGTGTGTTTATGCACACATATCTATCTATCTATCCATCTGTCTAATTTATATATATATATATATATATATATATATATATATATATATGTGTGTGTGTGTGTGTGTGTGTGTGTGTGTGTGTATAAGCAAGTACACACAATTACGCCTTTATATCTAATTCACTGTGCCTTGGGAATACGCTACACCTGAAAATGATGATAGGCTACCATTACGATTAGTGAACATCCCCTGACTGAGGGTTCGAAACACAGTTAAGGTAGAGTGAGTTCACTTAGAAATAATGTTAATAAAGTATTTTCATAATTCGATAATAATAATCTATTGAAAGTGAACACTATCCTGATTATGTACGAGCGAGGTATAGACATGGGACACTACTCTTTTTCTGTCACTGCTCCACACACACACACACACATTATATATATATATATATATATATATATATATATATATATATATATATATATATATATATATATATATATATACCTAGTAGGGTGTAGTGCCGTCAGTGCACCTCACGTGGTGTGCTTTAGGCATTATTTATAGGTCTTTGCAGCGTCCCTTTGGCCCCTAGCTGCAACCGCTTTCATTTATTTTACTGTACCTTCGTTCATATTCTCTTCTGCCATCTGACTTTCCACCCTCTCCTAAGAATTGATTCTTTGTGAAACTGCGAGGTTTTCCTCGTGTTACGCCTTTTAAACCTTTTTTAGTGTCAATTTCCCTTTCAGCGGTGAATGACCTCATAGGTCCCAGCGCTAGGCCTGTAGCATAAATTCTATATTCTGTTCTGTTATATTCTCTCTCTCTCTCTCTCTCTCTCTCTCTCTCTCTCTCTCTCTCTCTCTCTCTCTCTCTCTCTCTCTATATATATATATATATATATATATATATATATATATATATATATACACATTACATATACATATATAGTGCGCGCATGCGAGCGTATGTTTTGTGTATGTGCGCGCGTTTGTATTTATGTATATGCATTTGTATGTATGCGCGCGCGCGCGTGTATATAAATGATCGGCGTGACAGTGGAAGGTATGGTGGAAATGATTGATGGTATGATGATTGTTATGCCAGCCCACCTTTATGGAAGAGACTTGTGGATGTTGGAAGCTAATGAACGAAAAATTGCTGAAGCTCCTGAGATGAACTCGTCGCTCAGCATAGGCCTATGCGATGTAAGACGAAATGAAAGGGGGCCAACAAATGTGGAGGTGCATTGAAGAAGGGTACCATAGGCGAAAGAATGGATCACAGGTTGTTTTGAAAAGAGCGTATAGGCCTAGGCCTAATCAGGTGTCGTTAGGTGATAGGAGAATGGGAATACCCAGAAAGCTTTCGCTGGATTGTATTAAAAGATGATGCCTACAAGATAGAGGTAAAGGATTAGGTGTGTGAAGCTGATTTTTTATTATTTTTTACTTTTTTACTTGCTGCTTCTGATATTTTGCGTAGGGGGGTGTAAAGCGTTCAGTGCTATGGAGATTTTCTGCGTAAGAGGTTCATTTACGATTCGGCTGGTAGATTATGAATGTAGCAGTAGCTTTGGTTAGTATTCTTCTAGGCCTAGTGACTCTCCCTGTCTTATGTACTGTACTGTGTATATGTATATGTATGTATGTATGTATACACAGATAGATAGATAGATAGATAGTTAGATAGATAGATAGATAGATAGACAGGCGGTCTTATATACTGTGCCGTGTATATGTATGTGTATATAAGTAAAGTATACCTTAGTTTAACTACACCACTGAGCTGATTAACAGCTCTCCTAGGGCTGCCCCGAAGGATTAGATTTATTTTACGTGGCGAAGAACCAATTGGTTACCTAGTAACGGGACCAACAGTTTATTGTGGAATCCAAACCACATTATGACGAGAAATGAATTTCTATCACCAGAAATAAATTCCTCTAATTTTTCATTGGCCGGTCGGAGAATCGAAAGCGGGACCAGCAGAGAGTATGTATATACATATACACATATATATACATATATAAGCTATAGCCTATATAGGCTATATATGTGTGTCTATATACAGACAGACAGACAGACAGTACGATTGAATAAAGCGACTGGACTCTTGGTCGTTTACATTAAAGCAGTTACTGAAGTAGATATTAATAGAATCTTTATAAATATAGTTGGTTCGATGTGACTTCTTTTCCTCCCTCGTAAAATGAAATTTAAAAATGATATTTGGTGAACATTGATGACAAACACACGTGAATATTTTTTTGCCACACGACTTTTGATGCATTGTGTTTTCTCGTATTGTTTTGCCGCTGCTGTTTCGTTTTTGGAATCTATAGTGTATTGATGCCTGATAGTATGCTTGCAAACTGACTTCTAAATTGTTTTGGTGACACCGAGATATTCCCTCTTAGCGCGGGAAATAAATCGAGATCTTTTGAAGAAGTTGCCTTGATTCAGTGCTGTCACATTACAAGTGGTATTCCTGGCTTTTGTGAGTTGAATGCATACTATACACACACACACACACACACACACATATATATATATATATATATATATATATATATATATATATATATATATATGTCTGTACATTCAACTCACAATAGCCATATATATATATATATACATTCAATATATATATATATATATATATATATATATATATATATATATATATATATATATATATATATATATATATATATAATATGTATATATATATATGTTATATTTGTATGTATATATGTTGTTGTGTTTGCTAAAACTGCGTTAAGATATTTTTATAAGTACGTTTACAAACTACTGATAACAGGGCTTGTAACCGTGTCTGCCCATTCCCTCCCCCCCCCACAAAAAAGAAGACAACATTCGCCTTCCGCATTATGCTTGTAACCACTGAGTCGAGATAAAACCACGGAAAATTTCCATAAAAGTTACTTCAAACTAGCATACTGTTACGCAGACGGTCGAGCACCAATATATCACCCTACCTATACACAATGCGCCACTCACTCTCACCTTGTACACAGTCACACTGCCTGTGTAGAAACTGCGATCATTTCAGTCCGTGTTCTCATCTGTGCCTTTTTCCCAGCATCGTCTATTTCATCCTCTGCTTTCTGCTAAAGAGTCCATGCATTACGTAAGTCTACAGTCTTTTCACCACAAGACCAAACCACCTGAAAAAACAAAAACATTTTTCTTGTTAACTAGTGTTGTTCTTCATATCTCAGTTTCAATTTACTCATGATACATTATAATAATAATAATAATAATAATAATAATAATAATAATAATAATAATAATAATAATAATAATAATAATCTTTTAGTGAAAATGCGCACGTGATTTTTGATACTCACAAATATTAAGCCAGAAATACATTTAATGACGTCTTCACTATACCTTAGGAATAACTTAGGCTCAAGAGGAATTACAATTGATAAACGCGTCTGCCCAGTAAGGATTCGAATCCAGGCTTGGGCTGATACTCTTGTCACTTATGATTCTCCTTGGGTGTAAGTTAATCCCCAAGGTATATTGATTTTATTAATAACTATTTGGGGATTAATTCTCTCTCTCTCTCTCTCTCTCTCTCTCTCTCTCTCTCTCTCTCTCTCTCTCTCTCTCTCTCTCTCTCTCTCTCCAGGGCAGTTAATGAATAACAATAGGCTCGATCGCTGGAAGTTAAGGGAAACTGGAATATGTAATATTTAAGGCAGTTCATGTTCATTAAGGAATTTATAATAATGTCAAAATCCGGAATCCCTGTGCTTGATTGTTTGTTTTTAAAGTTGTCAATAAATTGGAATGGAATGGAATATAGAGTTTAGGCGAAAGGCCAATCACTGGGACCTGTTAGGTTATTCAGCGCTGGAAAGGGAATTGAGAATGGGTAGGTTTGACAGGAGTAACAGGAGGAGAACCTCGCAGTTGTACTATGAAATAATTGGTAGGAGAAGGTGGACAGCAGGGAATGAAAGGGGTTGCAGCTAGGGGCCGAAGGGACACTGCAAAGAATCTTTAGTAATGCCTACAGTGCTCCGGTTGAAAGTGGATGATAATTTTATATTTAGTCAGTATAAGAATTAGGCTAATCAGTTGGTCCGCTGGTATAGTGGTTAGTGTCATGGTATGCCACTCAGATGTCGCGGGTTCGCGTCTCCCCCAGGGCGATGAAAAATCACTGGCTTTGTATCATGATCAGTTACTGCCGCAATGTGAGGTCTACCGTGGGAGGTTAAAACCAACATTTTCTGGAAGCTTGAATTTCAAGTCAATGGCTCCTGTGTGTTTGTTCCATATGAATAGCTGTCATCTACTGAAATATTATTATTATTATTATTATTATTATTATTATTATTATTATTATTATTATTATTAATTCATATCACCGTCATTTTTGTTTTTTGTTCGTAGTATACGGTAATGTTTCTTACTATAGGCTGTAATCCGCGTGTTCAGTCATCTGTTACGAATATGATTTACATTGTAATGTTGCCGTGACGACTTGAATACTCTCAGGCTGCGTTTAGATAATGATTACCAAATTCTTGAAAACTCACCTAATGACTAAAGTGAAGAACATGGAATTAGCCCATATTTTAGTTTTTATATGAGACGAAAGTTTTTGTTTTCTGTGTTGTTTGTATTTTAAGCCCCTTCCTTCCTTTACTCCATTGTCACTATTCAGGCAAGTCTCATGTCTCTCCCGCTGTTTTCTTGTCAACAGGTAGAGAAATCACAGGGGGAAGTTGAAGTTCTGTCTGTTTGAAGGTAACTTTTGGCTACTCACTCAGAGGGAGAAACTTGACATGCTATAAAAGCAGTAGAACTTTTGTTCGGGAAAAGGCGAAAACGTTTTGTGATGTGTCTCTTGTCAGTCTGAAATGACAAATGAATTGGTTTCGATGCCAATGCAGAAATATCAGTGCTGCTTACAGTATTACATTTTAATGTGTAGCCTACAGTGATGTTATTATGAAAATTGAGACCTAACATGATCTTCAGTAGCCTGTAAAATAGGAACGTGACCATTATATGTATTTTTTCTTCACGACATTTGAGTGTGCAGTTTTCGTACATATAAAACATATTCCCATCAGTTCGCAGAAAAAAGCTAATTTACAAGTATTTATTCAGATTACGGGAAAACCAAGTTTTTTTTTTTTTTTTAATCGTCACTGTATAATAGGCTATGTACTGTATCTAATCTTGATAATTACCATAATATAAGTAGGAACAAAAGTTTCAACAATATCAACAATTTACTTTCGTACCCTAACAATATTTTATAATTTTTTTGACATTAGGCTATATTGTCAGTGTGTTATTTTGTAAATAGTTATTTTTTTGTAGAATGTTTCACACGAGGCCGCTTTTATTTTTGACATTCAGTATCCGATATACTAATCATTCAAATTATGGTCATCTGTCAGCAGTCTCAAATCTTTAAGTTGTAAATCCAGTATAAAACGCTATTCCCTGATAGGTTAGATATTCGAGGAAAGAGCATGGTAGGCTACACAGCATAGACTCATTCATGTAATTTTGATTTGTGACTATGTTGCTGGGATTTGGTGAGCCCACAAAGCAGGAATAAAAGATGAAAACGATGGTATTAGACGGTTTGTAAAATCAAGGATAGTAAAAAATAGATATATAGGCTATACTGATAAAATCTTATATGGGTAACTACAGAAGAATATTAACATTGAAATGCATAGATTATAAAATGTACACGCTAAAAATATTTATGTCAACCGGAAAGGTAGGATAAAATTATATTTGTTAATGTTTGGTAAATTTAAGTCAGTTTTGATAAAATTCTGCTTGTAATACCGTTAAAACTGTAAAATATTGTAGATTTTCTCTACTAAAAAAAAAAAAAAAAAAAAAAAAACTCATTCTGTGTGTATGGTAGTCACTCCGGCTCATCTTCAGTGACGGTGAGAGGGAGGAGAGCGAGCAGCACTGCACTGGATCAGGTTACCGCCTCTGCGAAACGTTGCCAAGTTGTCAATTTTCTGTGGGATTAAATGCGGTAGTTTAGCAAGAGCTAAAAGGAACGGCTTCTCATACTTTCTTCAGTAAGGAATTCATCATACCTTTTGATTCATTTGACTGAATTAGGCTATGTGATTTATTTTCTAGCCACTGGAAAGTACTGTTCAAGCTCTTCAGAGTTTTATTCGAGTAGTTTCGAATACAGTTTCCCAATGGCAAGAAAATTATTCATTTATTCGAAAAACTCAGTTTCCTCGGCTGAATTTGGATTCGTCTGAACCCTACAGTACTTGGCACACCGAAAGTCACGTATTAATGGTAACTTCATCATTGTAATTGGACAAGTATCTAGTGCTTTTGTTTGCACTTTGAGATTTCAAACATGTCATTTGGCGTGGAACAGTGTCCACAACGCTGTCGTTTGGCCTTGAAACTTTTGACTATACAGCCTGATCAGTGTAGGATTAGGCTATAACACGAAATAGGCCTATGCTGCTAAGAGGAACATTATTTGATCTTTGCCATTTGCCATGCAGGCAAATGGTGTAAGGTTTTTATGCTCAAGTTCTGGAATTTGAAACAAGTTTTTACCATAAAAAAGTTGCTGACATATATAATTTTAAACCAGTAACCTCTATCATTTGGATTCATTTAATTTTTTTCTAACTTGTTATGTCATTTGATCTCTTTTATTTTAATGTTTAGGATGTGTTCAGTAGGTTTCTGAAACATGAAGCAAACGGAATGTGAACCTTATTGATCATGTTCCATCTTTTGCCTCATTTTATTCTCAGATTGATGGTCAGTTTTGGTTGTTGTGCTTGTTTTTTTGTTGTTGTTGTTCTGTAAATTTATGTAACTTTTTATAGTGTTAGAATTTATGCCTACAAGAGGTGTGATTAAAGAGGGAAGAGCTTGGTATGGAACCTCGGCTTAGTCTTTCCCTGTAGTATTCAATTATATTTGGCTTTTACCTTTGTGTGTGTATATGTATATATATATATATATATATATATATATATATATATATATATATATATATATATGATTAGTGGGCTACCAACTACACCATAGCCTACACTCTTGTAAAACACTTGATCCACAAAACCCACACTGCTCTTTTGCTATTAATCATTCTCTTATCAGTCTTACTTTATCAGTCACATTCCTATCATACACCTTTCCGAGGATAGCCTGCTTGATTGATAGCCTAAGTTCCCATACATGTAGTAGTTGAGCTCTTATCACCTGTTCCTATATATGAGAGTACTTATGCTATTCTGAATATTTCCCCAGTCCAAATATACTGTACGTTATAGCCTCCACTGATCAGCAGTCGAGTCCAGCGATTACCACTGTAACCTGCCTCATTATTTCTTTTGTAATACCATTAATTGTTTGCACCTTTCCTTTCGTATCTTATTTATCATCCTTACATTCTCAGTAGACATTCCGTAAGTATTGTCAGATTTAATCTCAACATTAAAGTGACAGCGTGGGCGTAAAAATCGGTCTAAAAAACGTTATGCCATATGGCTGGAATAATGAGGAACGTTTGAGGGAGGACAGAATGGATAGTTGCGAAACACTGGATAAAAAAACGAGTTGTGAACGCAGCGTGGCGTGGCTGGTGTTTGGCGATGAAACAATTTTATGAAGTGATGGTGAAGATAAATACCAGAAACTGGGGCAAGCTATTTAAGAGAGTAAAGTTGAAAGTGAATGCTGGCGAGAGTTAGGTCTTGAGGGTAATTGGCTAGCCAGGAATTTGGGAAATGAGTACGGTGCGGATGGTGGAAGGACGGAGTTGGTAATTCAAGTTAGATTTAGTGGATGGACAGAATGGGAAACGAGCTGAGTTACAGAATAGGCGAAGCAATGAAAATACTATAGAGAGTCGGCCAATAACAAGCGATCTCCATGCGGAAAGCGTGATCTCGGGCGGCTAGATTGAAACTCCCGGTCCTACACATAGCCTATATTGCAGAGACAACACTAAAGCGGCACATTGCCTTCCCCTCGTTTAATTATTATATAAGAATGCGTTATTACATTACAGGGAGATTAATCATTAATGTACAATACATTTCGAAATATTGTTCTGAGATCCTTTGTAGTTGAAGTACAGAACTGTGGATTCTAATCTGTACCTATCTCAAATGCATGGTGTAATTTGTAAACAAACCGCCGACAGATGGCTAGCCAAGTCATTTCTCATTATTCTAAAGTTTGGAAGGATACTCAGGGAGAATGGTTAAGTAATAAAGTAATTTTTATTTATTTGGAATAAATTTGTTCTTAAGGACAAATCAATAAAAAATACTGCTTAATCAATAGGCATAGTTATAAGGATAAAACAATAAAAATACTGCTGAATCATTAGGCATAGGTATAAGGATAAAAAGTAAAAATACCTTCCAAATCAACAGGCATACGCCGACGTTTGCTCGGCCAAGATTCTTTTCCTTATTGTTACCACTCTTACAGGCCCCTCCCCCCCCTTTTTTTATTCTCGTGGCATAACGATTCGATCATTTTTGCCACAGAGAAATTGTTTTTTTATATAGGCTATGCGAAATTAAGTTGTACTTAGAATAATGTTCAAATGCAATAGCATCATATAAAGGGAGTAGTTTAAGGCATAGCCTAGGTCTAACCTAGGCTAACAAACTTCATTCCTTGTTCAAAGCAGTAGTTAGCCTAGGCTGCGAAACTCATTTTCTTGCTGTCACTAACATATGAGACCTATTCTTTTGATGAAAATATAAATTAAACCAGGATTTGTTACATAAATAAAAAATACAGCTATATTTTTTTACTTTGCCTATAATAATAGGGATTATTTTCTACGGTTTTTTTTTTACGTCGTCCTGAAATACTCTCCCCAAGTATGACGTCACGGA
Organism: Macrobrachium rosenbergii; assembly: GCF_040412425.1. NCBI lineage: Eukaryota > Metazoa > Arthropoda > Malacostraca > Decapoda > Palaemonidae > Macrobrachium > Macrobrachium rosenbergii. Next base: position 14,430,353 of record NC_089768.1, on the reverse strand, counting down.
ATTTTGTTGAGAAACCACGTTTGATAAAATGTATTTTGTTTAACAACTTGAACGCTACCTTCACATGGATAAAACTTAAATTTTTATGACATAGACAATATCCTACAAGCCTACCTAGGCCTACTGCAAAGAATCCTTGATGGCTGACAGGATACAACCTGTGCCCTTAGGCATCACAGTGACATGGTCAAAAGACGATCGTTGGTGACACAACCAGTATCCTTAGGCCTATGTGCTACTAAGCACTTTTAATAAAGACCAAGATTTTGTTTTTTACTTTATATTATGCAACACATATAAGATTAATGATGTTCTGGTTTCAAAATTGAAATCGCCACTGAACTTGTGTGCCACAATGTTATGCTGAAAACACAAGACGTGTTAACAGAGAAAGTGTAACTACTAACATGCCATTTATCTGACCTGTACAAAATGTGTAAATAAATTTCAGTATGCTTTGCTTACCTGTGGAATGTTATTCCATTTTCTTCTGAAGAACTCCTGTTCCCATTTCTGCAATTTATAAGCAGCACAAGATACCGTTATGAAGATAAAGCACTTATTTAACTGCCGAGGTTCCCAGGTGTTTGAAGAGGTCTGCAAGGCTCTGCACTGCCGCCCTGGTGGCAACGCGTTGAACTACGTACATAGTACTAGTACAGTGCGGTACTTAACTAGTACAGTACCTATAGGTAACATCTCCAATTACTGTATTGTTGCCAAAACGCGGATAATTAAGAAAATTTGCGAAGATTTGATCCAAATATATGGATGCAGAGCTGAGACCTGTACGCAGTAAGCATGGGTCTAGGTCCGCAGATGTAGTGCAGGACTTTTAAATCATATTTTCCAGGAATAAAAACTTTGATTAAGAGTGTTTGTAAATCCTAAGTTTTGGGGGAAATGAGAAAGAAACAGATTGTACTAGATGTGCAAGATATGTAGTTCATTGGCGCAAAGAGTTCGACACGCTGCAGGTGAGTCATCTATGTTGGTATCGCAGATGAGATGCCTTGAATTATGGGCATTTTCTGCTCGTACAACTTATTCTGGATTATCTGTTAAAGGATGGAAAGTTTGAGCTTTTGTATAGGGAGATTTTTAATTCGAGGGTTTTAGTAAAAATTTACACAATTTCTCAAATCACCGAACTTTAGGTACTTTTCATAATTCTGTACTGAGCTTTTGAGGAAATTGCACTTGCATTGTGCAGATTTAACGTCTGTTGCTTTTGTGGAGGATCATTTGTTATCCTCCCTTTTAAAATCTTTTAACTCTAATAAACAAAGATGCTCGTACTATAGGGAAGGTGGGAACATGCTACTTGTTTTCAAGTAGCCTTTTTTTTCAGTCAGCCTTTAGCACTTTTGCTTTTCTTTTTATTTTCGAAGCATTTTTATTTAATTTGTAACGTTTTCTGGGTATTCAGAATTTCACTAAAAGTTGCAGAAATGATCAGAACTGACATTTAGTTGAAAAGCTAAAATGAAATAAGCTCATCTTAGATACAGTATCGCCCAATTTAACTATCACAGCTACGTAACATTTTGCCCTTGAAAAGGAAGAGAGCAAATATATATATCTGATATAAAAGCGAAACTAATACGTCAGTGCCATTTCAAATGTCATTGTCCACAGGGCCCCCAGCTTAAAGGGGATGGACTAGACCTAGGCATCCCCGGGTGGAGCGAAAAAGATGGAGAGTCCAAAAGAGCAGGCAATGGAAATACTGCATGGCGCCACCTACGCGGCATTCGTGCACAGAAAAGTTCGTTCGTTTGTTTTCTTCTTCTTGCGTCCTTAAGATAGAAAGCACCGCAGTGCCTTACCACCGATGGAACCTTCACCCTTAAACGCGGTGGGGGCGGCGGAGTAGGGGAAGGGAGGTGCGGGCAGGTGGGCGTTAAGGAATCGGGGTTCGAATATATTTTTATAATCTTCATAATGAATCGTGAACACGCTGTGCTCTGTCCTCCCCCTCCCAAAATAAGTATGGTAAACCAGTAAGGTTTGTTAGGCGATAATATTTTGGTATGTTTTACAGGTAACGGTGATGAGTCTGGTTTTCTTCTCTCTCTCTCTCTCTCTCTCTCTCTCTCTCTCTCTCTTAGCATGTTATAAATGTAATGAAAAGACTACTAGGGTATTCAACCGCTGTTCCGCATTGGAGAACGTAAATTGGTTGCTTTGTCAGCAGTCAATAGGAGCCCAAATACAGACTTGTGCCACCCAGCTTAATCGCTGCTACCTCTTTCTATTAACTTCAGTTATTCTTAAACGCCATATGCTCTCAATAAATCCTAATATAATTCTTTGTTAAGTAGAAAAAGAATTTATTGTAACTCGGTTATGGAACTGAATCCGGGTAAAAAAGTCACAGGAAAAAAGTCACAATAATCTTTCCTAGATAGTGACTCCCAAGGGTTGTAATCCGGTATGTATCCACCTTTGCGGCGTGTTTAGTACAAGCCCGCTGGGGATTTCCGTATAAACATAAACAAAAGACTGTAAATATCATAAAGATAATGATCCCCAAGAAATATTGTGAATTTTTCCCTTGTGACCATATTACCGGCCACCATAAATTAATGTGACTTTTGTTCTTGTGACTTGATTACCGGCCACCACGGAACTGCTGCACTCGACGTGTGTAGTCATTCACTTCACAATATGCACAAGGTCGATACATGATGACTGAAGTGGTTTCAGATTCAATCATCGCTCTGGACATTTTGTAGCGGAAAATAAACAGCGAATGCCAATTTGCTGTTATAAATAGGGCTTTCATTGAAGCTGATAAGGCGCTGTCATTTTGGCTGGATACCTGTCGAGTTCTGCGGTTATCAGGTGGGTACGGTCTTCACATCCTGATAAGGAACGTGTCGTTGTGCCTTCTACTTTCTAACCCCACCGCAATTTTAGTCCTAGTCCAATCAAGTTGTAAGTGTCCTGTAGTGTTTTTTTTTTTGTTGAAAAAATGAATATAGGTTTTTCATAAGAAAAACTTTGTCTTTGAACATCACTATTAAGCCATAGAAAGTTTAGCTTAGCCTACTCGCGGAATTACGTTCAGTGTAATTGGGAAAGGCCATGTTCATAAGTTCTCCAACCACGATCAGTACCCGCAGGCAGAAAAATGTGCCTCTCTCTCTCTCTCTCTCTCTCTCTCTCTCTCTCTCTCTCTCTCTCTCTCACTTTTAAACACGGTATGGCAACCTATATAGGTGTCAGCCGATGTGATTTTGCCTTTTTAAGCTACTTGAAATAAATAAATTTTACCTTGAGGTTCTTGTTCCCCTAAACTTCACGAATCTTGGAGAACCAGTTTTGTAACTACGCAGGGGTGTGTGTGTGTGTGTTGGAGGAGGGGGCGACTTTATTTGATCATGATTAAGAAGGAAACAACACTGCGAGGTTTACAACTTAGGGGCATTATTAAATTAAATAAGTATTTGTTAAGAAACTTAACACTAGAAGTAGGCCTAGGCCTAACCCTGTCACCTTGCGTAGAGATGTACCAAACATGGTCTGGTTACCAATCACGTAGTTAGTTGGTAAATGATTTGGCAGACCTCTGAACTCTTTTAGGTTCTTCTCGGGCTGGGAATCTTGAAGCGTAACTTTACACCAAGCTGCCAATATTGGTGGCAAAGATTGACGTCGCACCTATTTGTTACCTGGCCAGGCCTATGTGTAGCCTTCGATTACCTTTTTTTTTTTTTGCGTGGGAAGGAGAGAGAGACCGACCAATTTCTGTAGTCTGGCGTCACTACTACACAAGTCATGGACACCAGCAAAAATAAGAATACACTGTAAGTTAAAATAGCAGAGCAGAAGTTCAGTTAGCCTGTTTTAGCGGATTTAAATTACGGAACATGATCAAAGAGGTGTATTTACGTCAATAATTTTGCTAAAAGCATTGAATGAAAAAAAAAACACCTGTTTTAAGGTGAGAAATTGATTAGGCCAGTGCGCCGCAAACATGTTTAGGTACAAGTTATCAAGGCCAGTCGAAACTGGCCACAAGGTTCAAGTTGCATGACGTATGGTGGGTCATTTAGGCCTATATATACGAAAATCGTTACAAGTTGTTACTGCATTTAGGCCTACGCCAATGGCAATAATGACTGTTATATTCGGCTTCTTGGGCGCGTGATAATTGACAGAGTAATTTTTTTTATCATTTTTTTTTTATGGAAATAATGGTGTCATCCCAAGAAGTAAGGCCTAACCTGAGTAATACGTTCTGTGGATGTATTTCGAGTATCAAAGAATAAGAAGATAAAGAGATGATAAGAATCTTATGGAAGAGAAGAATGAAATTTATCAAACGGAAGTGGAAAAGCCAGTTAAATAATTAAAATGTCAATAGGCGTAAAATGTATATGAAATCGTAAAGTAAAAACATATAAAACTGTCAAGGATAAAGAAGCAGTCATGTGCAAACGGGCTATTAAAAGATGACAGAAAACTAAAAACAGATTGAATTAAATGTCGGAACACAAATAGAGATCCTAATTATACTCATTTTAAGCAGATTTGGAAAAGGTCCACCATTATAGCCAAAACTCGATTTGGTCAGGATCAACGCCGAAAATAGAAAACGAACGAAAGAAAAAGAATGATCCGTTGTCAGATTACCTCCCGTGCTCGCCGGGAGTTGCTTTTCCACCTAAAAATAGAATCCTCGTGTTAACTGAGATCCTCTTTCGAGTTTTCACGACGCGAAAGCCCTTGGTGCGTGGGTAGGTGGGGGCCAAGGATGGGGGTGCGGTTGTCATGTGGTTGGACAGTGTGCTTTGGGGATTACAGCCTGCAAAATCAGATGTAGTGAAACGTGCTTCTTGAGAAGGGGAGGTTGGAGGTCGCTCGTTGCCTCCTCTTCCGCTCTGTCTTGGTCAGAGTTACGTGTATTTTTTTGCAAGGTCGACCTAATGTTGCGTCTTCATAACGAAAAAAAAAAAGCTTCAGGTATCAGGTGACGCGTAAGCTGGAAGCGATGTTGTCTGTTTAAAAAAAAATTGCATACTGTAGAGACATTGTCGGTTTGTGAATGTAATTGAGAAATAAGTTTGTAACCGCCACCGATGAAATCAACATCACTAAATTCGTAGGTTGTGCATTAAAAAGATGGTTCTAAGGAAGGCCCTTAAATTCGTTGTAATAAAGAGACCGATATGCCAGCAGAAACCACGAAAAGAGGGTGGGGGTGGGGTGGGGGGGAAAGAATAACAAAAAACAAATGAATGCTTGAAAACTGAGATTACAAAATGAAAGGAGAAAACAAATCCAGAACTTGGCACAGCGGGAGAGAAAGTGGTAAGCTCTGCAGTTCAAGAGTTACTGACAGGTGTTGTGGAGTCATACGAATGGATGAGAATATTCTCTTTTAAGCTTATCAGAACAGTGGATGAAATAGCCCCAAATAGAGAGAGTGAGATAGCGAAGCCACTTTGTGACAAAGAAAAGAAGAGGAGGCAAAAGCGTGGGGTCAATGAACCGACAAGTTGCCTTTGATTTAGTCGCATGTCGAACAGGAAGAAACGCCAAGGCACTTGAAACATGGGAGTAATATTTCCAACTGAGACGGCTACGACAAGATTAAAGTTTGAATTGAGAGAAATCACTAATTTTCCGAGATATATTTAGACATTTCAGGTAGCCTACGTGATCTCTCAAAAAGAAATATGAAGTAACCAGGGAACACTCAGAATGTTGATGGCTGCGAAATGGAAGAACAGGAAATCTTTGAGTTATGCAACTTCACTAAGTAGTGGGATTCCCATTGAAGCATGATCTCTAGATCAGATTTTTATTTTTACTTTTTATTGAAAGGATTAAACTTGCATTATTTACAATTACAATATTTACAATATGGCTACAGTATGCATCAACTCAATATACAAAGGCATTCATTTACATAAGGATAATCCCTCTAAACTGACACTTCACACATCTTGCTTTAGTTTCTGGCTGCTCAAAAACAGTAATTAATATACTCAGAATTAGCAGACTATGTAAGTGCAATTTGAGGCCGAGCGTAAACGTCAGAATGCTGTCAAGCTATTTTGACAATTTAGTAACTGACAAAAGCATGAATATGAGAAGAGGTAGACCAGAATAAATCACGCGACAGGGAAAAAAGAGTAATAAGAAAACATAACTGGACACCACTAAAAATGGCAAGGAAATATGAGTTGCATCGTACAGCAGATAGCCTGCAGCGTAAAGCAGTTAAAAAAAAGACTGAATGAGTGTAATAATAGAAGTATAAGCAGGAAGTGTGGTTAGCGTAGCCACATGCCAGAATGACAAATGCAGTAGACAAAGAAGAGTGACAACTGAAAACATTTTTTTGTTCCCCACTGTCATAACCAAGTGCAGTACTAGCAAGATGTGAAATATGATCCCAGTTCATCTTACCTAACGGAGACCATACTGCTGATCTAAAAAAGGAGCGTCGAATTTTATTTCTTTTGAAAGGAGTTTGTTATAATTTCTAATGCCACTGTTAGTAAAAGACATAACCAAAGAATGATGGTGAGGTGAAGGATAAAACAACAACTCTTCTTTCGGAATGGCTGCAGTAACAAAGGTTGAGAGAATTGATAATCAGGCAAAAGAACTGCGGATGAGGAGAGCCGGTTCATCTGCAAATATCGCATGGGGTAGGCTTGCCCTTCTGGTCGACAAGAATGCAAAAACCGTACTGATTTTCTGACCATAGATTTATACTGAAGGTCCAAAACCCCATGATGGGAAGAGTAGAGGGGGTTGGTACCATTTGCATTCCTGGGAAATGCAAACTGTGTCAGGGTTTTCACCTCAATATGCTATTTCCATTTAGCTGTTTACAACTCTTGGCAAACTGGTTGAAAGATGTGTTACACTTGTTCGTACTTAATGGTTTAGACTGTACACCTATTACTGGCAAGATATTTTTGACTACCTTTGTGATGTGGAATTTTCTTTCTCTAGGTATAGTTTCATAAACATCATTTAGTAGATGCATCTTTTTCTGGTTATAATTAAAAAAAACTGTTAAGATCGTGGCGTAAGAAGTATTTATCACAAAATAAATAAGGGCCAAAATGAAATGGCAAGTTAAACAGGTTCAGAGGCTTATATACCATCCTTACTAAGTTAGAGGCTACATCAGTTTGTAGTGTTAGATCAATTTGGAAGTTGAATAGACCGGGACCTCCACCTAGGCCTAATTGTCTTTTAAGTGAAAAAGAGGTGGTGCTGTGAAATGGTACTATACGGTACTAGATTTTTATCAGAAAGAGGTAGTTAATTTATTGGCGTAAAAGACATGGAAATATGTCTTTCATTCTAAACAGGCTGATTCTGGAGTGATATTAGCCCAAAGTTCCTCGCAAGTTCCGTTGTTTGCGAAAATAATAACATGGGTAGGCCTAATGTAGTGGATGTTGCTGTGCAGAGCTTGAATAGGATAGCTTTTCGTGCTGTTGGCTTTTATCGAGTATTGGATTAAATTTACGACTTCGTCGTTGTCAAAAATATTGCGTGACTTGCAGTATTGAATTTTTAAAAGGAATATTTCGTAAGATATGTACACTTCCTTATGAGTGCAATACACACACAACACACATACATACATCATAAGTATGTATGTATGCTTTTTTTTTTTTTTATTCCGGAAGCTTCCTACTTGTCATTAAAATTAGTATTGATGGTGATGTGAATAATATACGTGCAGATGACGAAGAATTTCTCTGCACTCGAAAAACAATTTTACATCTGTGTGGGATAAAAGAACAATAACATAACAAGGTTAATGTTGCTTTAAAGAACTTTGTCTTTTTGCCCCTCGAACGTTAAAGATGAGACTTCAAACTGCGTCAGACGAACGCTAAAGTTAGTAAACAGAATGAGATAAGTAGTCAACAGGAACATGTGATGTGTCGAGTTGAGTGGAAATGTCATTGCGCCACATAAAACAGTTACGATAAGAAAAATGGTTCACGTGCTGTGTATCAATATCGCATTGTAGGCTACAGACACGCATATATGTATATGAGTATATATATATATATATATATATATATATATATATATATATTATGTGTGTGTGTACAATACAATACTGATACACAATATGTGAACGATCTTTATATATATAGCTTATATAGGCCTATATATATATATATATATATATATATATATATATATATATATATATATATATATATATATATATATATATAAAAACAGTTGTATATAAAAAAAAATGGTTATATATATATATATATATACACACACACACACACACACATTACACACACACACTTAAAACAGTTATATATATATAAAAATATATTATATATATATATATATATATATATATATATATATATATATATAGTACACACACACACACAGTACAACACAATACTGATACACAATATGTGAACGATCATTCATATACACATATATATATATATATATATATATATATATATATATATATATTATGTATATATATAAGCAAACCTATTAATGTTTAGTTCAGCTGTAGCCTATAAACAACAATGATGAACGCGTTATTGAGTCCGTCTGATTAGCCCTATGCCACTAGTGCACTGATACCTTATCAGTGCAATGAACACTGTTGCAGATTACAATGAGACCAAAGATTGAAGGATTAAGGTACGAGAATAAACCTGGTGGGAGGTATCACAAACTACGAATAGATCGAATCGGTATTTTATTGATAATGATTTACATTTCTTCTGACGGATGCGTTATGAAGTCCCAGTTAGGAAATGTCAGAGGTGATCGATATAAGAGTGGTGGGGTGGTGACGCTGTGTTTAACCTGTTTTTGTTGTGCTTGATAGCAAAGTTCACTTTTAAGCTACGGTACCTGATTATAACACCTCATTACTTATTCACAGGTGTGGGACCTGGGACCTTGAACTCCAAGCCGATAATAAAGATTGCTGTTGTGGTAATTACGTGGCTTGATTATGAAAAAGAAAAAAATGAGATTACTTGAACAACCTAGCCTGAAAATGTTTTTGAATATTTTTCCTCTTGTGAAAACACTAAAGGAAATAATTAAAAGAGAGAAACTTATTTGTATTAGGGAGCAGGTTTTAGATAAGCTAAATTGGTTAGCTTACATTCAAAGTAAAGCGAAGAGGCAAAATACAAAGAGAAAATTCTCGAATGGAAGTAAAGAATGTCAGAAAACGAAGCAACACAACCACCTAGGGAAATAGATTGTTATCATTAAGCTGTTTCAGTTCATTTAGACTGGGATGTCTTTGAATCGGTATGATTGATTGTTTTTCATACTTTGTCTGTGTGCGTACACAATTATTTATCGGCGGATTTTTATGAAGCTTTACCCAGAAGGTGGACCTAGGCTAATACCCTTTGCTATCGTAGGCTCGAAAAAAGTAGGGAGTGTGGGACTCTTAACCACGAAGTAAAGAAAGGGTTAACGAAGACTTTATCATCATGGTTTTTTTATGTCAAGTTTTTCTATTGCAAGGTTAGACAAGTACACATATACCCTAAATATATATAAATATATGTTATTCAAGTACTGTTTACGTTAAACTGCGACAATTTTACCATGTAGGCCTAGATGACTTTGCAGTTTGCACTCGTGACCGAATCCAAAGTTGGAAGAAGCCTCTTAACTTCAGTATCGTGATTTCTTCTCATCAAATTGTAAACAGGGACCGATGAAAAGGGATGGAAACAAATACTGGGAACGTAATAGTATTTTAAGGTGTGTAGCGAAGTCGTGAGTAACAGGCTGTCTACAAACTTACCGATTTATTCAAATAAATAGACAGGTCAGTAACGCTTGCGAGCGGAAACGTAGTGCTGGACACAAGGACATAAGCTGGCCAGGTAAGATTGGATGGTGTGTGGGTCCGTTTAGGACCCTACAAAGGTTTTTTTTTTCCCCCAAATTACTGAATCTCGAGGCCTTTGCCAAATGAACTGCTAGTCTAAGGTTCTTGGTTCCACTGAGAAGTGTTTGGTAAAGGTCAGGTTTCTCTCTCTCTCTCTCTCTCTCTCTCTCTCTCTCTCTCTCTCTCTCTCTCTCTCTCTCTCTCTGTGTGTGTGTGTGTGTGCTTGGTAGCACTGATATCAGATTATTTTGGTAAACCTCTCGGTCACAAAATGATTGTCATTCCAGTTTTCTCTCTCTCTCTCTGGTAATATGTGGTTATTCCTGTAAACGGTGCAGACTTTTTGCCACTGAAGTTCTCTCTCTCTCTCTCTCTCTCTCTCTCTCTGCGTGTGTGTGTGTGTTAACGATATCCGGTTATTTTTGTAAACCTCTCGGTCACGAAATGATTGTCATCAAGTCTCTCTCTCTCTCTCTCTCTCTCTCTCTCTCTCTCTCTCTCTCTCTCTCTCTCTCTCTCTCTCTCTCTCTCTCTCCTTGTGGTATTGATATGTGGTTATTGCTGTGAACTTCTCGGTGCAAACTTGTCATTGAAGAAGTTCTCTCTCTCTCTCTCTCTCTCTCTCTCTCTCTCTCTCTCTCTCTCTCTCTCTCTCTCTCTCTCTCTCTGAGGTCATGATATGCGGGTATTTCTGTAAACCTCTCGGTGCAAAACAAGTCTCTCTCTCTCTCTCTCTCTCTCAGTGGCAGTGATATGTGGTTATTCCTGTAAACCTCTCGGTGTAAATTTACTGTCATTAAAGAAGTTCTGTGTGTGTGTGTGTGTGTGTGGTAATGATTTGCAGTCATTTCTGTGAATCTTCCGGTGCAAAATTATTGTCATTAAAGTTCTGCAAAAGGATGTATTTTTTCGTTTTTTTCTAAGTGTCAGTGGGGATACTCGCACTGTAATTGCCCAGAGTGTGTGAAGATTCTGACCTATTTCGTCATCAAAGCGCTGATTTAATCCTCCGTGTAGGCGCAGTGGAAAACAGTGCATATCAGATTAGAAAACTTTTGTAATTATCCCCATCTTTGTAGCATATCAGATTAGGAAACTTTTGTAATTATCCCCATCTTTGTAACAAGTTGACTTAGACTGGTTCCAGTCAGTCGACCGTGAAAATGGCCCACGCGCCCATCATGCAACAGGTTTTGATGATCGCACTACCTAAGGCAGTTCTAGCTCCGGAAATTTTACATCTCCTCGTGGGAAAGGCTCAGCAACTCAAGTTTATTGTAAAAAAAAAAACCGATAAAAAAAAAATAATTCATGTTTCTTGTACATTTTTTTGTAAAAGTATTTATCTATGATTGTTTGTTTTGTACCATATTTGAGTATCAGTAAAGGTACTTCATTTGTGAATGGTTGAAGTGTATGACTTATATAGTCTATTAAGGATGTAAGATTGATGATTTGTCTAAATATAAGTGTATATATTTAAAATGTAAAATCTGGTTATAATGTATTATTTAAAATAAAAGAAAAAGAAAGCTTATTGTGCGAAGTTTTTGCTGATGTGATATGAAAGTGTTGCCTTCGTCGACTTGAACTGGGAAACCTTATCGTACCGGAATGAAGCGAACCTGTGTGAGAAATTATGTGAAATGATAAGCTATAGATTTATTGATTTAGGCCTATTTCATCCCTTTTTTTAAATTTTTATATTAGATCTGCGAGTCCAGTGGCAAACAGAAACACAGTATCCCGCTGTGCAGGTTTGGAGTTCTCTTCCTGCTTCTGTATTCAGAGATTTATTAACGTAGCCTATCTTTCAGAGGTTTGGTCTATCGTTATCCTGGGGGTCTAATCTCTCCGTTTAATTGTTTAATATTCCCTCAAGCGTGGGCTACAGAAGAACATTATACTTCGATCAAGAAAATAATTTTGTTGGTATTGATCCTGAGTACATATCACCATTTTTTTCAAGTCTTTGGTTATTGTCTTTAGCGCCCTACAATTCTTCGAAATTTTAAAAATTATGAAATTTGACAAGTAAAATTATTCAAAGTTATGTTTACAATCTCACCGTCGCACTATAACAAAACTAATGATGATTTCAGGCCCAATATCCAAAGAATACCATTCTTTAGATATTGGTTAGGCCTACGCTTCGTATGAAAGATCCAGATATCGGAGAAGTAAATCTAGCCAATCCACTGAAAATCTATTTGATTTTCTCACACTAAAAAAAAAAAAAGTTTGATTTACTCACAGTCAGTTCAAATCACAACACCATTTGGGCGAGTACTTGTCATCTGGTTACTTCGAGGGTTTTCACTTTGGGAAGGTCGTAGGTCGTTCCTTCTCTCTGATGCTACTTGGCAACTAGAGGGATTTGACAATTGTCACTTAACATGTCGGGCTTCGAAGGGCTATGCATACGAATGTACCAGCTCTTTCGTAACCGTTATCTTTTCTCTTTTAAAGTAGGATTTGTGTCGTACATTGAGGGAGGTAGATTTTCTTTTTAAGGGTCAACCCAGTACCCTAGGTAACCTTGTTTGTATTAGACTTCAAGGTTGTTCCCTCTACAGTTTACTGTCAGTTCTTTAGTGAGTACATAATTGCCACCGATATATTTTCGTTGTTGACGGTGCAACTTCTGCTCACTTAGGCCTATGTGTAGCGGTGCTCATCTGAATCTATCTTATGAAAATTGTCGGCCAATGTTTTCATTCATGGTTTTTCTGATGTTGCATTTTCCATGCCTGATTTGAAACGTAGCCGAGGGCCCCCGAATTCTAACGTTATGCAAACTTCTGGAGCTCCAGAGCTGCTCATCTTGACGGATTCAGTTTTCCAAGAGGCTGCAAAGTCCTTCAGATTGATTTTCCGTGTACTTGATATCTTGTAGTATGATTCCAGTATCCTTCACGTAGCATGTTATGAAAATGTCAGTTACAAACATCTAATACAACATGGGTCGGTCGGGAGCCAGGTAGCTCCCGGCATAGAGGTCCTTCTCGGGGCAGCCTTCTCAGGAAGGAGGCAGGTCTCCTGCCAGGCCGAGAAGTATCCCTAGAGGAGGGCCTCCCTTAAGGAATGCCCCCCAAGAGGGAGCTAGGGCACCTCTTCCAGGGAGTCCCTCCTCTGGCCTTGCCTTCGTAGGAGGGAGTCAGGGTTTCGGCCATCCTCTCTAGCTAATTACTTCTTAGAACAGTTGTGGGATTTTCGCGAAGTTTCACCCTAGTCTGCAAGAGACTACATTCTCAGTCTACAAGAGACTAGGCTATACATTCTCAGTCTACAAGAGATCACATTCTCAGTCTACAAGAGGTTACATTCTCTTGGTGTTATGTAGTGATGGCGCCTTGTACAGTGCTTCTCGTTTATTCCAGACGTTGTTGTCATGAGGTTGATAAATGCACGGACAACTGAAGGTAGACCAGTGCTTGATTTTTTTTTTAGCCTAAATTCTATGAATCTAATCCTGCCAAGTTGGGATGCATCTCTGTAGGAAGGCCTAACCACTGGGGTGGGGGCCAAGACTTCTTAGGGAAGCATCCAGAGATGCCTTTCCAGAGGGAGAAAGGGCACAGCCAACAGACATGTCCTTCTTCACGGCTGCCTTCCTAAGGGGGAAGCAGGGCTCCTACCAAGCTGGAAAGGCATCCCTGAAGGAGGGTATCCAGTGCCTCCTTTTGGATGCCTTCCCAGAGGAAGTCAGGGCATCCCTGCAGTGAGGCCCTCATCCAGGGCTACTCTCCTAGGAGAAAGGTAGGGCTCCCACCAGGCCGTAAAACATCATTACATGGATGATGGCCAAGGTTTCCAATGGAAGGCATAACTTTAGGTGGGTCTCCAGCCCTTGTGGATGCATCAGGGGTCCCTTAGAGGAAAGGCAGCTCAGGAGGAAGTCCTCCTGTGTGGTTGGTGGGCACCCCTGGTCTTCCCATAGAAGGAAGCTATGGAGGAGAGAGCCCCCCAGCAGAGTGTGGTGTCCAGTCCTTCTTGGGGAAGACAGACCCAGAGAAGGGCCAGCTGATCTGGCAGGGGCATTGGGATTGAAGGGGAAGGCTTACCAAGCAGACGGCTAATGAAGCACTTTCAACAGGTTACTTTTTATTGAGTCAGTGAAGGCTAATCTGCTTTTTGATAGGCATTCTATATTATTATTATTTATTATTATTATTATTATTATTATTATTATTATTATTCATCGTTACTTGCAGGTTTGATCAGTATATTTTCAAAGATTAGTATATAGAATGCTAGTTCTTCATTGTTTTGCGTGTCTTCCGAAGAACTCCACTTCATTTAATGAGACATGAATGCCATTTACGAATTGTTATATTTGCGTGTATGCGTACATGTCAACGTAAACGGAATATCCGTAAATCATACATATATTTTTAATATAAATGCCTTACGAACGTATGCATAAAACCACACGGATTATTAATAACTGGGTTAAAAATTTATATACTGCTTATTACTTGTTTCGTAAAATGACGAAGGACCACGAGCGATTGAACACACGAATAACTCTACGGTAAACAAAGAACAAATTTGGTGTGGATTGTTAATTTTTTTGTTTTGGTTTTTTGTAAATTACAAGAATTTTGTATGGATTTCACAGGTGCCCCCAGTAAGCGACACAAGCGGACATCCGAAATTTACTCGTATGTGTCTCTCAGTTAATTTTAACGTTACATAGAGTGATGACAAAATTCTTATGATGTAAGATCGTCATTCCAAACATTTGATCTTCTCGTGATATTTAAAGAACACGCGTGCATGTCCTGCGGGTTCGCGTCTCCCCCAGGGCGATGAAAAATCACTGGCTCTGTATCATGATCAGTTACTGCTGCAGTGTGGGGTCTGCGATGTGAGGTTGAAACCAACGTTCTTTGGAAACTTGAGTTTCAAGTCAGTGGCCACTTTGGTGTGCTAATAATACCCCTAAGCGGATGTAGGTACCAGGATTAACATGTTCGAGAATTCGTTAAAGGGTATTCCGGACGATTTTTTTTTTTTTTTTTTTTTTTTTGTGCTTGCGTGCGAGAATTTCGGCTAACGAAGAGGAGTGGAAAGTTTGAATATGATATCAGGGTTCATGTGCATTTCTCTGTATGCGAATGAACAGACGGGTCTGTGCTCAAAGAAATGTAGATAGAGAGAGGAACAGATATTGAACACAATGGCGATGATAAGGAGATGGCTGAAATTATGCCAATTCGAGCAAGCACATCAATTATCGTTTGCTAGCGAGACCTTCGCTGAATTATTTTAAATTTAAAAAAATTGCTCAAGTGATTGAAGTAAACCACAGGACAGGAATGATTTTGTAAGCTTGATAATGTACCTCAAATTCGATGAAAGCATTTCTTGAAAAATCAGAAGTAACATATATACATTTAAATATGCTTTGACATTTATATATTTCATACAAATTTAACTCGTTTATGATAATTCCAGGAAAAATAAATGCAATCTTGAGTTGTTAATAAGACCGAGGCGGGGAGGGGGAGGGAGGCGCCAATGGCCGAGGGCCCCCACCCCACCCACCACCACTGGCTGCTCCCTTAGAAGGTCGCCACATACGTATTTTATGTTTGAAGTTCATGGCAGTGACTGTTCTCCTTCTCCTCCTTTTCGCGTTTTTTTTTTCTTTAAGAAGTGGGTCATTCATTGCTTTGTTTCGCTCCAAGTCTGCATTTCATTCTTTTTAAGTGAGAGGTTCGTAAGGTTTCTCAGTTATTCGCTGGGCATCTCCAGTGCATTTCCTCGAGCCAGGAACATTCTGATTGTGTTCTGAAATTGCTGAACTTTGTTGCATGTTTTCTCTGTTTTGCATTTAGAATGAGACGTATCAAACGATTTTGTTGGTGCTGTTTTGGCTTGTTATCTGCGCGTCACCTACTCCGAGGTGCAAGTACTAAACATGGCGGAAGCTCCTTGGGACGCCGTGTTTAGTACTAGCTCCTCGGCGATCAAAGTATTGTATACACCCATTTCTATACCGTGTGGTCGACAAATTATTGTATTAATAATAAACGATATCTTCTTGCGGCCGTCTACTTTATACGGTGTTTAGTACTAGCACCTCGGAGTAGGTGGCGCGTAGATAACAAGCCAAAGTAGCACCATTTTATTTTTTTGTAGGCCTAGACATGTTTACATGCATTTTTGGTTTCTTCAGAATAACCAGCATAGACCTTAATATTTTCAGATTAAGTTAAGCTATCAGAGCCGAGTGAAAATAGCTTCATTACCGTTATGGCTTGTAATTATAAATCATAGTTGAGACACTTGGTGGTGATGACATGACATAGCTGAAGTGTTAGTAGGAATGGTAATAGTGGTAGTAGATATTTAAAGGATTTTTAAAGATATACGAAACTCAGTCCCAAAATTAAATAACTATAGTTTGTAAGCAACTAACAGTCTGCTAACTAAATAGGCAACGTGTCTAGGGAGGGATATGCTTGGGTGGTATCAGTAGACCGAAGAATCTGTGTAGAATTTCCTACACTAGTCTCATAGTGATTAGTTTTCTGTTGTCATACAAATATGCGAAGTTTTTTAAAACAGATACGTTTTTCTTTCCTTCTTCCGGATGCGTAGAATTGGCTACACGCAATCGAGCCTGTCTTTTGAAGTACAGTGGCCTGATTTAGAACCAACGATAGACCTGTTATCTCTAATCCAGGCCACGGTTCGAATCCCGGCCGGCTCAGAAACACTTATCAGTTGTAATTTCCTTTGGCTGGAAGTTATTGTCAAGGTATAGTGAATTCGATATTAAATGGTATTCGTGGCTTGATATTTGTGTATAAGTGTAGGTTATGTGACAAAATTCATATATATATATATATATATATATATATATATATATATATATATATATATATATATATATATATATATATATATATATATATATATGTGTGTGTGTGTGTGTGTGTATATATAAATCATGTATGTATGTTTGTATGTATAAGGATATCTGACGTACGTCATTGTAAATATTTGAAGTATTTTCCTTTTTATTTATCGAAGTAAACGGGTTAGCTTATATAGGCTACACACGAGAATTCAAGCTTTAGGCCAGTCAGTTCTTTCAAGGAATATTGCATTTGATTCTGTCGGCATATTTTGACATCTTTCAGTTGCATCCGAAAGTTACAATTCATATGAATGTAAATTAAATAATTGTGGTAAATCTCATGCGGTGCACTGTAGGCATAACTTGAAGTTCTTTGCAGCCTCCCTTCGGCTCCTAGCTGCAACCCCTCCATTCCTCTTACTGCAACTCCTCTCATATTCTCTTTCTTCCATCTCACTTTCCACCCTCTCTGAACAGTGGATTCATTGTGCAACTGCGAGGTTTTCCTCCCGTAACATCCAAGGTCCTTTAAATATACTCAGAATATATATAAAGGCCCTTTGGTCCAAATTCTGTATTCTGTTTTATTGCCTCATCCCATTGTTAGATTTCGTTGCCTAAAGCGTTTGCTTCGTTAGGCCTTATGAAATATTAACACCGACAGAATTGACGCATTCATTCCACGACTAACGTTGGTAGGCTATATAATCCTTCCTTTTGCAATGTTCCCTCAAATGCCTTTTATGCTACGGCGTGCGCAAGGTGATCCTCAAGCAACTCCTGTTGAAGCTTGCTCTCTCTCTCTCTCTCTCTCTCTCTCTCTCTCTCTCTCTCTCTCTCTCTCTCTCTCTCTCTCTCTCTCTCTCTCTCTCTCGTCCAGCCAGTGAAGAATTAGAGGAATATATTTCTGGTGATAGGAATTCATTTCTCACAATAATGTGGTTCGAATTCCACAATAAGCTATAGGTTCCGTTGCTAGGTAACTAATTGGTTCTTGGCCACGTAAAATAAATCTAATCCTTCGGGCCAGCCCTAGGAGAGCTCTTAGGCTAATCAGCTCAGTGGTCTGGTTAAACTAAGATATATATATTATATATAGTCTCTCTCTCTCTCTCTCTCTCTCTCTCTCTCTCTCTCTCTCTCTCTCTCTCTCTCTCTCTCTAAGAAGAAGAAGAAGAAGAAGGAGGAGGAGGATTTTTTTTTCTGACAAGCAGTGTATATGCCTTTGCCCTACCTTAACTGAGGATTTCTTGTCTGTGAGCGTGAGAGAATTTTTTTTTTTTTAATTATACATACTTTATTTTGGTATGTAAATGGTGTTGGTTTAGCTAATATTACATGTTACATCAAGGAGCATCATACACAAATGTACATGAAATAATCACTTCAAGAATGAAAGTACAATACTACAATATAAATCAATATTACAAGATTTAGGCCTATTCATCTAAAAGTATGACACCGAAAACTTGAAACTATCCTTCAGTATAAAAAGAGTAAACCATAATTAGAACATTTAAACTTAAATCTCCTATTGAGTTTACAAAATTCCTCTCAAGTTGTCTCTTGGTTATTTACCCCTGGCCGTATCTTCTTCATGCTCATACACACACACACACAGTCTACATGCAAAACTGTTATTCGCGTAATGGGAAACTACATGGTACGGTACTGATTCTCTTTGGCAGCGTTAGATCTTGTTCAAGCGTGCGAGTTCTTGATACCAGTAAGACTGCACTGATATTTTTGCTTTGTTTCTTGCACACCATTTCGGTGATTAGGAAATTAAGAGATTAGTGAAACAATATTGGAACGCCATGTTTCAACCTCACACACCTCTCTAATCAAAATTATTACGAAGTCTAAGAATGTTGATGGCGCCAACAAACTAGTAAAAAATGCACCAAAGTTTCTTCGGCGCAATCGAGTTTTCTGCACAGCCGCTGCAGCGTATAATCAAGGCCACCGAAAGTAGATCTCTCTTTCGGTGGTCTCAGTACCATGCTGTATGAGCCGCGGCCCGTGAAACTAACCGCGGGCAGGTGGTGGCCTATCTTAAATAGTTGCCAGAGGCGCTCTTGTGGCTAACTTTAACCTTAAATAAAATAAAAACTACTAAGGCTAGAGGGCTGCAATTTGGTAAGTGTGATGATTGGAGGGTGGATGACCAACATACCAATTTACAGCCCTCTAGCCTCGGTTGTTTTCAGGATCTGAGTGCGGACAGAAAAAGTGCGGACGGACAGACAAAGCTGGCACAATAGTTTTCTTTTACAGAAAACCAAAAAGCGTGCATGAAATGGCAAATGTGAGTGTTAAGATGGTTCGATCTAGTGGAGAGAATGGAAAACGGGAAGTTGGCAAAAAGGGTGTATAGTACAAAAGTGTTGAGAGGAAGGAGAAGAAGACCAAGGAGTGCCGTAAGTGGAAGAGAAACGGTATTAGAGCGGAAGGGCTGTAATATCTGGAAAACTAGGTCCAGTGAAATGGAATAGTTTGTTTAGGTCGGTTTGACGTGCTGTTGGAGTGTTTCCCTCTCGCTCTCAGCAGTGAAATATGAAGGGCAGTAACTTGCCATTTTTTTTATGAAGCCATCCTCTTAGGTTTGGGGGGGGAAGGCGTATTGTGGAATACATACATACACTATTTATTTATTGATTCTGTTACCGAATGAGGTGCAACGACCCTGATCTGTTTTGGCGGTGTTCTGTAACACAGATCGCTCCCTTTGATTACCATGACGCCAGGTCTTTGATCTGGCACTTTTCTGATTGGGTGTCATTGAACTTCGCCCTTTTACCAGAAAATCGATTGTGGCTCTGCCTTTGCAGGAAGTTAAGAGAGCGACCTGTTTGCAACTGGGAAATACAGTGAACACCTGGTCCTGCAATTTTTTTTTTTTTTTCAGATGGTTCAAAGGGTGAATTTCCTCTTAATATATGGGGACGCTATATCTCTGTTTCTGTGGCCCACTTTCTCTAACAACTCCTCGTCATATTTCCCGTAAGGGGTAGTGCCATCAGTGCACCTCACGTGGTGCACTGTAGGCATTACTTAAGGTTCTTTGCAGCGTCCCTTCGTCCCCCAGTTGCAACCCCTTTCGTTCTTTTAGTGTACCCCCTTTCATATTTTCTTTCTTCCATCTTACTTTCCACGCTCTCCAGGCAATAATTGATTCAAAGTGCAACTGCGAGGTTTTCCGCCAGTTACTCCTTCAAAGCCTTTCTACTCTCAATTTCCCTACACCGCTGGAGGACCTCATAAGTCCCAGCGCTTGGCCTTTAGCCTAAATTTTTTATTCTAATCCGTTCCGTTCCTCGTCATATTTCACTCTGTTCATTTAATTTTGTTGACATGCAAATAGATTAAGTAACATGATGAGGATTAATAATTTGAATGCAGACTGATTCAGATAAGGGAATCCACTTGAAAGTCAACAAGATGAGTCAGTTGCCATTTTTCTACTCCGAGAAAATTGTGCTTGAAGCTACAGAGTATTTTAGTATTTTCACGTGCAATACTGGATAAGTTTTCTTGGCGTTGTTTCATACTGTGTGAATATTGTACGAATTACGTTGTTGCTATATTCATCTGTTTGTGTGTTGTGATCTTGATGATTTCAGCTGCATATTTTGATTAGACAGTTAGTTTTTTTTATTTTTCATATTTTTATGATTTTTCATATTTTTATATATTGTAGGTTATCTTGTGAATTTACTTCTTTTATGTGGTGTTTGTAAAGCGGTTTTGTTCTTGCTTTGATTCGCGCTTGGTCTTCAAGACCTAAGTTTCATAACCAATCAATCAGTCATTCTTTGATTTCGATGTAACGATTCTATGTAAAATTTCATATCAGAATTGCTTATGGTGTACTTTGGGTCCATATATATATATATATATATATATATATATATATATATATATATATATATATATATATATATATATATATATATATATATTTACTTGTAGTATATATGTAAATATATCTATTTTAAAGATAAATTTCTCAAGTAATTACTCTGTAATCAGTTAGTCTCACTGGGAATTTCATTTAATATTATGTTTCTTTACGCAATTCAGACTTTTTTCCCGTTGAATATTTTGCGATGAAACCTAACTTAAAAGTCCTTTTAATCTAAAACGTGATCTCTTGATTGGATGGTAGAGAGGGTCGATGAATTATACTTTGTTGAGTTTTCTTCTCTCTCTCTCTTCTCTCTCTTCTCTCTCTCTCTCTCTCTCTCTCTCTCTCTCTCTCTCTATCTTAACAGCTGTGTGTGTTTTTTTGCACATTTAATCAACGCCTTTTTTCGTGATTAGTTTTAATCTCTACTGTGCGAATGATTTCTATAACATGTACGAGTTGTTCATTTTCAGGGATTCGATGTTTTTATGATTGGCTGAAAGAAGAAATATTAAAGCTGATGATAGAGGGGAATGACAGAACGAGACAAATGTGAACAAACTCGACAAAAAAAAATCAGTCGCAGAAATTGATACAAACCACTTTGCCTTCCGATGATAAATGAAGCGATAGCTAGAAAATAACGTAGATTTTCCACTGCTGCCAATTTCACAAAAGTGCAATAGTCTTTGATTATTATTATTATTATTATTATTATTATTATTATTATTATTATTATTATTATTATTATTATTATTATTATTATTGCCATCTCTGAAAGTGCAGATTTATTGTTTCTCCATGTCACAAATTGTTCAAAGAGCAAAATCAAACTGTTATGTTTTTCGAGTCGCTGCCATTGTGGTTTGAAAATCTGATTGCTTTGTGATTGAATATTGTGGGATTTTATTGTTATATATTTCTCTGTGATTGAATATTGTGGGAGTTTATTTCTTGTATGCCATTACTCTTTTTACAAACGCTTTGTTTTAAACTCAATAACGTAAAAAACTGTTCATTCGGAAACCTCATAAGCCTTTGGTCTAAAGCGTGGTAATTTTGGACAGCTTTAATATGTCAGCGAAACCGGATCTACTTGTCCTTCGTTTTAATCGCAACAGGTAGAAAAGTGTTATCGTTAATCTTAAATAGTAAAAACAGAGTCTCTCTGTTTGATGTCTGTTGACCATTACTGTCACTAAGAGTAATCGTTTGATTTTGAAAAAGGAAAGTTGCAGGTTTGGAACGATACAGATGACTATTTCGCAGTAGATTGAATATATCAGGGCACTAGCATTATTTATTCCAACATCAGTTAATACTTAACTTGCATAAAAATGAATTATTATTTATTAAGTTGATTATTCATAAAAATCCCATAACAGCACAAGTCACTAAAATGGCGAAGAAATCCAGGGTGGTGCAGAAGTAAATATATATTTACATCTACACCACTGTGGATTTCTCCACCAATATTATCATCGCTGTTGTTGCTTTCATTGGAGATCGAAATGACTTTTTCTTAATCTTTTCTTGACAACAGCCTCTGCCCCTCCAGTTCATCCTGACGAAGACGATGGCAACGTGGGTTATCATCACCAGCAGACCATTCCTGACATCGCCCCGTCGCACGCCCTCTCCGATGGTGAGTAGCTTCAGGGTCTCCAGACCTTGAGTAGCTTTGTACCTCCTTCCTCCTCATGTTGTTTTAAGGAGACCGCGGTTCCTCGTTCTCTCTTTAATGTGTGCTTCAAGGTCCTTTAAATATACTCTGAGAGTATATTGAAAGGACCTTGGTGTGTATGCTGAGGAAATCATCCGGGGAAAAGCTACTGCGTCGTTAGCTCTACGCTCCTGTAGGGGGATAGTGCCGCACTGTAGGCATTACTTCAGGTTCTATGCAGCGTGCTTTCGGCCCCTAGCTGCAACCCTTCTCGTTGCTTTTACTGTACCTCCTTTCATATTCTCTTTCTTCCATCTTAATTTCCGCCCTCTCCTAACAATTGATTCACAGTGCAGCTGCGAGGTTTTCTTCCTGTTACGCCTTTCAAATCTTTTACTGTCAGTTTCCTTTTCAGCGGTGAGTGACCTCATTGGTTCCAGTGCTTGGCCTTTGGCCTAAATTCTATATACAATTCTGTACTCAATTCTCTTTAACGTATGTATGAAGATCCTTTAAATATACTCAGAGAGTATATTTAAAGGACCTTGGTGTGTATGCTAAGGAAACCATCCGGGAAAAAGCCGCTGTTTCGTCAGTACTATTAGCTGTGAATGGAGATTTTTAAGGAGACTGCGGCTCCTCGCCATCTCTTTTGTACGTGCTTGTTGTTTAGGACATCATCGGGAAAAAACCACTGCGTCGTTAGCAGTGGGTCACGTCACAGTGTACATTTTTGGGACGCGAGAAGTCTTTTCATCGATGTATATGCCATACAGGCAAAGTATGCAATAAAGCATATGTATATGCTTTACTCAGCTATGTAAAATAAGTCTAATCCTTCGGGCCAGCCCTAGGAGAGCTGTTAATCAGCTCGGTGGTCTGGTTAAACTAAGGTATACTTTTTTACTCAGACGAGCAAGACTCCCACACAGATATACAGTGTAGAGAAGCATAGAGGGAAAAGAAGAATTTAATTCCTGCGAGAGAGATGGATGCATACGACCTTTTCACGTCTGTCATTACGAAAGGAAAGTGCCGTGGAAGAGTGCCATTACGGGGAGAATCCCACTTTGCGTTATTAGAGTAATTAGCCTACTTGAAATGTGTACCCTTTCATTTTATCTAGGCTAGTAAGGCTCTTGGAGGTAAGGCGCCTTGATTTGAATGGGGAACTTCCATTGAAAAGAATGCGTGAGTGTTAAAAAACTAAAAAATAATAATAATAATAAGGCAGACGTCGACATGAATGAATGTTATCATTCATAGGGTAAAATATTTTGCCAATCTGT
The DNA here is from genome assembly GCF_040412425.1 of Macrobrachium rosenbergii. Classification (NCBI taxonomy): domain Eukaryota; kingdom Metazoa; phylum Arthropoda; class Malacostraca; order Decapoda; family Palaemonidae; genus Macrobrachium; species Macrobrachium rosenbergii. Next base: position 14,406,728 of record NC_089768.1, on the reverse strand, counting down.
TGTAATGTTCAGTAATCTTTTACAAAATGATAACTCTAAGCATAAATTGCACAATAGTTTTAATATGTGAGTCCATTCTAATGAATTTTAGCCAGTACGCTATAATATATATATATATAGATATATATATATATATATATATATATATATATATATATATATATATATATATATATATATATATATATATATATATATATATATATATATATATATATATATATATTTTTTAGAAAAGGCATTGTTACATAAGATTTGGTTGAAAGAGAGGTCTGTGATCATTTATTTCATTCAAAGATTGATTCATAGTTTAAATTTCGGTTTCATTTTAATATCCATACCTTTTCGGTTCATTATTGATATAAGACAGCGAAGGGTATTAGAGGAAGGAGAACTAAATTTTCAGTTATTGCTAAGTTTTCATTTTTACTGGACATTTTTCTCTACTATCTTGATGCCTGGTGCCTTGGCGTTAACAAAAAAAAAAAAAAAAAAATCAACTCTTGGAGCAGTTGAGGCCAAAAAACAAGGATCTGTGGAAGAAGCTAACATCCATACAAGTCAACAAGATTCTAAGAATGGTGGAACAGCAGAGCTAGGAGTAGGCTATGTGGCGTTAGTGCTATCATCTTTGCAGTTAAATTCCAGAAGCTCAGGGGGATAAATAATTTGATACTCAGTTGATTACTGTGAAAAAATGACTGGATTCTACTTCAGTTTTCAATCTGTTGCTATAAACCGAACATCAGTTAGGCGAAGAGCAGAAACTTGTATTCATTTTCCATTTTTCCACTGTTGCAGTGTTGATCTTAGTTTGCATACTCCCAGTGAACTGTCGTGTTGACCGTCCTCTTGAGCCTTCCTGAACGCGAGGAAGCTCTGTCAGACTCAGACTGAAGGACATTAAAGTCCAGTTATTCTGGCGAAAGAATTCGCCCTCAATTCCGTATTTTGCCATTTTATGACAAGCAGGCTGGAAGCACTCCAGAGTCTTGCGTTACACCTTGCGGTAGCACGTTGGGAAGGGTGCACTAACCGTTACCAGTTACTGGTATTGTACCCTAGCTGCTGTACATGGACGTTGTTTGTTCCCAACTAAACAATACCTTTGCAGTTAGACAAAAATAACTCTCTCTCTCTCTCTCTCTCTCTCTCTCTCTGACCTCGTTGCTCAGGTGGTCGCACCAGTTCACAATCACAACTCGTCCGTGTTTGAGTCTCAAACCGGACGAGGAAGGGACAGATGGTTGCGTTCCTTATGAATCCCTTTTGTCCTTTTAGACCTAAGCAGTGAGTTATGTACTTAGTTGTTATACGACTGTTGCAACTAGGCGGGGGACAGCGAAAGAGAGGAGAGAGAAAACTAGACGTGAGTGTTCGCTGCTCTGTCAAATATAAGCCATCAAAACGGGAGGGCCGCGACGAGGTAATTGTCACCCCACTGGGATGAAAGCATTACGGAAAACCATAAATAATACCAGAAGAGGGTTGGGAGAGAGCTAACTTATCCTGTTAAGATTCAGGTAGAGAAACTCATCAAGAATTTCTGAGTACTAAAACCTGTTAAGGAAGTCAGTCGAAAGTACTTTGATATTATGATAAAATTAAGCACCTATTTAAAGTAATGGTAATTATGAAATAGTTGATGGGGCGTAGTCGATTTAAGCACTTGAAATTTTCCAGACGGTGCCTCTAGTGAAGAGTGTTTGCTTTTGAATTGATAATAAGATGACCAATTTTTCTGTAATACATAGACTAGTGTGCAGTACTACAAAATTCCTTATTTTATATAAAAAAAATGCTTGGACTTTGATATTTTATAAATACTAAATCACTTCAGGAAAAATAGAGGTTAGGAAATTCTTCATATAAATATCTCCAGTGTTCATATCCAGTGTTCAGTTTTATCTTAAAACATCAAAACACTCAAGATCATTCACTGCCATTTCATAAGGTTTCATTATACTTGTCATACTTAAGACAGTTATTCCAGTTACTATTATTGATATATGTCATATATATTTCATGATCAGTAGAAAAATCTATATACATTTTACGTAGGTTAGCAGAGCTTACTGAGAGAAAAAAAAATCTTCTGGGGATTGGTAATATGCATGACAGTATTCACTAATAACCTCTAGGATTAGAGACGTAGCTTTCCTGTAATGGGCTGCGCAGTCTCTTGCAGTCTGCACTTAGTTACTGTATGGTTTAGACTGCAGATTTCAGTGTATGAAAACCGGGCCCACTTTAGAGGAGAAGCTAATTTTCAACGTAAGTTGAATTTTCATTTCTACAGTGATTAGAGTGGTGCCCTATTCGGCATTATATTTTTCACTTGCCCTAATCAACACTATATTTTTCACTTGCCCTAATCGACATTATATTTTTCACTTGGCCTAATCGACAAATTTTTCACTTGGCCTCATCGACATTATATTTTTCACTTGTACTAATCGACATTATATTTTTCACTTGCCCTAATCGGTATCATATTTTCACTTGCCTTGCTCAACATTATATTTTTCACTTGCCCTAATCGACATTATATTTTTCACTTGCCCTAATCGACATTATATTTTTCACTTATCCTAATCGAAATTATATTTCCTGGGGTACATCTGTACTTTTGACTGTAACCAAGATTTCGACATCGTATGAAAGATGCGGCTAGTACAGAAATGGGTACCGAAGGGGAGGGGCGGGGGTAGTGCCGTCAGTGCGCCTCACTTGGTGCACTGTAGGCATTACGCAAGGGTCTTTGCAGCGTCCCTTGGGGCACAAGATGCAGCCTTTTTCATTCCTTTTACTGTACCTCCGATCATATTCTTTCTTCCATCTGACTTTCCACCCTCTCTATCGATTATTTCATAGTGCAACTGCGAGGTTTTCCTCCTGTTACACCTTTCAAACCTCTTACTGCCAATTTCCCTTTCAGCACTGAATGACTTCATAGGGCCCAGGACTTGGCCTTGGGCGAAAATTCTATATTCCATTCCAGAAATGGGAACAATATCATAAATTAGATAACCATTTTTTTTAAACCTGTGCCGTAAATCGCGTTCATCTATCTTCAGGTTATGTTTCATTTTGGTTTTGAATGGTACATTTGTTTTTGTTCATTTAGGGCGCCTCTGAAGATGAACTTTTAACACAGGAATGTCAGCATCTGACATTATGAAAGGCCACTGAATGTCTTTTCGTAGTTAAAAGTCAAGTATACCTTAGTTTAACCAGACCACTGAGCTGATTAAAAGCTCTCCTAGGGCTGGCCCTAAGGATTAGATTTATTTTACGTGGCTAAGAACCAATTGGTTACCTAGCAACGGACCTAAGCTTATTGTGGAATCCGAGCCACATTATAACGAGAAATGAATTTCTATCACCAGAAATAAATTTCTCTAATTCTTCATTGGCCAGTCGGAGAATCGAATGCGGTCCCAGCAGAGTGCTAGCCGAGAACGATACCAACCCTACAATGAGAAATTGTTCGTAGTTCATGATATTTTAGGGATTCGTATACCTTACCCCCTTTCTACCTGGTATTTATTAATGACTTATGTCTTATATATTCACCAACTTTTCTTTACTATTAACTTACAATGCCAAATATTTATGATGAATGCTAGCGTACTGAAAATCTTTGAAGATCATAAAAAGCCTTGGAATTTTCATCGACATTACTGAAATGCGGCTGACCACTTTCTTTAGTAAGGATTACGTAAATTAGCAGCCTTTCCCAAGGAAATTACTGAGCGAACTGACCAAATCATTCCTTCTCCCTCTTGATCTTATGCTCGTCTCTGGAAAATGTCCCAAGCGCATAGAATTAAGACTCAAAACTTTAAGCATTGCGTACACTCGTCTCTGGAAAATGTTTCAAGCGCAGAGAATTAAGAATCAAAACTTTAACCACTTCGTATACTCGTGTTTGGAAAATGTTTCAAGTGTATAGAATTAAGACTCAAAACTTTAACCATCGTGTACACTCGTGTCCGGAATATGTTCCAAGCGTATAGAATCAAGACTCAAAACTGTAACCGTCGCGTATTTGCTCGCCAAAGGGATAAACAAGTTCCTAGAAATATTTCACGCTTTAATGTACATCAAGTAATGGATGAACCTTTGCTAATGGCTTCGTTATGCAATGTAAATACAATTATAACTAGGTAAGGTTCTTGGACATGTCTGTAACAATAAGGCTAATTAATTAGGCATGTCTTTGTATGTAGAGAAATATACTCTGAAAAGACGAGCTGCAAGACAGAGATTTGTAGGATACAAAAAAAAAAAAGTATATCTCTGGACGTGCCCTGAACAATAAGGCTAATTAATTAGGCATACCTTGGTATGTGGAGCAATATTACTCTGAAAAGACGAACTGCAAGACAGTAGAGGTGTGTAAGATAAAAAAAAAAGTATCTCTCTGGATGTGCCTTGAACAATAAGGCTGATTAATTAGGCATACCTTGGTATGTCGAGAAATATACTCTGAAAAGACAGACTGCAAGACAGTAGAGATTTGTAAGATACAAAAAAAGTGTAATGATAACCAGGAGAATATTAGTTAGGAATAGCATAAGTATAAAAGAGAGAAAAAGAAATGAGAAAGAACCAGTAATAGAAATGATGGACAGAGAAAAAGAGAGAGAGAGAGAGAGAGAGAAAGAGAGAGAGAGAGAGAGAGAGAGAGAGAATGAATAATAAAGAAATGAGAGAGAGGGGGAGTAACGACACTTCCTGTGTCTGATTATAAATCCAAGACACGGGCGCCAGTAATCTAACCTCATTTATGACAAAAATGCCTAACCATCCTACCTGTGAGCTGACCTTTCAACTTTCGCCAGAACCAGAAGACTTCCGGTGACGTCGTTAGTCCCACACACGAAAGAGGACTTGAAGTCAATTAATCACACCCAAAGGGACGTCGTTAGATAATCTCCAACCACTTATGACATCTACAAGGTGGAACAGAAGCTATTGCCCACCTATTGGTGGGATGGGCATTTCCTTTGAAAAACCTTCAAAAGCAAGCTTCAAGAGGAGAGAAGCAGATAGATAGCAGATAGATAGAGAGAGAAAAGCCTTGGAGGAGTGAGTTCCTGAGCCTCACCAGTTGTGGGTCGAGAAGAAAGAAAGGCTCATAATTCGATTCACTTAATTCGTATAAATACTGTATATTTTATTAGTGCGTTAATGAAGTAAAAAAACTACGCTGTGTCTTCCTAAGCCTCCTGGGACTCTAATAACATTACAACAATAAAGAAAGAACATCATAACACTTGGTAACATCATTACAAATGGTGACTACATCATTACAAAAGTATATCTGTTCCAACAACATTATTTTGTGACCGGATCAGGCTTTGTGTTTTAATTATATTTGTGGGTGCAAGGAGACAAACGAATAGTGACATGAAATGCAAATGTTTGGTTTGAAATAACTGCAAGTTTTCTGTGGCCACAGAGAATCTCTTTGATTGTTAATGAGAACTCTCTCACCTTGCAGAAGTACTAATTATTATTATTATTATATTATTATTATATTATTGTTATTATTATTATTATTATTATTATTATTATTATTATTATTAGTAGTAGTAGTAGTAGTAGTAGTATTGTTTTCATCATCATCATCATCATCATCATCATCATCATCATATTATTATTATTATTATTATTATTATTATTATTATTATTATTATTATTATTATTATTATTATTATTATTGTCCAATTTTGTCTACTGATTATCATACTGAGTTTATAAGACCCCATGACAAGTTATCACTGACCTCAATATGGATGACCTGGATTTCCGGTAATTAATATATTTTTTTTTACCAAAATAACGAAAGCATTTATATTATCTGACTGATCAGCGAATCGTTTATGATTTTCGAAATTGCAGTGATGATGCTGTGGAATAATTCAACAGTTTTGAAAAGCTTTGATGAGGAGTTGGAATTTTAACCCATAACTTATTTGAGGTAAAAAGTAACGATTTTAGTTTTCTGTAAAAGAAAAATATTGTGCCGGCTTTGTCTGTCCGTCCGCACTTTTTCTGTCCGCCCTCAGATCTTAAAACCTACTGAGGCTAGAGGGCTGCAAATTGGTATGTTGATCATCCACCCTCCAATCATCAAACATGCCAAATTGCAGCCCTCTAGCCTCAGTAGGTTTTAAGATCTGAGGGCGTACAGAAAAAGTGCGGACGGACAGACAAAGCCGGCACAATATTTTTCTTTTACAGAAAACTAAAATCGTTACATTTTTACCTCAAATAAGTTATCGGTTAAAATTCGAACTCCTTATCAAAAACTGTTGAATTATTCCACAGCATTATTACTGCAATTTCGAATATTTTTATTTAAGGTTAAAGTTAGGCATGGTCGTACTTCTGGCACCACTAAAGGTACCAACAACACATGGTGTCATGTGTTGTTGGTACCTTTTAGTTTTATGGGCCGTGGCTGAGGCCACCACCGAACCGTGGCTGAGTTTCATGGGCTGCGGCCAAAAGTTTCATGGGCTGTGGCTGAAAGTTTACAGCCACGCTGTACAGAAAACTCAATTGCACTGAAGAAACTTCGGCGCATTTTTCTCTTGTTAAGAATTGCTATCAGTGCTGAGTTTCATATTCACGGATATAATTTTATATATACATATACATATATATATATATATATATATATATATATATATATATATATATATATATATATATATATATATATATATATATATATATATATATAAATATGTATATATAAATATATATATATATATATATATATATATATATATATATATATATATATATATATATATATATATATGTTAAGTGCTCCCAGTTTATTATTAGCTGCGCTTTTAACGACTAGTCGTTTCCTAAGGTAGGAAGCCTTTGTTTTTGCTCACCAGATAATTCTCTAACGATCAATCAGTCAGATATTTTTAGCTTTGCAGAAAACGTTTTGTTTCACGGTGTCTTGGACGAGAAAGAAACGAGATAAAGAATAAACCTTCAGGTTTGGATTTATTTGTCTCGGCAGCAAAAGGTGAAAATTTTTCTCTATTATTCCTTCCCTAGGTGATCTAAATACATTTTTTGCGGATGCTGGTAATTGAAAGACTGTGGCTAAGTATATAATAATTACCTTTTTTTCGTATAACACTGCAACTCCATTCTCTCTCTCTCTCTCTCTCTCTCTCTCTCTCTCTCTCTCTCTCTCTCTCTCTCTCTCTCTCTCTCTCTCTCGGGTAATCATATTCATGAGAAGCGATTTTTCGCCGTGCAGAACTCTCTAGTCATAAAAATGTCTCATTAAAAGATGGTTATGTCCGAAATTAAATTTTTCTCTACGAGAATCCTATCGCACTGAAAAGTGCTGATTCGTTCTCATAGAAATGTCTCATTAAATAAGTTTTATGTCCGAAATAAATTTTTCCCCAAAGGAATCGCATCGCGCTGAGAACTGCGGACGTGTATTCTCTTCGTGACCGCCTTGCTCGAGTGTTGAGAATGCAGATTTGATCTGATTTGCGATGCTAAACTTTCCCCTAACTTCGTTGAAAACGGAATACTTTAACCTCTTTTTTTTTTCTTATTGCCGTAATGAAGTGTATCAAGGAGCCCGATTTGCATAAATTCATTCCTTTCCCCTTTCAGTTGTTTCATCACGACGCGGCGAATGTAGGTCAATCAGGACTACTGATTAAAAGCAGAGCTAGTCAAGGGCCATTTGGCTTAGTGCTAATATTTTGATGGACTCTCTCTCTCTCTCTCTCTCTCTCTCTCTCTCTTTCTTGATGTACGAGGGGCATAGACGTTCGTGATGGTTGGTACTGAGTGTATTTTTATTAAACTGTTTGATTTTTACTCGCCATTTTCATCGTTCATTTTTCACCGTTGAATTCGTCGTGGCATTCACGATGAAGCCATTTCATATTTAAGTGCAACTAATATTCTCTCTCTCTCTCTCTCTCTCTCTCTCTCTCTCTCTCTCTCTCTCTCTCTCTTACACATACAAACGCGCGTAAAACATGTTTTATTTCGCTGAATACCGTACAGTCCTCGTCCGTCTGCCGCTTGTCAGACGCGAAAGTTTGACCTCGTATTATTTCAAATCAGCTTAAGCTCACCTTAGGTACGGTTGATAACAATCTTAAGCTCACCTTAGTTACAGTTAATTAGAAGAGGTGAGCCAAGGTCAAGAGCTGCCCTTCAGAAGATGTTCACTGAACTAGAGAGAAGAAAGTAACGGCTGATGATGTAATCATGCTGTTACTTCTTCATTGTGACTGGCAATATTTTTTACTGTTAATTAGTCTGTTATTACTAGTTTCGACTGGACTCCAGTGATACTAGTCCGGTGCTTTGTTTATGATTCTTATTAGCGTATATTTAAAGTTAAGAGATATAGTATTTATTTGCGACATGCGAAGGTCGCTTTTCGGTGATTACATGGCTGTGCTTCTACGTTGTACCTCTGATTCAGTTGATTTGATGGGAATACCAACTGGTCTGGAGCAACATAAATATATTTTTTATAACGATGCGATACTTCACACGTAAGCTTTATCCATTTTCCTTTAAAGTTAGTTCTCCGCTTAGTCTCATTATTGAAAGGTTGAGGAAATATCAAAACGTTAACTTCATTATTAAAAGGTTGAGGAAACATAAAAATGTTAATCTCGTTAGTAAAAGGTTGAAGAAACATCAAAATGTTAATCTTATTAGTAAAAGGTTGAAGAAACATCAAAATGTTAATCTCATTAGTAAAAGGTTGAAGAAACATCAAAATGTTAATCTCATTAGTAAAAGGTTGAAGAAACATCAAAATGTTAATCTCATTAGTAAAAGGTTGGGGAAACATCAAATACGCTCCTTGTTTTTCACTTGTTAACGTCCACTGCGAGGCTTACCTTATTGGTGATTAATATTTTTTTTATAGGAAATTATGTAAAAACCCTTAAATACATGTGCAAGAATTTGACATTACTGAACCAAGACAAAATTTCGAATATTATCAAGTAAATCTAGAGAACTAAGGGGGATAAGTTATTATGTTTTTGAATAGACGCTTCGTTTGATCGGAAAGTTCTCTGCACAGATGAGATGAAAGGAGATTTTCCTCAGGCAGAAATCTCTCTCTCTCTCTCTCTCTCTCTCTCTCTCTCTCTCTCTCTCTCTCTCTCTCTCTCTCTGTACAAGGGATGGAGATGTGACAGTTGGCACTAAGTGTATTTTTTTGTTTTAAGTTACTGCCATCATCCATTTCTCACCTTTAATTTTGTTGTGGCATCTACGGTGAAGTCATTTAATTTTTAACTAACATTTCTCTCTCTCTCTCTCACACACACACACACACACACACACACACACACACACACACACACACACACACACACACACAAATTTGATGGGTTTCTTCATTAAAAGATTTACGCTGCACGTTCACACTTTGTAAATCGCTTGTGTTTATTTACTTAAAACGAAGCTGGAAGGAGTTCCACTCTGCCCGTCTGTTAATGATGGATTGTCACGAAATATTTCGAGGAGCTGGGGCTGTTGGCCAAGGAAATTCATTCCATTTAGGAATGAACGAATCAGTCCTTCCTCTAAGAATTGGAGAAAGAGGCTAGTTATCGCAGCGTGTAAGATTTGATTGGACTTGAAGATCGCGGTGCGCTGTCCCCGCGTGCTTTCTGCTTTATTGCTACGTGTGGAGTGAGGGGACGAATTTCGAAGACCCTCGTTGAAGTTGTTGAAGTTCCAAATGTAATTTCTTTTATGTAAGTACAACGAACGCTTTATTTGAAAATAGAGAGCTTGGGATAGCGGTGTATATAATGTATATGTATATATATATATACTGTATATATATACATATACATATACATATATATGTGTATATATAGATATGTGTTTGTATGTGTAGAGTATGTACGTTGTAAGTTGGTATACTGTTGAAATTCCCCAGATAATTTCACTGATATAAGTATAACGGACGCCCTATGAAAGTATAAGAGAAATTGTTATATATATATATATATATATATATATATATATATATATATATATATATATATATATATACATACATAGTCACCATTTCCACATTATATATACATATATATATATACATATATACATATATATACACATGTCTGTGTGTGTTTGTGTTTGTAGTATGCACCTTGATCTTCCTTTGAAGACTTACTCCTTATTTTTCTGATCATCAGTCACATCTGGTTCATTATTGATACTACTTACGCTTTGAAGGGCTGATTACCAGACGTCTTTGTTGTGCATGTAAGAGAAGACTGCCGTTGGCTGGTGTCAGGGATGTTAGAGGCAAGAAATAATAGGTTTGGAAATGGTGACTATGTTTGAGATTTATGTAGTACGTATGTAAGCATCTATGAATGTATGTATGTATGTATATACAGTATATACATATATATGTATGTATATATGTGTGTGTATGTATATATATATATATATATATATATATATATATATATATATATATATATATTTGTATTTTTATTTGCTGCAGTGATTCCTAACTTTTAGTCACATGTAGTGTATATATATATATATATATATATATATATATATATATATATATATATATATATATATATATATATATATATACTGTATATGTGTGTGTGTATTTGCATATGTTTATGTATTATAATCTGCCTTAGTCTACCTTTTAGTCACCTTTTATATATATATATATATATATATATATATATATATATATATATATACATACACACACACATATACAATCATCGTATTTATCACTAATTAGTAATGTGATTTAACTCCGTAAGACCAAACGTGAAAGCTAATAAGCGTCTTTCCCTATTTTGTACGGTTTTTTGTGCACCTTTGTGATGAGCGGTGTCGCTCTCACGACAATACGCGAATGCCCGGGGAAATAATATTAATGAGCATAAAAGGGCTTTAGTCGTATTACCGGTAATTGTTATTGTCACTCGCTTTGTTTTGCAGCCAACTGGCCTTGGAACTGTGTGGTGCTTTTAATGTCGTGTGTCGAGGCCCGTGTTTGCAAAGCGGACATATCAAACAGGAAATCCGCCTGTATTGCAAAGAGCCTTTTAATTTGTTTGTGTTCGAGTACACTTTGCGCGGGAGGCTTTGAGAGACTGAGACCTTTTGCAAGTGTTCGCCTGCTGACTGTGGAAATAGTGCGTTATGTTTTTTTTTTTTTTGTAATTATCAGTAATTGTTTCTGTTAAATAGAATTCTTCATTTCATATGCATATTGTAGTCTACTCTTATTATATTGTGTTTGTTCCGTATAGATTCTTTTTATAATTTATAGCTCCGTATAGATTTTTTTGTGTAATTTATAGTTCTATATAGATTTTTCGTATAGTTTAAAGTTCCACATAGAATCTTTGTGTAATTTATATTTTCATATAAATTTTTTGTGTAATTTATACTTCCATATAGATTTTTTGTGTAATTTATACTTCCATATAGATTTTTTTGTATAATTATAGTCCCACATAGATTCTTTGTATAGTTTATAGTTCCATATAGATGCCTTGCATAATTTACAGCATGTTTATTCCATAGAGATACTTTGTATAACTATTATGTGTCAGTATGTCTGTTTGTAGGAATGACGCCATGTTGGAATGGGAAACTGCTTCTCTCGATTTTGATGGACAGATGTTGACTC
>NC_089768.1:14335000-14390000 GCF_040412425.1 Macrobrachium rosenbergii | reverse complement strand
AATAACCTCAAAGGTCCCAGTGCTTCGCCTTTGGCCTATTTTTCTCTATTCAATTTAATTAATTTCAATTCAAAACTATTATTATTGAACTGACATACTTGCAGTTACTATCCAGACCCTTTCGAGAAACTTCCAGAACCGACTGCGCTCCTAGGAGCGTTGCTTGACTGGTAGATTTTATACGCTGAGCTAGGGGTTGCAGCCGCTAAGGTCATGGACCCTTTTTCATAGGAGGCATAATATTCCTCATTCCATAGAATTTTCGTTCGATTAGATTGTAGATTGTTCTCAAGAATGCTGGAACTGACCTGACGCCACTGAACTACAGATAGTATTGTCCACTTTCTGTTCCTGGTTGTGAATATTCAGTTTTGTATAGGTCAAGAACACTGGCAGATAGTGCTACGTTTGCTTTTATGTTCAGCTGGGCTTGTCACTCTTACTTAGTGTTTACTAGGTATTGCCAAATACACCATGATTGATATCCTACCTCCTGATGAGACACATAATGAATAGTGAATAGACAGAAGCAATGCTTTGGTCAAGAAGCAATTCAAGAAGCATTCAGAAGCAATGCAGTATTCAAGAAGCATTCAGAAGCAATGCAATGTTCAAGAAGCAGTCAGAAGCAATGCAGTGTTCAAGAAGCATTCAGAAGCAATGTAGTGTTCAAAAAGCAATTCAAGAAGCATTCAGAAGCAATGCAGTGTTCAAGAAGCATTCAGAAGCAATGCAACGTTCAAGAAGCAACTCAAGAAACATTCAGAAGCAATGCAACGTTCAATAAGCATTCAGAAGCAAGACAGTGTTCAAGAAGCAACTCAAGAAACATTCAGAAGCAATGCAACGTTCAAGAAGCGATTCAAGAAGCATTCAGAAGCAATGCAGTGTTCAAGAAGCAATTCAAGAAGCATTCAGAAGCAATGCAGTGTTCAAGAAGTAATTCAGGAAGCATTCAGAAGCAATGCTGTGTTCAAGAAGCAATTCAGAAGCATTCAGAAGCAATGCTGTGTTCAAGAAGCAATTCTAGAAGCATTCAGAAGCAATGCATTGTTCAAGAAGCATTCAGAAGCAATGCAGTGTTCGACAAGCAACTTAAGAAGCATTCAGAAGCAATGCAACGTTCAAGAAGCAACTCAAGAAACATTCAGAAGCAATGCAACGTTCAAGAAGCAACTCAAGAAGCATTCAGAAGCAATGCAATGTTCAAGAAGCAACTCAAGAAGCATTCAGAAGCAATGCAACGTTCAAGAAGCAATTCAAGAAGCATTCAGAAACAATGCAACGTTCAAGAAGCAATTCAAGAAACATTCAGAAGCAATGCAACGTTCAAGAAGCAATTCAAGAAGCATTCAGAAGCGATGCAATGTTCAAGAAGTAACTCAAGAAACATTCAGAAGCAATGCAACGTTCAAGAAGCAATTCAAGAAGCATTCAGAAGCAATGCATTGTTCAAGAAGCAATTCAAGAAGCATTCAGAAGCAATGCAGTGTTCAAGAAGCAACTTAAGAAGCATTCAGAAGCAATGCAACGTTCAAGAAGCAACTCAAGAAACATTCAGAAGCAATGCAACGTTCAAGAAGCAACTCAAGAAGCATTCAGAAACAATGCAATGTTCAAGAAGCAACTCAAGAAGCATTCAGAAGCAATGCAACGTTCAAGAAGCAATTCAAGAAGCATTCGGAAGCAATGCAGTGTTCAAGAAGCAATTCAAGAAGCATTCAGAAGCAATTCAAGAAGTATTCAGAAGCCATGCAGTGTTCAAGAAGCAATTCAAGAAGCATTCAGAAGCAATGCAGTGTTCAAAAAGCAATTCAAGAAGCATTCAGAAGCAATGCAGTGTTCAAGAAGCAATTCAAGAAGCATTCAGAAGCAATGCAGTGTTCAAGAAGCGATTCAAGAAGCAATTCGAGAAGCATTCAGAAGCAGTGCAGTGTTCAAGAAGCATCCAGAAGCAATGCAATGTTCAAGACCTTCCCGATGCGGCCATGACGGCAATAAACGCATATCGATCGATCTCCTTGGCGTCAATGACAAGGGATGATTAAACTGGTGGTCTCCGTTCCATCTGTGGCAACGGATTAACATTATTTCAATGATCTCCTTGGCGTCCGTAACAACGAATAAGCAAAAACAGAACAGTATACTTGACTATTTCAGTTGCCAGTTTCTCGGCTGGAATAATGTTCTTCTTAACTATTGTTTAGTTATGACAGAACTTGCTTATTACTTTGTTTACAATTAAGGGTTCGCGAAAGAGTTGTTAGTGTCCAGACCCATGGTTTTTCATTTTTTGCCGTTTTTCTAGTGCTTGCAAGTAATTGTCTAACGAATTAGTATCCCGTAGGGGGATAGTGCCGTCAGTGCACCTCATGCGGTGCGCTGTAGGCATTACTTAAGGTTCTTTGCAGCATCTCATCGGCCCCTAGCTGCAATCCTTTTCATTTCTCTTACTGTACCTACGGGGCTTGATGATTGGAGGGTGGATGATCAACATACCAATTTGCGGCCCCCTAGCCTCAGTAGTTTTTAAGATCAGAGGGTGGACAGAAAAAGTGCGGGCAGAAGAAGGTACGGACGGACAGACAAAGCTATCTCAGTAGTTTTCTTTTACAGAAAACTAAAACTTGTAATCACTCTCAGCAACTCATCTTCTAACCTGACATGCTCACCACCTTCCACATTGCCTCTGATAGTTCTATCAAGCATTTTCAAGGTTCGTGCAGGCCACCTACAACTTTATCCCTTTTCTCTCAGTCTTCTCACATAAGTGTTTCACAACATGCACTTGATTCACATACTACACTGTTCCTTTCCTAAATTCACACTGTTTGCCCTGATCAATCCTTTATGTTACTTGTCTTGTGTTCTGAACAAAATTTTTTTTTCAATATTACCTTCCCTAGTATACTGAGTAAGGTTAAGACCCAGTTTCTTGCAGTTTTCAATATCATCTATACCCATATGCAGTCAAACAGTCATTTCTTTTAACAATTTTTTTAGAAACTCTTATCCAGACGTACTATACACTCTTGTTACCAATCTTACTTTCTCAGTCAAAATCTTACAATTCACCCTCCATTGTATAATATGTAATGTTAAGATCAAATATTGTTTTCGTTTCCGGTGTTATCTGTATTTAAGTGCAGTCAAACAATTATTTCTTTACTCATTCTCTCAAGATTTTTCTTCATCCCGACGTAACATACACACCCTGGTCAGCTGCTTGGTCACAGTTTCTCTACCTTAATGTTGTGTTCCACATCGGAGTTTATCAGCAGAATGTCAGACTCCTATAGAACATGGGCCACTCACCTCTACCATGTACATACTCCTGAACAGCCTAGATATTACGCCCTCGTTCGAGAAACATCTTCCACCACTTCTAGCCAGCACAGTGCACCTCATGCGGTGCACTTTAGGCATTACTTAAGGTTCTTTGCAGCAACCCTTCGGCCCCTAACTGCAACCCCCTTGATTCCTTTTACGATACCTCCGTTCCTGTTAGCTTTCTTCCGTCTTACTTTCCACCATCTGCTAATAATTGTTTCATCATTATTTTCAGATCTGAATGACCACATAGGTCCCAACGCTGGGCCTTTGGCATAAATTTTTGCATTCTAATTCTAATCAGCACTATCTCGGTCTTTTTTTTTTAATTCATTTTGGCAACTATCGAATTATACGCCAAACCAGCTCGAACTGCTGATGGTGGCTCTGTACTTCTTTTCGTCTTTCAACACTTCTTAATGCTCAAATATATCCAAACAGTCCGTCAGAATATCTTCCAAATTTTTCCTCACCCATTTCCACTCAACGCCTATCTTGAACTTCCAGTAAAGATTGTTAATATAATAATCATCTGATGTATTTCAAGCTGATACTTCCTTATGCAGTTATCTCGTTGAAATCTTCCCTTTTAGTTTTCTGAAAAGAAAACTGTTGTGCCGGTCTTGTCTGTCCGTCCGCACGTTTTTCTGTCCGTCCTCAGATCTTAAGAACTACTGAGTCTAGAGGGCTGCAAATTGGTGTGTTGATCATTCACCCTCTAATCATCAAACATACCAAATTGCAGCCCTCTAGCCTCAGTAGTTTTTATTTTATTTAATGTTAAATTTAGCCATAATCGTGCTTCTGGTAACGATATAGGATAGGCCACCACCTGGCAGTGGTTAAAGTTTCATGGGCCGCGGCTTATACAGCATTATACCGAGACCACCGAAAGATAGATCTATTTTCGGTGGCCTTGAAATAAACAGATACAAATTTTCACCTCCATACGAACATTTATTGCTCCATTTTCCTGGACCCCACGTTTATATAGCACAGTTTAAATATTAATTTAAGTCTTTCATAAAAAAAAGAGAATTTTAAAAGCTTATTTTTTTTAATAAAGTTAAATGATAAAGTTAACGGAAACAGAGAATCTGCAAATAATTAAACGTGCCAGACTTCGCTATTCTTTGCCAGCGATAGGAGCTCGTTCGCCAAACCAGCACGTGTAGCCTATAACAATGCAGTTGTTGCCAGACGTTGTGCTGCCTTAGGGAAATGCACACATCGCATCTTTCTTCCTGTTGAGAGAGAGAGAGAGAGAGAGAGAGAATGCCAATTCATGTATATACATCTCTTCAGAGAGAGAGAGAGAGAGAGAGTGGGAATGCCAATGTATGTATGTACATCTCTCCATACACGCACACACACATACACACACACACACACACACACACAAGAGAGAGAGAGAGAGAGAGAGAGAGAGAGAGAGAGAGACAGTGGGAATGCCAGTGCATGCATGTACATCTCTCACACACACACACACAAGAGAGAGAGAGAGAGAGAGAGAGAGAGAGAGAGAGAGAGAGAGAGAGAGGTATCTGAAATAGCTGCACTTATTTGGTGTTCAGGTTGATGGCTGCTCTTGTCGGAATCTGGAGCGTCGTCTGCAAACATCGATTAATTTGATCACATTATTTGGCAGCACTGAAGTGTACTGACCCCTATTTGATAAATAATAAAAAAATATATGATCAAAAATCTTTTACGGGAAATGGTTGGCGAGGAACCTGGCGAGTCTAACTCACGTTTTCTCGAACAAATAGAAGAAAATATTTGAAATTCTTGGCAGCCGCTCAGCCCACCTTTATGCAACAGATTTCCACGGCACGTGTGTCCTTGCAGTTTGTACGTTTTACTTAATCCATATGTTTTGCTGTACGATTTTTTTGTTTAAATGTCGGTATTGGTTAAACCGGCTGAGACTTGTTTTGGCACTTGAAAATTTTTATTGAGATTTTGCGCAACTGAATTTTGCAGGAGTGAGGCTTTTGCCCTTTTGACCTTGTTGCTAACATAAGTTTACTTCATTATTCAAACACCTGATTTGTTCTTCTGCCAAAATTGCTTGGCATATTTTTTAAACTTTGGCAAAATAAGAACAATATAGGTAAGATTTGTCTCGGTTAAATATTAGATCTAGCTTAATTTACCTTAACTTTTCACTCATATCTGACCGCTCTCCTAACAATTGATTTATAGTGCAGCCGCGAGATTTTCCTCCTTTTACACCTTTCAAACCTTTTTACTGTCAATTTCAGTTTCATTGTTGAATGACCTCATAGGTCCCAGCTGTTAGCCTGTGGCCAAAATTTTATATATTCTATTCTTTTCTGTGAGGTAGCAAAGTATAACGGCTGTCAGTAGTCATTTCATTGCATGAAGTGAGGAAATAATGTTTTTGTTGGAAATAATACTTTACACGTGCTTGTAATATTGTAGTATATATAGATAGTTGTTTTAGAGATCAAAACAAGCGCTTTGTATGCTTATTCTCGTATCCGTTGCCAGCAATATCAAGCTGCATTCGCCGCGGTGGGTATTCATTAATGTTCGGGTGAGTCAGCCGAAGGGGGAAGACCCTGTAGCATATGTCAACCACCTACGCGTATGTCGAGTTAAACTGTCAGAATACCCTTGAACAGAAAAAATGACAGAATACCCTTGAACAGAAAAAATGTCAGGATACCCTTGCACAGAAAAAATGTCAGAATGCCCTTGAACAGAAAAAATGTCAGAATACCCTTGAACAGAAAAATGTCAGAATACCCTTGCGCAGAAAAAATGTCAGAATGCCCTTGCACAGGAAAAATATCAGAATACCCTTGCAGAGAAAAAATTTCAGAATACTCTTGCACAAAAAAAATGTCAGAATACCCTTGAGCAGAAAAAATGTCAGAATACCCTTGAACAGAAAAAATGTCAGAATACCCTTGTGCAGAAAAATTTTTTAGAATACTCTTGCACAGAAAAAATGTCAGAATACCCTTGCGCAGAAAAAATGTCAGAATACCCTTGCACAGAAAAAATGTCAGAATACCCTTGAACAGAAAAAATGTCAGAATACCCTTGTGCAGAAAAAAATGTTAGAATACTCTTGCACAGAAAAAATGTCAGAATACCCTTGCGCAGAAAAAATGTCAGAATACCCTTGCACAGAAAAAATGTCAGAATACCCTTGAACAGAAAAAATGTCAGAATACCCTTGCAAAGAAAATTGAATTACTAGTCTTTAAAAATGCGGCCTAAGTTTAAGCTACAGAATGAAAGACAGCTGTTCTTTCAACTCACATTTTTAACGCGATATCAACGAGTATTATTCTATGACCCCTATAGCCGGGTAGTGCCGTCAGTGCACCTCACGCGGTGCACTGCAGGCATTACTTAACGGTCTTTGCAGCTTCCCTTCGGCCCATAGCTGCAACTTCCTTCTTTCATTTTACTGGACTTCTGCTCATATTCTCTTTCTTCCCTCTGAATTTCCACCGTCTCTCTAACAATTGTTTCAGAGTGCAACTGCGAGGGTTTCAAACCTTCTTACTGCCAAATTCCCTTTCAGCACTGAATGACCTCTTACGTCCCAGCGCTTGGTCTTTGGCCTGAATTCTATATTCTATTCTCAGTTCTCATTATTCTCTGACGGAATGATAAACCCTTTTGTCTTTTCTCTTTCCAGTTGGGACTATGGAGGAGCAGGCGATGGACGACGCCAAGAATCCCGGTCAGCAGGAGTCGGCTTACGGATCCCTGGAATCGTCATCACAAGGCCAGTCGCAGAAAAGGTAGGCGTCACGAGTGGGAAGCAGGATTGAATGGGCTGAATCTTGTGAATGGCCAGTTGTTACTGTGTGTGCCATTTATTCTTGTGTGGTGGCTTTGATAGTGTTGTCGTTAGCGTCATCTTGATGTCAACACATGCACGGTTGCTGGATTGCCATCTATGCGCAATTCTGACAACTGAAAATCGGGTGTTACGTCATGGTGACCTATTACCGATATGTACCTCGGCGCTGGCAGATAGCATTTAAGTACGTCCATTGTTATATTCTTGAAGACTGGTATATGACGTCAGTAAAATATTTGAATTTGCCAGTAATAAATGCATTCAAGTACTGTTTCGTATGAACTCTTTTCATGCTGTTTTGTAGACTTTTTATTCAGTTTTGCAGCGTTTACGCAGATATTTTCTTATTTTTTTTCATTGTATTGTCCTAGATAGTTTCAGACCACTACGGAGTCCAGAAAAATTTCATGGGGAGGGGCACCAATTTTCATATTATACACACACACACATATATATTATATATATATATGTTAATAAAATTATTTTTATTATTATTGTTATTATTATTGTTTTTTTTTTTCAAAATTTTATTTCTATAATAGATTTATTTTTTCCCACTTTTATATTTCTCATGTGTGTTATTATTATCTAAATCTTCAGTATTATTATTTTGTCATTATTTTTCATGGGAGGGGGCTGTTTTTATTTTTTTATTTTTAGAGTATTTGAATGCTACCTACACTATCTCGCACGTTGTAAACTTAAGGTATATATATATATATATATATATATATATATATATATATATATATATATATATATATATATATATGTGTGTGTGTGTGTGTGTGTGTGTGTGTGTGTATATATATGGAATATAACAGTACTATGTCGTACTTCTCAGAAATGTGATCACAATGGAGTGCATGTTATAACTTCCTGTGTATTAAAAATAAACATATACAAAAAAACTTAGAGCTTTCGTCCAGCTACTGTCGACTTGTTCATCAAAACAAGTCCACAACACTTGGACGAAAGTTCTAAGTTTTTGTATAAGTTTATTTTTAATACACAGGAAGTTTTATAACAATGACTCCATTGTGATCTAACCTTACATTTCTGAGAAGTAAGACATATATATATATATATATATATATATATATATATATATATATATATATATATATATATATATATGTGTGTGTGTGTGTGTGTGTGTGTGTGTGTATGTGTGTCTATGTATGTTTATGTGTGTATATATATACATACATATATAAACACACATATTTGGTAATTTTTTAACTATAAGCACCAAGGATCTTCATATGATTTGAATCATAATCAGGAGTACAATAAAACAGTTAATGGAGGGTATGATAAGGCTAGAATTTGTAGCTTGAATGTGGAAAAGGGTACCAGGGAAATGCTGATTATTATTATTATTATTTATATTATTATTATTATTATTATTATTATTATTACTGAGAAGGAACAGACATTTCAGAGAGCTAACGAATCTTCTCTCTTTCTTTGCAGCAGCTACAGCGGAAGCAAAAGTCTCAACAGCGGCTCGAGTCACAGCAGTGGATTTGGCGACCATGCAGATTACAGGTAAGTTGACAGATTGACTAATTTAGCGTTTTAACTTTACGTCACAACCCCCTTAGGTAAGTCGATCGTAAAGCTGGTCTTCTCTCTTGGCGATAAGATTTATTACTGATTTGCTTGAAGGTAACTAATTTGCTATCCATTTCAGAGACTGCGAGCCATCGTTTTTCTCAAATATCTTTTAAACTAACTATTCGATCGAAATGGTACTTTGACACAGAGTACAAGACACCTCCCGCTAATTTTTGGTAAAATAGTGCATTGTCAAATGGTGTTAATTAAGGCGTTTGCTCTCGACTTTCAAAGACAAAGTCGCATGGGTCAGCAGGACTAATCTACGCAGTCGAACGTATGCTACCCCCCATAGACAGGAAAGGGGAGGGGCGGAGATGGGGAGGCCAGGAAAGTGGGTTGAGGGAGGGATGAGGAGGGGAAGGGAGAAGGAGGGACGGGAGGGGGATAAAGGACGTTCGAATGCATAGTTTGGCGATGCTTAGCAACACCATGTAAGTCAAGAGTAAACGCCTTAACTAACACCATTTGACAATGCACTATATTACCAAAAACTAGAGGGAGGTGTCTTGTATACTGTGTCAAACTACCACTTCGATCAAATAATCAGTTTGAAAGGTATTTGAGAAAAACGATGACTCGCGGTCCCTGCAATGGATAGTAGTGTTTTAACGTTACTCGAAGTGCAGGAGCATGTTAGAGAAAGGTAAAAAAAAATGCCACGGGACGAAGACTAAAATTTTTATTTTATTATTATTACGTTTTACGTTCTGATTGTAATTAAGAGGGAGAGAACAAAGACTAGAATTGCTGGCTTTTGTTTATGGTTGTTCTTACCGCAAATTTCTCTTTACCAGAGAAATGTTATCAAACTCCGACATCTTTCAAGCTGTTAGATCCAGCAAAGAGTCTGATTAGCCAGCAAACAGAACCGCTTGTTACTGTAAATAGATGGCCAGCCCTATGAGAGCTGCAAGTCAGCTCAGTGGTCTGTTAAACTACTTTATTACTATATAAATAGATATCGTAGAGACAAGGTTTGTAACAGTCTTTGGATATCAGGTCGAGTTCACAACCATCTTATTCAGTGGAAGAAGCTACCGCCAATTTAGGCGCACTGGTATTGAACAGGAGTTTAGCAGCAAGATGATTGGGGTTATTTGTAGAAATACCAGGAATTCGTCCTATATTCGTAAGAGGTTAAAGGATAGAAAGAAAAATAAGAATCGAAACCGTTTTAGCATCAGTGATTATTGTGAGGATATTGTGAAGAGTGTTAAGTTACTGTTGAACTGTAAATAATGATCTATGTGGGCGACAGTACTCTTATTACTCTGTCTTGCCCAGCTTTCTCTAGCTTACTTTTTTTTAATAGACGAACACTGATTTTATATCTAATTCATACCACAGATATCAAATTAAATTCTTATATTTTTAATGAATTTTAGATTTACGGACAAATTTTTAGAATTGTTCTTGGGTTTCTTGACATACAACTCGGATCCAAATGGGTACCAGTTTCTTAAAATGAAATGAAAATGAAAATGACAGTCTGGTGCCAACGCTGCATATCTTGGATCCGAAAATGAAAATGACGATCTCAGAATGAAATGAAAATGCAAATGAGGTCTCATAATGAAATGAAAATGAAAATGAGACCTCAAAACGAAATGAAAATGAGATCTCAAAATTAAATGAAAATGAAAATAAGATCTCAAAATGAAATAAAAACGAAAATGAGATCTCAAAACGAAATGAAAATGAAAATGAGATCCCAAAATGAAGTGAAAATGAAAATGAGATCTCAGAATGAAATGAAAATGAAAATTGAGATCGCAAAATGAAATGAAAATTGGATCTCAGAATGAAATGAAAATAAAATGGGATCTCAAAACGAAATGAAAATGAAAATGACGATCTCAAAACGAAATGAAAATGCAAATGACGATCTCAGAATGAATTGAAAATGAAAATGAGATCTCAGAATAAAATGAAAATGAGATCTCAAAACGAAATGAAAATGAAAATGAGATCTCAAAACGAAATGAAAATAAAAATGAGATCTCAAAATGAAAATGAAAATGAAATCTCAAAATGAAATTAAAATAAAAATGAGATCTCAAAACGAAATGAAAATGCAAATGGCGATCTCAGAATGAAATAAAAAATAAATGAGATCTCAAAACGAAATGAAAATGAAAATTGAGATCTCAAAACGAAATGAAAATGCAAATGGTAACTCAGAATGAAATGGAAATGAAAATGAGATCTCAACGAAATGAAAATAAAAATGAGATCTCAAAACGAAATGAAAATGCAAATGGTAACTCAGAATGAAATGAAAATGAAAATGAGATCTCAAAACGAAATGAAAATGAATATGAGATCTCAAAACGAAATGAAAATGAAAATGGCGATCTCAGAATGAAATGAAAATGAAAATGAAATCTCAAAACAAATAAAAATGAAAATGAGATCTCAAAGCGAAATGAAAATGCAAATGCGATCTCAGAATGGATTGAAAATGAAAATGAGATCTCAAAACGAATTGAAAATAAAAATGAGATCTCAAAACGAAATGAAAATGCAAATGGCAACTCAGAAGGAAATGAAAATGAAAATGATATCTCAAAACGAAATGAAAATAAAAATGAGATCTCAAAACGAAATGAAAATAAAAATGAGATCTCAAAACGAAATGAAAATGCAAATGGCGATCTCAGAATGAAATGAAAATAAAAATGAGATCTCAAAACGAAATGAAAATAAAAATGAGATCTCAAAACGAAATGAAAATGAAAATGAGATCTCAAAACGAAATGAAAATGATAATGAAATCTCAAACGAAATGAAAATGAAAATGAGATCTCAAAATGAAATGAAAATGACGATCTGGTGTCAACGTTGCATGTCTTAGAGCCCAGGCATCTCAAATGTTCATATAGGCTATATTCATCTTACGCAAAACCGCTTTTTATATTTCGGAATTTGTGCCGTCACACTTTTACAGAAATAGTTATTTTTGTTGATTTAAGTCCTGTGTGTACAGCCCCCAACGTTTTCTTGGGTATTTTCAATTCTTTTTTTTTATGTGATGTCCGAGATTTTCCTGTCGCGTTGCAAACTTCCTTACTAATGCTGTTGATAAACCGGTCGCCTGTATTCAAATCTTGTCGCTATTTCCACAAATACAAATATAATATTATAACATTACTCTTCTTATCTTTTGGAACGAGATGTATTCATTTTAGTTTTCTGTAAAAGAAAACTATTGTGCCGTCTTTGTCTGTCCGTCCGCCCTCAGATCATAAAAAACTAATCATCCACCCTCCAATCATCAAACATACCAAATTGCAGCCCTGTAGCCTCAGCAGGTTTTATTTTATTTAAGGTTCAAGTTAGCCATAATCGTGCATCTGGCAACGATGTAGTACAGGCCACCGGGCCCTTGCTGAAAGTTTCATGGGCTGCGGCTCATACAACATTATACCGAGACCACCGAAAGATAGTTATATTTTCGGTGGCCTTGATTATACGCTGTACAGAAAACTCGATTGCTCCGAAGAAAACTTCGGCGCATTTTTTACTCGTTTATTTCCTATTATCAAGGCGAATTTATAGAATGCTATTAAAGGATCTCGTAAGGTCGAGTTGACCTTCAAAAATGTGGGTTGATTTTGTGCCTCAGGAGCGAGTGTGCAAGTATGTAAGGTAAATGATAGCGCGGGCTCTTTCTTAGTAATTTTTGTAAATAACTCTAGCTCTCATATTAACATACCCTCCCACGCTGCATTGCAGCCAGAGCAATAGGCGTATATCGACTTGTCTGTGGGAAGGAATGACCCTTCACATACAATAGAGCTTGGATGGCAGCATCGATCATTAACATTTAGGGCTCGCTCGGATGTGTAAGAATGAAGTGAGGGGACAGGTGTGTGTTTGTGTGTGTGTGTGGGTGTGTGTTTGTGTGTGTGAAGGCTAAAATACCGGAAGCGTTGATATTGAACAACTCTTTAACCCTTCCCTGCAGATGAAAAGGGTGTCTTTAGTCTAACTTTCTGGAACCTTTCTAAAAAATCTGCAACGTTTTCAGACAGTTATCGAATGGCTTGTGGTAATGAATTCCATTGCCAACGACCCTCACCTCATCCCACCATCACAACAATCACACCACTACCTCAGTTATGTTTCAAGATCCTTTTAAGACTAACTGAATCGAAATCCGGTTAGCCTTACACCATGAAAAATGGCTAACCGAATCCAAATCCTCTTGACCGTACATACGGAAAAATTGAACGCCTGAGCTCTTCCAAATTTTGAAATCCTCCCAGGTGTAACGAATTGCAAATGGATTTTATTTTATGCTGGTAAATGGAAAAAAATTTACACTTATATATTTTACCCATCAATTAAAGTCAGGCCCAGAGGGATAATTAAATTAATACAGAATGAACACTTACAAATTTGATTTAAGCCAGAAATATGTCTGAAGAAGTCAGGGCCAAAAAAAAAAAAAAAACTACCAACGCTTTTTTCCTGACGTAAATAGCAAAAAAAAAAAAAAAAAAAAGAAATGTTATTGTCCCTTATAAAGTAAACTGCTGCCTCTTCTCGCTTCTAAAGAAATATTTCCCTGCATAACTGCACAGCTCTCAGTAGAACGTACAGTATAGTGCTAATCCGATGTTCAGGCAGACCAGGCTAAAGAATTCTTTGACGTGGGTGACAAAGACTTTTCCCACGAAATAAAAAAATCTAGGAAGAATGAATGGAAGGGAAAATCACACACACACAAAAAATAAATAAACACAGTACCTGGACTAATCACTTCACTGCCGTGTTGATAAAAAAAACTTTAATTCAGTTGCGGTAACACATTTATCTTCTGAGGCGCTAATCCTTTGCGAATGGTGGCATTGCTAAAATTTCAAACTTATCCACTTGTTCGCTGATTAAGCCAGGTAGACTAAAAGCGGAGAGAGAGAGAGAGAGAGAGAGAGAGAGAGAGAGAGAGAGAGAGAGAGAGAGAGAGAGAGCTCATAAAATAATTCAGTCTTATAAGGATTAAAATTGTTGCATCAGAACCTTTGAGAAACGAATTCTGAAACCATCAAGAAAACACACACACACACACACACACACACACACACACACACACACAGAGAGAGAGAGAGAGAGAGAGAGAGAGAGAGAGAGAGAGAGAGAGAGAGAGAGAGAGAGAGAGCTCTAATAAAATCATTGAGTCTTACAAGCATTAAAATCTTGTCGCATCAGAAGCTCTCAGAAACGAAATCTGAAACCATCAGCACAACCCACCACTACTTTTTACGAGAGGTCTGCGGCATCCCACCAGATAAATAAAGCAGAAACGATCATCACTGATTTATCAGGAGGGCAGCGAAATCAACACCGACTATCAGTAATTTTACCGAAGCTCTTGAAAAACTTTTATTCTTTCATATCAAGCAAGAAGCTGAAGAAAAGGAGGAGGGTCTGTGGCCTGAAAGCAGACTGGCTTAGGGCTCGACGACCTCTCAGATCAAATCGGTCGTTTTCATCAGGGAACATAATTTTCTTTTCATCATCGTCTCAAATAACAGAACGCACCTTGCCAAGCGCACTGAATGTATAGCATCGCCACTCCTTTCATGATTCTTACGTCTTGGGATTCTTACGTCTTGGCATCAGAATAGCATATGTTATTAGTATATACTCTTATGGAACGAGGCGAAAGGTCACGAACTTTTTATAGCAAGCTTATACAGAATAGAGTTCCCGTATGTAGTTCTCACCATCTTTTCCAGAATCCCAAAATTCTGTTTAAATATAAAATCATGATTCAGGCAGTGATAATAAATTTTTAAAATTATTTTTAAATATTTTTTGTAAGTGGTATAAGCACGAAAAAAATGTTATTTCAACGATGTGGCTAGAACGGAATGAACGTACATTATTCATAAGAAAAAACGTCTACTTCAATGAAAAAAACCCTGTGACAAAGACTTCAGATATTCACGTGATACTTTGTTTTTTTGCTGGGTATGAGAAACTTGTGCTGGAAAGATTAGTTCTAAAAATAAAACAAGATAAAATGCGCCCAAGTTTCTTCAGCGTAATCGAGTTTTCTGTACAGCCTACAGTCAAGGACACCGAAATAGATCTATCTTTCGGTGGTCTCGGTATAATGCTGTATGACCCGCGGCCCGTGAAACTTAAACCACGGCCCGGTGGTGGCCTATCCATCGCTGCCAGAAGCACGATTATGGCTAACTTTAACCTTAAATAAAATAAAAACTACTGAGGCTAGAGGGCTGCAATTTGGTATGTTTGATGATTGGAGGGTGGATGATCAACATAACAATTTGCAGCCCTCTAGCCTCAGTAGTTTTTAAGAAGAAGTGCGGACAGAGTAAAGTGCGGACGGACAGACAAAGCCATCTCAATAGTGTTCTTTTACAGTAAACTGAAAAGCAGTGGTTGAAGATGATTTTGGTGTGTCTCTGATATTACAAGTGCGAAAAGATTGCTACTCACTCACCACAGGATTATTTTGTAGAAGAGGGGAGTGGAGTTTTTCATGCTCTGCGTTTGCCATTAAGCTTCAGTTTCCTTGTATTCCCATCCAAAATCAAGTGGACGATTTGTTATTCTTTTGCACGTAGAACAGAAACGTTTCGCCTGGCACGTCCGGTTTTATGTGTGCTCAGTTGGGCTTTTGGAAAGGGGTTCTTATTCAGCTTTGAAGTGAATTTTTAATGCTGCATTGTGTATACAGCCATTTTACCAGTATTATTGGGATTCTGTCTGTTCCATTTTTTCAAGGAAAACATGCTTTTTAGTTTTCTGCTAAAGTAAACTATTGAGATGGCTATTTGTCTGTCCGTACGCACTTTTCTGTCCGCCCTCAATCTTAAAAACTACTGAGGCTAGAGGGCTGCAAATTGGTATGTTGATCATCCACCTTCCAGTCATCAAACATACCAAATGGCAGCCCTTTAGCCTCAGTAGTTTTTATTTTACTAAAGGTTAAATTTAGCCATATGACGAAGTCATGAAAATTCTTTCATGGAGGCTTGCGACTGATCAGAATAAAACAGAGGTTTTTGAAAATCGCTTTCATATATGCCAGAGTGGAGAAACTCCCATTGGTATGACTAGGTATTCGAGTTCAGTGGATAAGCACATTGCTCCTATAAACGTATTTATATAAACATATATAGAAGCCAATATGAGGACACGAACCTATGAAAGTGTCTTGTGACTGTACATATATTTCTGCATGAGGTATGAAAATCCTTAAAACACACACGTAGTTGTGAACATATACATATACATATACACACACATATATATACACATACATACACAGATATGATTTAGATTTTAAGCTCTTTCCTTTTTCAAGGTTGTCCCCCCACCCAGAATGGCAATAACCACTGCCACATTCACACTTTAAATGGTAAATCGAGATTGATAAACTGACAGAAACTCCTCAGCAGCGGATCTAACACTTGCAAACAGTGCACCTAACATCTCTTCACATTTCACACTCATTTCCTGGCTACTGAAATTCTTCAAAACCAGTACCTCTTCCATGCTGTCAAACCAGCACATTCTAGATCTTCTTCGCTTCCTTCCTCCAAACGCTTTTGAACTATAGTTTTTTAGTTTTCTGTGAAAGAAAACTTTTGTGCCGGCTTTGTCTGTCCGTCCGCGCTTTTTCTGTCCGCCCTCAGATCTTAAAAACTGTTGAAGCTAGAGGGATGCAAATTAGGATGTTGATCATCCACCTCAATCATCAAACATTCCAAATTACAGCCCTCTAGCCTCAGTAGTTTTTATTGTATTTAAGTTTAAAGTTAGCCATAATCGTGCTTCTGGCAACGATATAGGATAGGTCACCACCGGCCCTTGGATAAAGTTTCATGGGCCACTGCTCATACAGCATTATACATTGTACGGGAAACTCGGTTGCGCCGAAGAAACTTAGGCGCCTTTTTTACTTGTTTTATCTTTTTTGGTATCAACAACTCGGTCGTCTTCCATTTTCCTCATGTGAGCAAATCATCGCAAGATCATCTGATACATTTTTTCACATGGGGTAACCCAACCAGTTACCGCCTCTCCTACGTACTCCACAATTTGAGCAGTTTCAGTCCTTCTTACTTCACATACACTGCGCAAACAATTCATCTTAACAAGTTCAGTCACCCTTTTCATTCGCACCAACTCCCACACTTCACTTCCGTGAAGGAGAATAGGCTCAGCAACCCCTTCATACATTCACTCTTTTGTTGCCATAGACACTTATCTTCTCTTGTGGAGCTTTTGCACGTACGATGCTAATGTTCATGTATCACATACTTTGCGGCACTCTCATCCTGCCGCCATCCAGTTCAATTACATCCAGATGCTTATGATAATCAACTGCCAACATTCACCACCATTCATGTTAACACGCATTGCCCCACCTGTCAGGCTTTCATAAACCCTTACAGCTTTATTCATGGTCGTGCATCCTTTCGACTCCCTATTCTTTCAACGCCTATCGAATATTCATGATAATTAACCCCTGGAGATTCCAAAGACACGTTGATTTGTCATGTGCAATCCTACCTCAGGGCTGCCTTTGACGTGTTCACATGTCTTGTTAAGGTATATTTTAATTCATTGCTGCGTGTCATGACGAAAGAACTTAAGCATTATATCAGAAGTTATTTTTCATATGTCAGTAGTTATTTTTCTGAGCGTATGACATATATATGTATAAATATATATAAAAAAATAATATATATATATATATATATATATATATATATATATATATATATATATATATATATATATATATGAATGAATTTTATCACATCACCGTGATTCATATACAAGCATTGTTACAAACGTCCTTTACTATCCAATTGCTCTGCCTGGGAAATAATATATTTTCATATACGTATGTTAAAGTATTATTTCCGAGGCAGAGCGAATTGATATTAAAAGACATTTGTGACTCAGTGCTTATATATATATATATATATATATATATATATATATATATATATATATATTATTATAATTTTTACATATAACTTTGTAAGGAAAACTTCACAGCACAGGGACTCACAAACATAAAATTCTCCTCGTCTCTCTCTCTCTCTCTCTCTCTCTCTCCATGGTAAACATCTTTCAGACCTGTGTAAACAAAAGCTTTAGAAATTTCGGTAAAAAATAACAGAAATTTTCCCCGTGTTTCGATTGCTTCTCTACGGAATAGAGTTACTGGGAAAATACAAGATATATATACATATATATATATATATATATATATGTATATATATACTTACATGTATATATGTATATATGTATCTTGTATTTTCCAGTCACATAATTTTATTTATGTAACTTGTATTTATGCATATACCCCCCCACCTTCTCTCTCTCTCTCTCTCTCTCTCTCTCTCTCTCTCTCTCTCTCTCTCTCTCTCTCTCTCTCTGTGTGTGTGTGTGTGTATTGTCAACGTCATTAAAATCTCCGTAAGCAAAAGCTTTAAACTTGTTGATAGAACTATTTGTATGTTATTAGCACTGTGCAGCAGCTGGCATAAGCATCAATAAGCTGTATCATTTGAATGGTGCAGAAGGGATTAATATACATTATTTATTCCTTCATTTCTGGCGAATATTTTTTACGGCAAAATATATATATTCCTTCATTTCTGGCGACTATTCTTTTCTACAGCAATCTAGAAAAATTTTTTGTTGATGGCTACTTTCATCTCATTATTTGGAATTTTTATTTATTCTTTTTCCATTTTTTGAAACTGCTGTTACTACTTTAAAGTACGGCAACTCGCCTTGAATATGCTACTATTATTAATATTAAGTTTACAAAGATAGTGCAATGGAAGATAACTCTTCATGGATGTGCGAGTGAGCATAAAAAAAATTTCTGTCTTTCTTCTTCTGCTTTACTTCACAAAACCTGGCAGACATATCAATAAACAAATGACCATTTATCAATGTTTTGAACAGTAAAAACATTATAAATATATATATATATATATATATATATATATATATATATATATATATATATATATATATATATATATATAAAATTTTACCATTCAAAACATTGATAAATGGTCATTTGTTTTATATATATATATATATATATATATATATATATATATGTGTGTGTGTGTGTGTATCAATTATTTCATATATATACAGTATACGTACATATATCCATATATTTATATATTATATATATCAATTATTTAATTTTTTTGAATTTTTTAAGACAAACTAGAGAAACTTTTATTATCAGCCAACTTCAGCTCATCACTTTCATTTTTTAAGTACTATATACAGTGATAAAGTTATTTTTTAAATAATATATACAACAAAATTATTTTCTAAATACTATATACAGTTATAAAGTTATTTTTCAAATACTATATACAGTGATAAAGTTATTTTCTACATACTATATACAGTTATCAAGTTATTTTTCAAATACTATATATAGTGATAGTTATTTTCTTAATACTACATACAGTGATAAAGTTATTTTTCAAATACTATATACAGTGATAAAGTTATTTTCTAAATGCTATATACAGTGATAAATTTATTTTTCAAATACTATATACAGTGATAAATTTATTTTCTAAATACTATATACAGTTATAAAGTTATTTTCAAATACTATATACAGTGATAAAGTTATTTTCTACATACTATATACAGTTATCAAGTTATTTTTCAAATACTATATATATTGATAGTTATTTTCTTAATACTACATACAGTGATAAAGTTATTTTTCAAATACTATATACAGTGATAAAGTTATTTTCTAAATACTATATACAGTGCTAAAGTTATTTTTCAGATACTATATACAGTGATAAATTTATTTTCTAAATACTATATACAGTTATAAAGTTATTTTTCAAATACTATATACAGTGATAAAGTTATTTTCTACATACTATATACAGTTATCAAGTTATTTTTCAAATACTATATATAGTGATAAAGTTATTTTCTTAATACTACATACAATGATAAAGTTATTTTTCAAATACTACATACAGTGATAAAGTTATTTTCTAAATACTATGTACAGTGATAAAGTTATTTTTCAAATACTGTATACAGTGATGAAGTTATTTTCTAAATACTATATACAGTTATAAAGTTATTTTTCAAATACTATATACAGTGATAAAGTTATTTTTTTAAATACAGTATACAGTGATAAAGGTACTTAGCATAAAAAAAAGTATATGAAAACCCGTGTCCAGTCGTGAAAATGAACTTGACAAACGCTTCTTGCAGAAAAATATTTTTAATGTGAAGCACTGCAGTAAGTGAAAAATTGCTTGAATTTGCGAGTTAACCTCGTAAGGTTAACCTTTTGAATAAAATCCTGATGCATATGTAGTAGAATTCAGTTGGTGATACACAGGAAAAAAATATTTACAGGAGAAACAATTCAGTGGCTTTTGTTTGCTAGACCCAAGTGTAATTTTTTTCTGTTTTGATTTTCCTGTGTTGTGGGGAAAGGAGGAGGGTGTTAGTCTGTTGTGACGTAACTGGCGCTTTAGGACTTGTTTTTTTCGTGGTGGTTTTGATATTTTTGTGGTTGCCAAAATAATTTAAAAATTTGGTACCAGTCTTCATTATCCAATGAAATGCAATATTCAGAGTTGCTTATATATTATATTGCATCAAAACACATAATTAGAATATGTTGTCCAGAAGAATATATATATATATATATATATATATATATATATATATATATATATATATATATATATATATATATATATATATATATATATATATATAATGTGTGTGTATGTTGTGTGTACAGTATGTACAATATATATATATATATATATATATATATATATATATATATATATATATATATATATATATATATATATATATATATATTAAACAACCGAAATTTTCGCTACTACCAGTTTATCTCTAGCAGACAATCACTTAATATTGTGTAACAATTACTGAAGTGCTGAGTTAAGTTTTGTGTTTGAAATGTAAGGTAACTGATATTGCTCTCCATATTCATGTTTTTGACATATTTTTCGATTAATAACTTGAACATTCTTACTTGTAATGGCAAGGGACATCACAATGCACCAATATTACCGAAACTATAATCTCTGCAAAGTCGTCGATCACACTTTGTAAATGGTAATGAGGAAACTTAGTAAGTAACTTACATTAACTGAAATTGCCTAAGGCTAGTAGGATAACAAAGATGATGGAGCTGTTAATTGGGTACAGTTTATCCAGCGTTACGAGACAGTAATAGCTAAAATGATAATAATTCACAAAACTGTAGTGGCAGACTCACATGTTTTGGCAACACCTTTCTGGGTCAAGATCCTGAGAATAACTAGGCACCACTGGGCTAGATGTTCTTCTTCACGTAAGTCTAAGCTGCGCCATAACCAGAAATTGCTTGTCCTTTAAGTTGCTTTAACACTTGCGCCCACGGCCTCCAACCTGTAGGCTTGTCTATTACATATGAGCCATTACAAAGAACAGTAGTAGTAGTACAGTATTTGGAGACATGTTAGAGCAGTGTCTGGAGCTTCTTTCTGTTGAAGCAAGATGAGATGCTCGTGGTAAGTTCACCGATCGTAGTACTAAGCCACAGAGCTGTGACACGGACTTTCAGTGATTAAGTATACCTTAGTTTTACCAGACCACTGAGCTGATTAACAGCTCTCCTAGGGCTGGCCCGAAGGATTAGACTTATTTTACGTGGCTAAGAACCAATTGGTTACTTAGCAACGGGACCTAACAGCTTATTGTCAGTGATTGAGTCACATAATTGCAGAATCCATTCATTGAAGCCATGCTACGGTTTTTATTTTTTTTAATGTGTAATCAAATTACGTCTATGGAAATATAAATTCAAAAATATATGGAAATATGCAAATGCATCAGAACAAGCAGATCCTATGAAACAGAAAACATAATTTGAAAAGGTCGCTGAATTAGAAAGCGTGACCAAACATACAAAAAAGTATCTAAGAGTGTCGTCTGCTAAAAAAAAAACCTCAGCGTTACGTCTGGGGAGAGACGGCGCAGGAACTGTACTCAAATGCAAAACTTCGAAATTGAAAGGGTTCTTCACGATGTCTGAGAACTGAACTTACAAATTATTACCCCACTTAATACTGTCTTCACACACGATTGAAAAATATGCAGTATAAATAAATAAATAAATAAATAAATGAAAAGAGGAAGAAACATGTAGCCCGGGTCTCTTTTTATTTAGTTTTCTGTAAAAAAAAACTATGGAGATGGCTTTTTGTCTGTCCGCCCGCCCTCAGATCTTAAAAACTACTGAGGCTAAAGGGCTGCAAATTGGTATGTTGATCATCCACCCTCCAGTCATCAAACATAGCAAATTGCAGCCCTCTAGCCTCAGTAGTTCATGTTTTATTTAAGGCTAAAGTTAGCCACGATTTTCATAACAAGTTTCGAAAGAAACAAACCACCCTGAAAAGTGTAATGAACATTTGTTAGAATGCCTGATGTACGATTTTTTTTTTTTTTTACTGCGTATGGATGTGCATGTGTCTTAGTTTGTGCATTCTTTGTTACCAGTTACAGTTGAATTACATGTTGGTGAAACTTCCTGCGGGAAACGTTTGTAAATACAAATAAGGTGTATTGTGTATGGCTTGTGAATACAAGGGAAGAATCCGTGGAATTAAACAAGTATTCATTGTATGGAGAGCCCCGTAGGGGGGTAGTGCCATCAGTGCACCTCATGCGGTGCACTGTAGGCATTACTTAAGGTTCATTGCAGCGTGCCTTCGGGCCATAGCTGCAACCCTTTTATTCCTTTTACTGCAGTCCTTTCACATTCTCTTTTTTCCACCTTACTTCCCAACCTCTCCTAACAATTGATTCATTGTGCAACTGCGAGGTTTTTCTCCTGTTACACCTTTCAAACCTTTTACTGTCAATTTCCTTTTCAGCGCTGAATGACGTCATAGGTCCCAGTGCTTGGCCTTTGGCCAAAATTCTATATTCAGTTCACTTCAATTCATTGTTTGGAGAGAAAAAAAGATTCAGTCGGTGTATGCTAAGTTAGCCTGTGCTTGTATTAAAAGGATTTCTTGTAAAGATCTGATTGAGCTAAAAGGCTCTTTGCAGCATTGTAACTTGTATAAAATATTTTAAAAACGTCTGCTTGAAGGATAAAAGAAATTAAGCATGATAATCTAAAGCAGACTAATGCCAGTTTTAGCCAGCTCTATTCTCGAATATAATTTGTTTTTGCCAACGATATTGACCCGATATTGATCAGTGAGGAGAGGACTGAGATTTCATTTCTGACATATCATCAGATGAACTCTCATCTTTGCCATGAGCCATGTTATTTGGTATATATGAGTTTTGTAATTATGTTTGTCACGATGACGAAAGGTGCCATCATGTATGTGTTTATGTAGCAGAAAACAGACAGGTGTATGTAAAAATGCAAATAAAATAAGCTATAAGGAGAATAGATATGAATAAAGGCTGACATATATATTTTTAAGGTATAACACTTCTAAAAATGAAAAATACTCCAGGGACATTGTGCTTTCACTTCAACTTCCTTATCCCAGCGACGCAGACTTCTGAAGAGGTACTTATAAACTTTTATTCCTCCATCACAGTTCATTGAAAATTGCTTGTTATTAAGAAAATCTCTTCAAGACTTCCGAGAATTGACAAAACTTATTCCATGACAAAAAATTCCAAGGTCATCGATTCATTCCGCCTTGTAAGAGTTCCCAACTTAGGTCAGCTTAAGTTTATCACGGACTCGCAATCCTTTGTGAGTTGTCCCTCCAACTGTGTTGCTCTCTGAGCATGTGGTTTGAGGTACTAACTTGGTGGCAATCCATGCTGCTGAAATTCTGTTACAGATCCAGTGCTCCTTGCACAGCCATTCTTCAGGTTACCAAAAGGTATCGTGAAAATATATGGAAGAATTTGCCTTTCGTTTTAGATTCCATTTTTTGTTTTCTGTAAAAGAAAAACGGCTTTGTCTGTCCGTCCGCACTTTTTTTTTTTGTCCGCCCTCAGTTCTTGAAAACGACTGAGGCTAGAGGGATGCAAATTGGTATGTAGATCATCCACCCTTCAATCATCAAACATACCAAATTACAGCCCTCTAGCCTCAGTAGTTTTTATTTTATGTAAGGTTAAAGTTAGCCATAATCATGCTTCTGGCAATAAGATAGGCCACCACCGGGCCGTGATTAAAGTTTCACGGGTCGCGGCTCATACAGCATTATACCGAGATCACAGAAAGATAAATCCATTTTCGGTGGCCTTGATTATACGCTATAGCAGCTATACAGAAAACTCAATTGCGCCGAAGAAACTTCGGCACATTTTTTACTTGTATTTTATTTTACTTTTTCTAAGAGGGAACTTTCTGTGCCTCCTTCTGCCTCTGTTGTTGAGTAGACAAGAAGGAGACTCTGTGGTTTATCCTGAATCGCATGACGCTTCTCTTTGGTGCTCATAGTTTAATTCCTAGGATTGATTAGTTTCACATAGGTTTTAATGACGTAGAGTAGAATCATTAATAAAATGATTTACTTTAGATTCAGTTCTGTTAAGGAAGGAGACAAAAGAGAAGCACCAAAAATATGAGGTCTGTAATCCCAGTAGATATAACAATTTGAAAATAATATGAAAATTTGCTGGGAGGAGATACATTTGCTCAAGCTCTCAAGACCAGGGTAATTTAAGCTCTTGTTTTTAAGAGGGAATACATTGTGGATTGAATCATCAGCAAATGTATGGATAGAAGTGGTGAACTGCAGTAGGTTACTGATTAAGAGTTGGAAAAGAGTAGATGAGAAAACAGAACCCTGGGGAACACCACTGGAAATGGTTATGGGAACAGGTGCTTTGCTGTCAATAGCAACAGGTGTAAAGCAATTAGAGAAAGAGCTGGATATCAACTCACAGAGCAGATGGCCAAACTTCATTGGGATAGCAAAGGTCACTGGCAGATCTTGGATTGCAGAAGCCAAATTGGTGGTTTGAAAGAAAAGAATTGGATGCAAGATGTTCAAGAGAGTGGGAGTGTAGTGTGGATCCTGGTGGAAACAAACTCAGGGTTTAACTGCTCGTTACCACTGATCTACTGTAGGCGGTGGTTGTTGGTGGCCTCACAAGAAAAAAGCTCGCCATTTGCAGACAACCGGAAGGCTATTACTTTCTGGTGTCATACCCTCTAAATGGAGGAAGACTAAATATATATATATATATATATATATATATATATATATATATATATATATATATATATATATATATATATATATATATATATATATATATATACACGTGTGTGTATGTAAGTAAGTATGTTTGTCCAATAATTCGGCACCAGATTCTTCGGAAGACCAGCTTATTTGGCAGATTTCAGTTGATCAAAGTACCATTTAGTGGGTTGTGAACTCTCTGTATTACTTTTTTATCATGAAATATTGCTGGAGGTTGGCTGAGTTTTGAGGTTATATGTTTTAATCTTTGTTCCCCAGGGTTCTATTTAAGTTTAAATAAGAATGTCCTTTGTTTATGATAAAACATACTAGGTGTTAAGAGGAAATTTTGATCGTTGAAAAGTTCGTGTGCGTGTGTGTGTGTGTTTATATCTATCTATCTATCTATCTATCTATCTATCTATATATATATATATATTATATAAATATATATATATATATATATATATATATATATATATATATATATATATATATATATATATATATATATATATATATATATATATATATACACACACATATAAATTTCGTTGAATTTGATGGCTTTTTGGTTATTGATCAACTTTTTTTTTAGCTTGACAACACTTTCTGAATCTTCTACGTTCTTCCAAACGTTGTTGAGAGATATAGAAACGAAGATTAACTGTTTATTTCATGCACTGGTAACACAACATCGCAGCTGTTCCGTCACCTACATTTGCAAGAACGTAGAAGATTTAGAAAGCATTGTCAAATTAATAAAAAGTTGATCAAGAATAAAAAAAACCCATCGAATTCAACTAAATCTGCACACAAGAAAAACTCTGCCCCAAAGGCACACATACACATTATATATATATATATATATATATATATATATATATATATATATATATATATATATATATATATATATATATATATATATATATAATCATCTCTAGCTGTTGGATAATTTTCATAATATGCACAGGGGCGTGAGTGATGCTATTTTGGTTTTCCAGCCTCTTGTAGGAGTGAAAATAATGCAACGGCAAATGATTCAAATGAATCCTATTAAATATAATAAGCTGAAAGCGATATAGGGCGAATGTAAGTCCCACATTCTTTTGGTAAATCAGAATCCTCAAATTCCATTGGCAATGGAGAATCCTCTTCATTTTTGGATGGAAGGGGCGACATAAGACATAAGGATGTAAAACGCCTGCCAGGATAGAAAGTAGGTGCTTTTGGTCAAGGGCGTGTGCCGGCGGGAGGCTGTTTTAATCTAAACCAAGTAACTAGAAACAAAAAAATTTTATCGAAGTTTTAGGGTCCTGGTCTTCACCTTCCTGATAGATCAGTGGTCCTTAAATTTTTTTTCACCTTGCGCCCCCCCGCCCCGGCGTCATGTACTGTGTAGACCCCACGCCCCCTATCCCTGAAATTTTTGCCAACTATAAACTGTTAACAATATGTTGCATATTTGTATACCATTATACTTCATTGCTTATATGAGTATATGGATGAATGATAGATTTTTGTTTCAGTGCTCTTAAATGATAGATTTTTGTTTCAAGGCTCTTAAATTTTTTTAATAAGTATGAACCGTACTATATTTGAAATGAAAATTAACTTGTAATTTGAATTTTTGCCATGTTTTGCGATAATTAGAAAACATATGGACGCAGTGACAATGTTTTTGGCAATTTTGCAATTAACATCGCAATTAAAAAATAATAGGCACCATCTGGCAACCCTGCTTGCCCCCCCCCCTTGGAAGCTTCTGGCGCCCCCCATTTGAAGAATCATTGTGCTAGATGTAATTCTGTTCTTCTAAATGTGATGAACATTATCCTGGCCATTGTCGTACCAGTCCTAGGAGTGTATTTCTTTTAAGGCATATCGAATATACCTATTTGTATTTGCTCTCGAAATGTTTAAATTCCTGAAGTTTCTGCATAAACGGTACAATAAAATTGTAGATTTTGCTCAGCGTACATTCATTTTCAGTTAAGCCTAAAAATTATTTTTATGATGTTGTTATGAAGAACACTACAATATCAGTGTTATGTGCAGTGTTTTTACTTTAAACATTTAAAAAAAAACTATTTTAATTCATTTTAAAAGCACAAGAATTAATAACATTTGTTTTATTTTTTTTTAGCGAAAACAGAATACCCAACACTGAAATTAAGCACAAGGATCACAAGAAAAGGAAGACGAAAGAAAAGATAGAGAAACCACTCCCGAAGGAGAAAACGGAGAAAGCAAAGGAGGAAGAAAAGACGGAGAAGGATGTTCCCGTCGCGGAGGAAAAGGGACCCAGATTGATTCCTGAACCACCACCTAGTGAGTATAGTACTACAAGAGTCTCTCTCTCTCTCTCTCTCTCTCTCTCTCTCTCTCTCTCTATATATATATATATATATATATATATATATATATATATATATATATATATAATAAAGGCAATACCAGAAGGAATGTGAAACAGTGGAGTGGTGCTAGGCCTTTCGACTTACTGTCCTTTACTTAGCTAAGTAAAGGACAGTAAGTCGAAAGGTCTAGCACTACTCTGTTGTTTCACTTTCCTTCATGGTATTGCCTTTGTTTATATATTCATCACGTTCCATATTTTCGTGATTCAGTTTTATTTTTATAATTATATATATATATATATATATATATACATATACTGTATATATATATATATATATATATATATATATATATATATATATATATATATATATATATATATATATACAGTATATATATATATATATATATATATATATATATATATATATATATATATATATATATATATATATATGTATATGTGTGTGTGTGTGTGTGTGTGTGTGTGTGTGCGTCTTTGTGATAAACGATCTTGGAGTTTTTTATTGAAGGTACATTTCTCTTCTTTTTTGAATGAAATGGTGCCTTCTTTCAAATGAACTATTGTTGCATGCATGGTAATGTATATAACTTTTTCCACACCTGTTTATGACATTTCACTTCAAATTGGGAACAAAGATGTCTCCAGACAAAATGACAAATCTGCTTTTCGATATTGTTTGTCAACTTTCAATAAAGTTGAGACAGCTGGGTTCTGACAATATGTTTGAATGAGCGAAGACCTTGTTAGTGGTGGGTGAGAACAGCCCCATTAACAAACGGAGCTTGTTGCCTCATTTGTCAAATGTTCATCCTTGTGAAGTCGGTGGCTTTGTTAGTATACACGTGTTTTGAATTCTTACTTCTTTTCACTCTCATTGGTATTTTGACTGATCACCAAGTTATCTCTGTAATGTTGTGTATTTGATATAATGAGGGATGTTGTATTGAGCAGTTTCTTCAAAGCAGCATTTTGGTATCTTGCAAACTTTTTTCTCTTGAGATTGTGTATGAGTGCTGGAGGTATCATTGTAATTGGTGTTGCTGATATGGAAAATCTTCATTTTGTTCAGTTGATGCTTGCATTTTGTTTATAATTCTCTGTAAACTTCAAAACCCACAAAGCTGCTACTTTAATGTTGTAAGATTTTTACATTCTAATTTTTGCATCATCTCACAAATATTAGCAGAGTCAAAAAGACTAAATATCCCTTGGTGCAGGATGCTTACCAGGACATTCAAGACAAAACACTAGGCTACTTTGCTAGTTCGTTGTATTTATTGGTAAGTATCAACACTATTCTTTCAGAAGTAATGACTGATCCCAAGGGAAACTCTAGTCCAGAGAGTGGTTTATAGCAGAGAAAAACTTATGGTAATAGAACAGAAAGAAGCACTGAGTATGGATGTCAAGTGATTTTTTTTTCTAGGTTAGAGAAATCCACTGCACATTTTAATGGATTTTTTTTTTATTTTTTACTTTTTTCTTGGTGTTTTACCATACTAGAGATCATCTTGGTATTCAACCATACCACAGGCCATTTCTTTGTTGCCCTAATATTCAGCAAATGGTTTTACTGGCCATTCTACTCGTTTACTAGCATTCGGCTGGTGTTTTGTTGTTTGATACTGACTGATGTATGTTTGCATTCTGATTTTCTGACTGCTAAAATAATTGTTAAACTAATACTCTCCTGTCCCACAGGCATATATTACATGCTCTGCTGGTCAAATAATATGCCCAGTCGCTCTCGAGATGTCGGAATCTCATTTTACAGTTTGTGCCTTTTCAAACCATCTCTTCATATCTGTAACGCCTTAAAAAAAACTGACACAGTTACCATTTTCTCTGCCATGGCTTTTCTGAATTTAGATTTACATTCAACATAGGTGGCAATCTTGCCCATGAGCCAGCCTAGTTCCTTCAGTTTCACAAATCCACTGTATACCATTGCCTTCATAAACAATGTCCTAACCCTTCCACCCTCTCTCAGAGAACATTGTGTGCAGTTCATATTCATCGTCTTTGCCAAAGTCAATGAAAATGATGCCAACACTGTTCATCAATGTTTCGTTTGACGAAATTGGTTCACCAAAATTTCTTAATGAATCTGGGTGTTGATTTCTTATATGACTACGAAAAATATTTAACAGTGCATAAGTATGTGGCACTAAAAGATCATGCAGCAGCTTATTATAGATGTATTCTCAAGAAACAAAGGATAGACTTATTCCAGCAAATCTAGAACCATCAGCTGGAGTCACCAGGTGATCATTTCTGAATTGTTTTGCCATTTCATTGATTGTTAGGATATTTTGTACATGAGGCTCTCCTCTTGTGGATCTCTTAGGAGCAAGACCTTCTTAAACTGTGCAGCTTGGGAGATGACACCTTGTATCTCTTAGGATATTTGGAAAGTATCCACTTTTCCTTCACTTTGTTTTTCAAATCACATGTTAGATATGATAATGGCACCTGAAAACTTCTGTGGCTCAAAATTTGAAGTAACACCACCCAAAGTGGCATGCAGACCTCTTATATCTGCTGAGAGACCTCTTCAAAATCTACAAAACTTGGGGCCTCAGCCCTCAAGGCTTCTAAGTTCATACAGAACAACACCAAGACTGATTTTTATTGATTTCACTAAAAGTTTTTTTCAACAACCCAGAAGTGGAGAATTTCATTAATTGTTACTAATCCTAGATGGGGGAATTTCATTAATTGCTACTCCTAAATGAGACCTTCCTTTTGGTTTTGCAGTCTATACTCCTCTGAACCTGTTAAGAAGACCTCTTTGCAGGAGTGGTTAACCATCTATTATAGTATCACTGGTAATTCAACTGCTTAATTTGTTGAACATGGCAATCCCTTTGTAATCTAGTAGCAACTCTAGGAACCCCACTCTTCCCCTTTAATGGAATGTTGGGAGGTGGAGAGTCAGTTTCCTGGGCAGTGTGTGAGATGGAGGGTTCCAGTTTTGTGGCAAAGTTTCCCTGCAGAGGAACATGAGACTGGAGTTGTGGCTAAAGAGGAGCAGTTATACTGAAGTGGACAGAGACTCTGGACTCAGAAAAAGCAGTTTTTAATTTGCAGCTGCTTATCACTTCATGTTTAAAGAAGGGGGGAACACATGGTCATCGACCTGCTGGCAATTAATTGTACAATTGCAGTTATGCTCTTGAGTGATCAAATTGCTGCATATTCATCCTAGACATTTCATTAGTTGATTACTTCCTCGTCTTGATAATAATTGCCTATGTTGACAAACCAAGGAGTTAGCGGAAAATTTGAATTTTTATACTCCTTTTCTGGAGGGATCACATTTTTAAAAACCTCTTGCACAATTTTTTAGTACATCAGCTTTTAATGGCCAATGTATCCCTTTTTCTTGGCCTGGAAAACAAGGTTGTTCAGTATGCCGATGATGCAACACCTGTGGGTGTAGTAAAGTCTCCACTTATTAGAAATGAAGCTGCCCTCACCCTCAATTGTGACATGGGCTAGATTAGTGAAGGTGTAGTCAGTGGGGTAAAAGGCTGAACTCCAGTAAAATAAAAACACTGTTGATTAACAGATCTCATACAGATATTCCACCCCCCATCCTCCCCTTCAGCTGGATGGGACTCTGCTGAATGAGTTTGAAGCTTTAACTATTCTAGGTGTAATTTTTGACTCACATCTTGCCTTTGTGACATCTAATGAAAGTATCAGCAAATGCTGCACAGAAGTTACGTATTGCACATAAGGCCTCATATATTTATAACTGTGATAAGATCCATGCAACCTGTTTTAGGTCATTTGTGCTTTCTTTACTAGAATACTGTTCTCTGGTGTGGATGTCTGCTTCTACCAGATATTTATCTATTTTGGATAGAGTGGTTTGTGGTGGTAGGTTTCTGTTTCCTAATATTAGCAGTTATGGCTTGGACCGTCACTGGTTCGTCTCGTTTGTCAATTTTCCATAAGTTGTATTTTAATAGAGATCTTTCACAATTGATCACTGATCCTCTTTTCCTGCCGAGAGCAACCAGATTTGCTGAACAGCAGGACCAATATGTAATAAATATGCCTCGATGTCAAACTTCTCAGTTCCAGAGGCCCTTTATTCCTCACACTGTTGGATTGTGGAACAGTCTCCCTGAGGATGTCATGAAATTAGAACTTCAAAAGTTCAAGTGAAGATGCAGTGCTTTATTACCCTAATACAAATCTCCTTGCATTTTAATTATGTAATTATGCACAGTACTTAAATTTTTATCTATTTATTTATTTATTAATTTGTTAATTTATTTTTTCTTTTTTAATAAGTGATCTGTTATTTTTTTATATCCTTTACCTCCAGTTTTTTCCTTCAAATGAATACCATATTCTTTGGAAGCTTGAATTTCAAGTCAATGGCCCCTGTGGGCTTGTTCCAGATGAATAGGTTTCATCTTCTGAATAATAAGTATTATTTTAATACTGTATATGCAAGAACTGATCTTCTATTCTTTCATTGAGACATCCCTATCAAAACCATCATCAGATTTTTCAATAATTTGAATTTTGTAGGGATTTGCTACACCCTGTGAGGGTGTCTCATCTTTTTCCTGTTATGCTTTTCATCTTTAAGAGACTATTTTACGACTAAAAAAGCATGGCAATTATAATGGATATAGGTGAAGTTTGCTAACAATCTGTAACTGTCAGTGGACATAAATGTAATTATATAAAGACGTACCACACACTTGTTTTCAGCATTAGCTTTTTTATATCTTTCAGTCATAAAAACCATGGGGTACCATCCAAACTGTAAAATTGGTGGATTATTTCCTCTCGCAATAATCTCTCTTCTGATTATAGAAAATAGTTACTGAATCCCAGGTACCATTTCTACGGTGTCTTCTTAATGTTTATAACTTATGTAATATGATTATCAATCCAATCCCACGGTGAGTGTTTCTATTCGAGCCATATGGGCATGAGGAAAGACAATGTGAATGTTTGGGCATGCATGAAATGTTCCACTCTTGATGGAATGAAAAGTGAATACTGTACTTACAAAGAGTATACTTACAAAAAGTACAATTGTGTGCGTTGATGATTAGGAAATGCTGAGAAATTATTTGCAAAATGAGTGGGAAAGTTTATAAAGATAAGTTGGGGCTGACACAGGAGCAGATAGGTAAAAATACTTCTGTAAATGTGGATGAAGTGAAATATGAGGTCATAGGTTAGATAAAAGGGGGATTCAGCATTGATGCATAAAATTCTTCATATGCTGATGCAGTTACAAAGAGTGCTAAGAAGGATCTTCTGATTGTTAAGTCAGCAGATAATGAGCGTGTTATTTTAAGACATAGTTAAGGCTTTGGGAGGAATTCAGGATGCTAAGAGCATATGTACAAAGAAGAAAATGGTTATAAATTCTGCAACTGATGGGGAAAGAGATGATGCTGTTCGAAAGATGTATTCTTGACAGCGTAACTATAAGAGTTGTGGAGAAGCTTCCACCCAAAGCTGATTAATATATCGAGTGACTTGGAGTGAGTGTCATAGGAAGACCTCATAAACATCCTGATTGCAAGAAGTGAATATTTTCAGAATGTTGAGATCTAGATTTAAAAGTAATCCAGTATTTATAGACTTAAATCATAAGATTCATGATAAGGTAAAGATTGAATGGGGGCATATAATGTAAAAGACATAATAGGTCACTGTGCATTTCTGTTGTCCAAGGTAAGGTCACATAGAACAGAAATGTATTTTCTTCTTCCTTTCTTTAAAACTTCAGCTGAAAACCCTTATGGACAGAGTCA
This sequence comes from Macrobrachium rosenbergii, assembly GCF_040412425.1. Lineage (NCBI taxonomy): Eukaryota > Metazoa > Arthropoda > Malacostraca > Decapoda > Palaemonidae > Macrobrachium > Macrobrachium rosenbergii. The sequence goes on along the minus strand of NC_089768.1, from coordinate 14,356,745 downwards.
ATACAGTAGACCATAAACCTAAGAGGGGCCCCAAAGGTAAATCAGCCTGCAGAGAGAGAAAAGTTGTGGAAAGAAGGGATAAATAAGTAAATATGAGGGAAATAGAAAATAAAACCAATATATACACCTGAAATTCAGGAGATGTCAGTAGAGAGCAGGAATGAATTTGCTCCTTGCTTAAATATTTGGATATAAGAAGATTCCACATCTGTGCTAGCCAAACTATTCCACATTTTAGTTGTAGCCAAGATGGAACATCTAGCAAATTGAGTATTATTAAACCTGATGCTAGAAAATGGCACACTGTTTGCAGCAGCAGTCAGCCTAGTACAGTATTGTAAACAATGACAGCCAAGTCAGGTAAAGGAGAGTGCAGGAGATGTTGTTGTAGTACATTTTATTCAACAAAAATAATAAACTTGCTTTACGTCTATGCCACAAGTCAACATTAAGGGTTGACATAATAAACCTGATTGACAACATGACTTAGTCCAAGAGTTTGAGATGAGAGTTAACACTGGAAGATCACATTGGAGAACAGCTCTCTAAATATGGAAGAAAAAGATTTAAAACCCTTTCATTCCAAAACATTCTGAAACATTTCTGTGAGATGCCAACTTTTTGAGAAACAGGGGGAGTAGTATTATGTATAATTCTTCTCAAAGTAAATTTTTAAAATAAAAATTTACACTTTAAATCCTAAGTCACTGACATTTAAAACTGTGCCATTTGAATGTAAGTCTGGATGCAAAGGAAAGAGTGTTCTGGATCAACTAACATGCTTTGACTTGTAGGTGGGTTAAGCTTCATGCCCCAAAGCCTATTCCTCTCATGAATATGTGCCAAATCTCTATCCAAGGATTCTGCAACCACAGACCTAAGGTGTTGAGAAGGTACAGCAGCTAGAAGGGTAACATCATTGGCATAATCAGTTTGTTCTCCAGACCTAACCACATGTCACTAATATTATAGATAATAAATAGCAAAGGTCTAAGAACACTACTTTTGGGAAAACTTGAAATGACCTTACTAAACCTACTATACTGGCCATCAATACAGACCCTTTTGGTTCTGCTTATTGAAAATTCATGTAAAACAAAAATAAAAATTCCACCAATCCCCAATAACCTTAGCTTGTAGATAGGTGCTTCATGATTCCCACAGTCAAAGGCTGTACTAAAATCTAGACCAACCATGTATGTGTCTGCACCCTCATCAAGAGCACTCTGCAAGATGGTGGATATTGACAAAAGTGCATTACAAGTACTGAGGCCTTTGCAAAACCCAAACTGCAATTCTGGTAGCAGGTTATCTTTAACTATCCTACAAAGATGCTTAGAGAACAGCTTCTTAAAAACCTTAGATAGAACACAGGTAGTTGAAATTGACCTATATTCAGAGGGGCATAAGGTCAAACTTAGTCCCTTAGGTAATGCAGCAATATTCCCTCCCTCCCAAGAAAATGAAAACTTGCAAGAGTAACTTCTTTCCTGAAAATAGTAGCACTCTCAGGATCAATGAAATCAGAAGTCTTTTTAAAAAAAAATTGGGAAAGATCCCATTAGGGTTTACGCTGCCATATCTGTCAAGGCCCAGGAACAAATTTTTTACTTCTCTAGACCTAAAGGCCACTGAACACACTAGCCTTCCTCTTCTCATCAGTTACATACAGCAAAATATTCTTTCCTCTCCCCTGTACAAAAGCAAGATCTAAAAATCTTTTCCTTTTCACTTTCTCTTTCCAGAGAATACTTATGAATAGTGTTTGGAAACCGTTTGTTCTAAATAGTCAGGCCCCTTTCAGAATAAAATATCCAAAGGATTTTCTCTATTCTTATTAACTCCCAGCACCCAAATACACCAGCTCCTCCCTTACTGTCACCCTGTACATTCAAATCACCCTGCACAGCCAGCCCTTCTTCTACTCCAAAGCCAGCACAAAAACAGATTCAAACTTTACATGAAGATGATCAATGTTATCCATCACTCCATAATATATTAAAGCCTCAGAAGATATGAGCCTATAGTCCTGGCAACGTGCATCCTCAAACTGCTAATTCAAGGATGAACTTGTGTACATAAAGCTTCTACATTAATTAGGTTTATGTAGCTTCACATGCAATTCATCAGTGGCACATCAGACTCGGTTTATATACTGTACTATTCACCTCTACTAACCTATCACCCTCCACGTGTGGATTTGTCATGGAAAATCAGCCATCCTCATGGGAAATTCATACATCCATCTTTTTTTTTTTAAAGGATTTCCAAGTATGTCAAAGTACATACTAAAGTAGAAGCACTATAAGCCCTTGACCATAAACTCATTGTTCATTTAATTTTGGACGTTCTTCCTCTTACCTCTCTTCATTTTCTTATAACCAATCTTGGTTATATAGATCTGTATTTATCCTGTTACATGTGGGTAAAATCCTATGCTCCAATATTTTTTTGGATGTTCCAGATATGCTGGAGTATTTGGTAATGCTTCTCGGTTATCTGTGGTAGTGCAGTTGGTTTCTGAAACTGATCCCCAAGTTCCTCAGGTGAACAATGATTTTCCCTCTGAACTATTGTCTGTCATGTCAAATATTTTTATTTCCTTGGAATGTAAGCCCTATTTTTTTTGTTTTAAATAATATTTTTTCCAACTAGGCTGTCTTATTATCCTAATTTGTATATGTCAAAGTGTTTTTTATTTGTTTCCCTAAATTTCTGAAATTAATCCAACTCACTAACTCACTTTAATTAGATATTAAAGTATGGTTTAACTTAATGAAAATGGGGGCACCATTCATTGTATAGTGCTTGTTACCTCTTCCAAGGGTTCGGATGCTAGAAGTGGCTCATTTAGTTTTCTGACTACTAATATGGAAATTGTGCATCACAGCTGAAAATTTCTTTTTAGGAAAGTCAGATCCAACTTGAGGTCTAAAAAAATGGGCTCTCCTCATGGGAGTTATTTGATCCCTATTTAAAACAATCACTGTTCTGTGAATCAAAGTTCCAATTTATGTATTCATATATTCTGCAACTATAAAATTTGAATTTTTTCTATAGATGTGATTCGTGAAGCTGAAGAAGCTCCTCCAGAATTCCCATGTCACAATAATGAGACAGAAGAGCCTATTTTTGAACAACCTACACTTGTTTATACTCAAGCCCTACACTATATTCGGAAAATAAAGGAGCGTTCTGTTGAACAAGGTAAGATTTTGACTCTCAGAATTTACTTCTCACTTGAAATTAGAGTTTCTGTGATAATCTTAATGTGTTCAAGTATTTCATACATTTTTATGTTACTTTAAAAAATTCAAGCAGATTGTATTTGTTTGAAGAAATGGCTTTAAATTATGTATTTAGATTAGTGTGTACTATTAGGCTTAAAGATTCATTACAGCAGCCAAGGTTCAGTTTTTTGGTACATTGATCTGTTCATATTTCCATTTATCATTCTGTATATGTTCATACAAATACAAGCCATTGCTCTACTCCTAACTTTCTTTGCTGTAATTTTGCTGCAGGAACTATCTGTGGATGTCCTTTCATTAGAATTAGACAGCTTTCACATCTACAAGTGGTTTCACTTAACTTGAACTGATGAATAGTGACACAAGCATTATTTGCTTATCTTTCACCTAAACAGATGGTATTAACTTCGTTTCCTGTTTATTGATTAATGCATGAATACATCTTCATTTGAATATGTATGCTAATACCAAACAGACCATTGTCAGGCTGCTCAATGATAGTAGCCTCTCTCAGAGATAGGAAGGCAGGAGATCAATAATCTTGTAACACTGGGGTATGTCCATAGTAGGCCTGTTTGAAGTGTCTCATTAACAAGCTTCCAGTGTACAGATGCCCTGTTCACAGTTGGAAAAACCTACTGGGATATGCTTTTCAATGGTTGTTGCCCATAAGGCCTCTTATTTTTGGGAGTACCTTCTCCTGACCCCATAAATTGAAGTTGTTCCATATCTTCAGATCACAGAGGCTTGGAGTGTTGATTGAGTATACTGTGGATAGGGGCCTCCAAGTTGTTCATTAGGATACTGAGCTAGTAGAATAAACACCTTCATACTCAGAGTTTTGAAAAAAAAAAAAAAAAGATTGTGCTAAGATTTCCATGGCCTCTGAGTCAAAGAAGTATAGTATTGACACACTATTTCATCCCTTCCATGTTGGATAGGTAAACCATAGCAGGAGTTCTTAGCACTCTATATTCAGCTTCTTTCTTCAGGTTTTAGTTGAGGCATCGTCAGTATACTTTTGAGTGGTTGTTTGAATTTTTGACATTCAAATTTTGTTTTTTGCCTCATCAGTTGGAGTCCCATAAATTGCCTTTCTTCATAGCTTAAAGACCATTTGTTATCAGGCACAATCAGGAAGTATACTCATTGTTGAAGAGGGCTTATAAAGCATTGCATACAGTTGATGTCACAGGGAAAAAGATATGAAAATTCAAGGAGTACCCTCCTCTTGGATGATTTTTAAAATATTGTAAAGAAGTCAAATAGAAATTCATGAAAATTATAAAAGAATTTTATGTTAAACTCAAGACTTACACATAATTGTAGTGCATTATGGGTTTTCAGTCAGGTATCGTGTCTAGCACACCTAGATGTGAAGTGGTGAGAAAATCCACCTTATGCAGTGTAAGCTAGGTATTTGACTTAATGAAATGCTTTACAAATACTGAACAGGTAAGGAGGTATGTATGCAGAAGACAGGCACTTATACCAAAGTATTATGCAAATTGTTTGTCTGTTGTATATAACAGTGATTCTTTCAGTGTTTTAGTAGATAATTCTCTTTTTATAGTGATTGTGTATAGTATTTGGTGGATATTGGTAAATTCCTGGAACGTTGGTGTTGGATATAATATGGGTTGTGAGTCAGTACAGACATAAAAAATGTAATATTCAAAAACAGAGGAAATTTTTTATGCAGACTAATTACTTGGCAATATAGTAATCTTTAAGTATGTCAGTACAGTCTCCACACACTCAATAGAAGAAGAAGGATCCCTCTGTTTCCACCAGGGTGAGTTTGCATCTGGGCCTCACAGCACTTCTAGTGTAAGGCAGAGACAGTATTTGTGTAGTCTGGTCGCTTTGCAAGAAGAGAGATTGAAAGGTGTCCACATCATGTGAAGTGTGGGTTTGTTTTTAAAAAAATTAGTTTTCTTTATAGAAATGTATTTGTTTTATACCAAACTCATTACTTTAACCTGAATAGCTGTTTAGGTGGGAAGGCTTCTTGGTATCCCATAATAATCTGAACCTGGGTCTGTGAATCCTTATGAACTCTAGTGTGAGGGGTGATAGGAAAGAAGTGGAGTGAAAGGGTATGTTTCCATGACTGGCCAAAATAAGGATACAACACATGCCAAACTTTCTAGCTCTTACACCTAAGTACTAATCCTGGATGGAAAGTGATATGAATCCTGAGCATGAGGAAGGTGAATATGATACACCTCCTTCTCTCTCTCTCTCTCTCTCTCTCTCTCTCTCTCTCTCTCTCTCTCTCTCTCTCTCTCTCTCTCTCTCTCTCTCTCTGTGGGACTTTTAAAAGATTGCTGTCTTTAACTACGTGCCTAGTGGCTGCCATGTCAAGGGAATTATATCTTAGGTCTTGTGAGCAAAACCATGCAAAAGTTGAAGGAGACCTACAAGCATCAGCCTCAAAAAAATTCACTTTCAAGTTCTTCTCAAAAGCCAAAGAGGTTGACAGCAAGAAAACTTGATCTTCTTAAGATACTTTCATGGCTTTGGCTGGACACAGATCATCACCCTGTTTCCTTGTTTGTATTGTTGGAATAGGAATGAGAATGATAGAAAGGTTTTAGGCTAAAAAGTTAACTGTCTTTGTGGTTAAATTTGGGCCATGTGACTGCTAGTTTTCTATATAGCATACTCAACTGGACAAAGTGTGACTCACTTGTTGGGCTGAGGTGAAAATCATGAGGAATAATATGTAAATTCAGGCCCCTGAGTAAGTCTTGATCCATAGGCTTGTATACTGAGGTAGATAGATGTTTTGGTACCAGAGCTGATTTGTGTTCTTTGATAGGAGACATAATTTCCTTAAGTATCATGAAAACTATACAACATCCACTTGAGAGGATCAATGATTCTTCTACTGAACTAACTGCAAAGCACCTGCCACTTCCATTGGACTAAAAAGACTTTCCAAACTAAGGTATTTTCTGATAGCCTCCAGTCCTAAAAGATTAGAGCACCTAAGTCCTAGTGTAACTGAAGGAAATGATGCTGTTGCAGCAGTGTCTTCAATGTGGCAAGGGCTCTGAGCTTTTCCACCTAAAGAATTAATAGATCTAGAAATTACTCCAGAAGGGGCTACCAGAGTCATTTTCACATTAGAAGACTGACTGACCTTGTTGCAACATGTAGTGTTAACCAAAACTGAAGAAATGCATATACTTCCAGGTTGTCCCAATATTGCTGGATCTGGAAGCCATGAGCAATAATTTGGAAGCCTGTTGTTGAGATGGGTAAAGAATGGATCCATCAGAGGAGGGCCTCAGATAAATTTTGCATAGGTTGAATGAGAGAAACTCCTACAAGCAGGTTTTCATATTTTTGCTACCAATGAAGGTACAGGCAGTCCCCGGTTATCGGCAGGGTTCCGTTCCGACGGCATGACAATAAGTGAAAATAGCCGATAACCAACCAAAGGTACTTATTGACGCCGATAAGCGCCGATAACTGAAAATCACCTATTTTCAGTTATCGGTGCCTCTATTAGGTATGTATCAGCGCCAGTGCGTGATTATCGGCGCCAATAAGCAGACATTGGCGCGTATCGGCTCCAAAAATCACCGATTTTTGTTGCTAGACAAGCGCCGAAAAACTGGATAACCGAGCCTGCCAATAACCAGGGACTGCACGTATATTGAAATTTCCTGAAAGACTGGTACTGGGAAGTGTTCCAGGTGAGTCAGAGCAGACCACATCCTCTTCAGGCCATACCTGGCAAGAGATATGGTAGGCACAGGAAAAATGTGGGAATGGTGTGCACAGTTTGAACCAGGTTTGAACAGGGTTGACTGCATCAGTAGCTATTGGTTTATAGGTCTTGGATTGCATAGGTGCAACTCATTGTATATATACATTTTGGTTCTTGGTAACATACACCATGCTCAGGTTTACTACACTTAACATGTGGCAGGCTTGCCTTGTAACTTCTGCCTACAAGATCCTAAGATATGACCATATTCTTGGCATTAAAAACATCTCCCTGGTCTTGGGATATATTGCCTAATCTTAAAATGTAGCTATGTTGCTTTTATTACATTAGGTAAATAGGTACTAGAATTGAATGTAATAATTAAATTTGGGAGTTGAATTAAGGCTCCATTGATCTTAATTTTTTTCAATTGTAATTGCACTGTGATTTTTTTATTCTTTACAAGTTTCTCTTCTGAATACATCATCAGTTTAGGTGCAAATATTATTCCCTTGGAATGAATCCAAAAAGCATGTGCTGAGCAGTCTACTTTAACTCCTCTAAGATGAAATAATGCTTTTGATTTTTCTTTCTTTTGCTGAGGCTGATTCTACTGTCAGTTTTCCCAGACTTTTAGATGATATCTTAGCCTCTCGGGCACAACGCTTCATAAGATGTGGAATTTTACATCACTTAAAATGGATCTCTTACTCCATATGGTAGAATAAGGCTTTAGTTTGTATTTATTAAATAGGATTTATTTAAAATATTTTTTTGAGAAAATATTCATGAATCCTCAGGTACTTTGAAAGTAATTTTCTGTGAATGTTTCAGTTTTATTATTTAATGCTTGTTTTCTGGAATTAAAAGGAGGCTGAATATTGAGGGTCTTTGTGTAAAGTTCTCATGGTAGCCATGTGTATGTTGTTTTGCAATGTATTGTTAGGTTTAAAAAGTCAATAAAGGTCATCAAATAGGTTTTGTCTTGCAGGTATACCGTTAACCAGTCCAGAGCTGCGAAAATTGCCCAAAGACAGTAGTGAATTTGCTGCCTTTTTGAAAAGCATTAAGACTACGGTAAGTGTTTTTTTGATTTTATCATTGTTAGATAGCATGGATTGAATGAGTTATCATATTAGGAAAATGTATCAGCTATAATTTTCAGTTTTTCAAGTTTTTAGCCCTGGATATTTAATTCACATAATTTCCTGTTACAATATCATTTCACAGGTAGCAAATTATGGTGTAAATTCAATTTAGAACTACAAACACATCAATGTCTTTGATCTACAGATACCCTGATGACCATTAATAACTCATATATAAGGCAAACAAAATAAACAGAGGAAGTACGAGTTTGTTGGTTGGGTCTTTATTTCAGACATATAATTTGAAGTACTGGCCCTCGTTTTGATAGATATTTGAGCCCAAATTAAGACCATGATGCTTATTGACTTCTCTGACCATTGTGCCATAGCAGTGCATATCTCAGTAAATCACTATTTTTAAAAGCTTAGTTTAAACTGTGTTCAAATTTTTCATATCGACTGGGAAATAGTGGAATTTATTGATACAACCATAAAGGTACTTCCATCCCATTAAGAAATTGAATCAGTTTATCACAGATTTTTAGCTATTTCATGTCAAGAAAATCTATCAAGTTGGAATTAACAGCCAAATGTTTATGATGGTTCATGTAGACAGGCGTCCACAATAAACAGACCAAGTTCAAAATCTTCTTGAGGTATAATCACTCACACCTTAACTAACAAAAATTTTCACAAGATAGGGTAATAAATAGTTTGTAGATTTACCAAGAAAATCATTTGAATACTGAGCTACAAGAAATGAGCCTGTTTCCTTGTTGGGGGATCAAGTTAAAGTGTTCCATCTTTGAATCTATCATATTTTCTCTTCCTTACATATTAGCTAATGAGCAGAAACTGTTAACTGACCTTAAGGACAAAATGCAGTTGTTTCATAGGGCCTCTGAGGAAAAACAGCCTTTGGTTGACATCGTCATTTCAGAAGCCTGTAATCCTGAGCTAATTCTAACCTCATTAGATTTTGTTAAATTAACATTCAAGATATTGGTAATCTACATTGTTGTTTGTCAACAGAAGTTAAATTGGGCTTTTTCTCTGAAACTGAGCACATTTCCCTTTTTTAAATAGTATTTTCCAGATGAGTAGAAGTATTTAATAAAGAACCTTTTTAAAAGGGTTATTTAAGTGCTTATTGCTACAATTATTGACTAATATCTATTTCTTCAGTACTCTCATAGCTGATAAGCATATATTCTTTAAGTCCTTATACTGTTTAAGAACCTTGAATCCAGGTAGGCAGTCCCCAGTTAACAGTGGGGACTCTGTTCCAACCAATAACCGAAAATTGTCATTAACTGGAACATCACAGTAATTATGACGCTGTAAGTGCCAATAAACCGCTTAACAGCACCGTTAACTGGTTATTGGCACTGATAAACTGCCTACTGATGCCGATAAACCGCTAACAGGCAGTCTCTGGTTATCGGAGATCCGGTTTTTCGGCTCTTGTCTAGCAACGAAAATCAGCAATTTTCGGTGCCGATATGCGCTGATAATTGGGTATTGGCACTGATAATCAGGTATTGGCACCAATACATACCTAACAGAGGCGTTGATAACTGAAAATCAGCGATTTTTGGCACTTATTGGCACCAATAAGCCCCAAAAATTGCCAATTTTTGGTTATCAGCGATTTTCACTTATTGTCATGCCATTAGAACGGAACCCTAGCCGATAGCTGGGGACTGCCTGTGTTGCTGCGGAAAATCTGGTTAACGACGTTGTTAGCCAAGCATCGTAAAGCTGAAACACCGCTAACCAGTGCTGTCGGTAATTGGGGACTGCCTGTACCTGTTTCCTTAAAACCAGTATGGCTATGATGTGATCGATTATTTTCATTACTTTTGTAGCCAGTTATTAAAAAGTAACTGATCACCTTGCAATTATTAATACTAGAATTTTAAAATGGATGTTACAAGGATATATTATTGTGCTTATGTAGTCTCTCTCCCTCAACAGGGGATTAAAATAAGGAAGAAAAGATCCAGAAAAAATGCCAAGCTTATTAGTAACTAAAAATTTATTCCATTTTGTTTTATAATCGCCCACTAGGTAGGCAGTTCCATTAATTGTTAAATGTTTGTTCAAATTTTTAGAATATCAGGGTCAATGGAGGGAATAGGTAGATTTCCCTTTATTTGGTCCAGTCCTTGAGTAATGCATCTCATGCTTTTGCCTGAATGTCCCGGTTTGGAGACATACACTGGAGGTTAATGGGTCTCCCTTGTAGACAACAGGTCCCCTTCCAAATGTGGAAGCAAGATGGCAATCACTTGGAAGGAGGGTTTGTCCAACATCCACATGGTCAAAGATGCTGTCTGTCAAGTAAAAAAAAAAAAAAAAGAAAATAGAGTTTCAAGCAGGATTTAAGAAAATTTTGTGTGTAGGTCTCATTTAAATAGATAACATCATGCTAACAAACAGAGAGAGAGAGAGAGAGAGAGAGAGAGAGAGAGAGAGAGAGAGAGAGAGAGAGAGAGAGAGAGAGAGAGAGAGAGAGAGAGATATTTATATTACAATATTTGAGATTTACAAAATTCCCAAGAGACTTTGTAATGTGACACATATTGTGTTCCTGTTCGGAATGGAAAATTTTAGCATGGCGTTACTAAATTCACAAACTAAGAGGAAGTAATTTGGACCACAATACAGTAATAATCTCAAAATATGTGTAAAGCTTTAAAACTGGGTATGGCTTATTCATTTGTGTCCTTGGCAGTAATAAAGGTCATGAGAAGGCCATATTCATAGCTAATCTCCTGGTTTTTCCAGCCTTGTTCACTGTTGTATCAGTGCAGTGTTTTTCAAATAGCATCGGGGATTTTATTTAATTTTATTTATGCTGCTCAAAAATGTTTTTATTGTACCTGGAAGAGGATTAAAATTTCAAGTACTTAGATTTTTTAGCATTTTAGAGCAAAGAAGTCATTTCCACAAAATGCCAAACGTTTCATTTCAGTATCTTTAGGCCAGTTTATATTCTTTTGGTAACCTTCACTTTGCTTTTGTTCTGAATCATGGCCCTGTGAGCATTCATGTTTAAATTACAGGGTAAAATTATCATGATAGTCTTGTTCCAATAGCATGCCTTGAATAGTAGTACTGAAATGGTTTTACTTTTTAAAGCACATTATGTTATGTAGGTTAAGAAAGAGAAGTTATCCAGCACTTATGTTTGACTTTTTTCTTGCAGGTGGGTTTCACTGCAGCCATCAGTATTCAGGATGGAACAGTACTTCATGTGTCTCCATCTATTACAGAAGTCTTAGGATTCCCAAAAGATATGCTAATAGGTCAATCTTTTATAGATTTTGTATATCCACGGGACTCGATAAACTTATCTTCTAAAATTATCCATGGAATGAACCCTACTTTTGGAGCAGAAACGATAAAAGGTAAGCACAGTTGTATTAAGTTAGATGCAATTAAAATCTAATACTGTATGTATTATATTCCTGCTTTTAACACATTTTTTTGAATTAAGGAATTTGATTTACTTTTCTACAATTGTAGTTTTATATTTTATGTTCATTAACATTGGGTAAAATCCTGTTATTTTGAAATTTAAACTTCATGGATAAAAAGCCATTCCCAAAATCTTTAACTAGCAGAAACTGCAAAAAGAGGCAGGATGAGGGTATACAAAGAAAAACTAAAGGGATTTATGTGTAGATCAGGAATTTGTTAAAGAAATTACAGGATTTGGAATATGTAGAGAAAGGACCTTGGATTGAAATCTTTAATACATATACCCTTCTGAAACAGGAATATTAAATTTTTAGAATTAGATCCGTTTCTGAAAATTTATTTTGACTTTTAGCTTATTGGTGCCCATTTAGTTTCATGATTAGAATTATCATAATTATTTATGTTGCAAATAATGGGGGTGATTGGAGGTACTCTTTTTCAATAAAAGGCCACCCATGAATGTGCATTGACTTCTCCAGATGGCAGTCATAAAAACCAAATGGGTCCTATAGTCATGACAGTAATGGAGAGGTAAAAAAAACCCTGAGAACTGTTAGGAGCTACAGAGGATCAGATGTCAGGAGCGATTGCAACTTTTCATTGTTGTACTAATTGAAAGCACCCAATAAAATATTTGAAAGAGCATCTAGGTTTTATACAGTAAAGTTTTTTGAAGTTGAACATCATGAAGCTTGTGCAGTTGAATGTCAAAATAAATTTGCAGTTATAGAAACCACATCTGAGGTGGAGCAGACAATCAGTGAGGACTTGTTGAATATTAGGAATGTATATCAATCTAGTGGAAAAGAAGTACTGGGATATTGGGTAACAGGATGAAAACCTTGGATATGGGATGAGATCTGAGATACAGTAAAGAATAGACAATAGTAACATTGACAAATTTCAGGGAGGAGATGAAGAATGCAAAGTAGAATGTGCTAAGTACTCAAGTTAAAGGAAGATCAAGAAGAGATTAAGGAATGTTGATGTTGACAAATCCATATATGTTCAGGGAGTAGCATTGGTGTCAGGGTTGCTCACAGAAAAGAGGAAGGTACCTGTCCAAAGGAATGGTCAACAATAATATCAGCAGAAGAAGAAAGACAGTGCTGGGTAGAACATTTTTGAGGTTGTGTGTGAGAGATATGAAGGATATCATTTACCTAATATGCTGGAAGGGGAAGAATACCTGAATGTGCTTATGAATGAATTCACAGGTTTTGAATTTATATCAGTAATGAAGAACCACTGCAGAAATGATTGAACAAAACTGGGATGATACTCAGAATACTAACTGAACTGTAAGTCAGAATAAGGAATGGTGAAACAATGCCTGATTGATTACTGGGAAGTCATAGCAAAGGACCAAAGAAAGATGACCTGACTGAATGTGGTAACAATAGACGTATTGTCTTCCGAGAGCAACCAGATTTGCTGAACAGCAGCACCAATATGCAGTAAATGTGCCTTGATGTTGAACTTCTCAGTTCCAGAGGTCCTTTATTCTTCACACCATTGGACTGTGGAGCACCCTCCGAGAGAATGTTGTGCAATTGAAACTTCAGAAGTTCATGCAAAAATGCAATGCATTACTACCCTAATACTGCACTATTCTTCTTGCATTTTGATACATTTTTATCTGTTTATCTGTGTATTGATTTATTTTTTTCTTTTTTAATAAGTGGAATCTCTTCTTTCTGATTTTCCCTTTACTTCCTCTTTTACTTCTTCCTAATGAACACCATATTCTCTTGAAGCTTGAATTTCAAGTCAATGGCCCCTGAGGGCTTGTTCCATATGAATAGGTTTCGTCTACTGAATAATAATAATAATAATAATAATAATAATAATAATAATAATAATAATAATAATAATAATAATAATAATGGGCGCCATGGCAGAATGGTTTAGCATATTGATGGAATGGTTAAGCAACATTGGGGCTGGTCATTCATTGGATTGGTGACCTCTCTCCTTGGCATTGATTCCTTGGGAAAGGATCTTTTCCACAATTTCCTCAGTCTGTTCAGCTGTAAATGAGCACCTATTCCTGATGGGGTAGGGTCCAGCTAAGTGTTAAATAGCAAAACTCAGCAGTGATGGAAAGTAATGAAAAATTAAATGACAACAATGAAAATGGAACCTCTGGCAACAGAGGAGCTTCGTCCGGCAGCCAGGTACTATATAGCCCAATGAGCGGGGAAAATGGTCAGGTACTTGGAAGTCGTCATCCAGCAAGAGACCACCACAACGACAGTAACCAGCAACCAGAGACTGGAGCTATAGAGGCAAACCAGAAGAAGAAGAAATGGACAAGAAAAGAAAATAAGGAAATATGGAGATGCTACATCAGAAGCAACCCGAGGTCAAATTTGGTGAGGTCAGAGCACTGATCCCTGGGATTCATTTATCTCCTCTCATTAGAGACTGTGAGGGCAGAGAATGGTGAAATGACAGTCTTTTGAAGAGTATTTAGACTGATGAGATTGCTATAATGACCTGTCTTACAAAGGTTCAATAACTTATAGCAGACTTCAAATGATGGATAAAAGTCAAGTGTTCTAAGTACTTAAATCTTATATAGACAACTAAGCATAAGAACTGTTTTAGTTTTCTGTAAAAGAAAACTATTGTGCCAGCTTTGTCTGCCCATCCGCACTTTTTCTGTTGGCCCTCAGATCTTAAAAACTTCTGAGGCTAGAAGACTGCAAACTGGTGCAGTATGTTGATCATCCACCCTCCAATCATGAAACATACCAAATTGCAGCCCTCTAGCCTCAGTAGTTTTTATTTTATTTAAGGTTAAGTTAGCCATAATCGTGCTTCTGACAATGATATAGAACAGGCCACCACCAGGCCATGGTTAAAGTTTCATGGGCTGCAGCTCATACAACATTGTACTGAGACCATGAAAGATAGATCTATTTTCGGTGGCCTTAATTATACGCTGTAGCGGCTGTACACAAAACTCGATTGTGCTAAAGAAACTTCAGCACATTTTTTTACTTGTTTTTTCTTGTTCCCAAATTCATTGCTTCGTTGTTCAATAGTATAATGTGCCTGGATGCCTTATTAGGGAGGATATTGAATATGAGAGATCAGTGTAAGAAACATATGCACTAGAATTGCAGAGAGAATAATTTTTAAGTATAAAAGAGCTACTGTTATTAGTTATTTGATTTACTGTTATTAGTTATTTGATTAAGAAATATTTATTGGTATGTACAAGAAAGGTTGAACGTTGTTTTTACATTTGATGATAACCTTTTAGGTGAAGGACCAGAAATTAGTCTTTCTTCTAGAATAGCAAAAACTTTTTGGACTGTATGCAGAGTAGGGAGACACGGCAATACGATGGTTATTTGGCCTTCCAGTGAAAACATCGATAGAAAAAAGTACCCACTTGACGTGAATGGTGTCACGCAGCAATGCTCTCCCATAGTTCTTCAGGTGACTGGTGTGTGTCGCCCAGAATACAGTAAACCCCTCGTATTCGCGGTCTCACTATTCACGGATTTCTCTGTGGAATATACCTACCCATTTTTTGTGGAAAATTCGCCCATTCGCAGTATTTTTCACTGAGAAATATTCACTAATTACTGTATTTTTATATAATTTTCATGACTAAATGCAGTTTTTGTGATAAAACTATAAAATATTGAGGTATAAGCATTTTTAGAATTTTTTTTGTGTTTAAACTATCAAAATAAGCAGTTCTAAGGTTTCTTGAGGGGTTCTAAGTATTCGCGGATTTTAGCTATTCTCGGGGGGGTGCGGTACGCATCCCCCATGAATACGGGGTTTTACTGTACCCTCAGTTAAGGTCGCAGGAAATTTGATTCTTTCAAGAAGGTTCGTCATTGTTATGAAAATAACACCTTCCTCTGCATTCTTTCCCAGCGATTAAAAATGGATAACATTGGGTAAGTTACAATTTCTTTTTGGTTGTTTACTGTACTGTATGCTTCTATTTTATCACCAGTTGGTGTTAATTACTATGTGGAGGTTTCTGTTGTGTGTCACCCACATTGCCGTTAATCCAGGTCGCAGGCCGATCATAACCTCGGTTTACCTGCATAACGCTCTAGGCCTACTGGTTTCTGTAATCCAACCACTCAAAATCGATTATCGTCGATATGATTCACAGACCCATGCTCTGACCCAGACCCATGCTCTGACCCAGGTCTCATTCTTTTTGTTTCCACTTCCAAAATGGATAGACTTGACGCTGGTGTCTCCCTACTCTGCAGCCCTGTCAGTATTATTTTCAGGGGCAGATATTGGTACCCATACTACATTCTGATTTGAAGTTTTATAGTCCAACCTGGTTGTATTACTGTTACCAGTCGGAGCTCTGGGAGTGAGTAGGGTGTCTCCTAATACTCGTTCTGATTTCAGCAGGGATCTAGAAAACTGATTCAACTTTTTGGGTTTTTTATGACACTGTTCTCATGACCTAAGTTTTTTGGTGAAAGAACCATTCTCTTCTTAGGCAGATTGTGCAGCATCTCTATCCTCTAGTTTAAAGGATGAGAAATTTTTACACATCACATCCAATTCCATATCTAGGACTGACATGAACTCCTCTTGGGAATCATGGATAGCATCTCTGTCATAGTGATGTTCAGTAGTAAGGACATCCTTGATATTGTTAATGATTTCCTCCCAGAATTTTGAAAGTAGAGCAAGAGGAATTTCCCAATTAGGGAAGTCTACATGACTTGATTGAGCCAAGGGCACTGTATCTCCACTGTCTTGACAGGATAGAAGTCCAGGATAAATCACTGTACCCCCTAGAAGGTACATACTTCAGATGGAGTTGGGTGATAGGTGAGGAAAGATTCTCATCTGAGGTATCTCTCTCATGTAAAGCAGAAGACTGTTCCCTAGATCATCTGGATTCAGAGGGGAAATTTCAGTGGTATGTCAACTTCATGTTGGGTATTAGTGACATCTCTCCCAAGGAAAGACTCTTTGTTTCTATGGGAGGAGTCAAAGTGGGAGTTCCTAGAACCCACTGCTTAAGGAGTATTGGCCTAAATTGGATTCTGCTCAGAGAGGGATGGAAATACACTCTGCCAGAGTTCTGCCAAAATGATGTAGTCTCCTTCTTCTGTACTCCTACTGAAACTTACGGCTCATAGAGGCAGCTTAAATTGATCTCTTTCATCATTTAAACTTGCTGCCAGGAGCATTTTGCATATTTCACATGCATGGCAGCCAACAGGATTTTTCCATTATTCCTACAGGGGCTGGCTCATGGCAGGTGGTTATGTGTCGTCTCCATAGGCAAAATGCAGATTGAGCAATATGCTGCTGTGCAGGTGATCTGGGGGTCATGCATAATAGCACCCCAGTACTGATAAAGGGAACAGGTGTTTATTAAAAGCTATCTAGGATTAGCTACTTATGATCACTGTATAGACAGGAAATACTTCAAATTAAAACAGGCTGACATGGCCACAAGTATGTGTCCATAGTATGCTGTTAGGTATCATGATCAGTGGGTCATATTCATAAAATGGTAGCAATGTAGTAGTACTGAATATATTTCCTTTAACATTACAAAAGACCCCAGATATTAAGGATAACTGGAGAACTTTCTGTATCACGAAATCAATTTGGTTTGATTGTACCACAGTGGAAAAGCTGGCCCTTAGTAAACACCAAGGCTTGTCAGTCAAGCAAGATTGGGAATCACTGTCATGTCATTGTAAAAGTAGAAAGTGACCAATAGATTCTATGTAAATGAGTGATATGTCTGGATAAGAGGTGGCTACTCCCTGCATCCTTATAACTGCCAAAAACTGATAATTTATGACTCCCTGGTGTCTGGTGCCATTTTTTGATTACCATATGTCAGGTTGAATGTGACAGGCTTAAGGGGTAAAGGAATTTTCTTTTGATGTCTTGAAAGTGATAAAGCTTATTATCATTCCAAGCTCTCAAAATTAGGCTTTTATTTTTAGGTTACCATCACATGTACTGTTAAGTTGAAGAGGTAATTTATTTTGTTGCCTTGCTTCTCTTTTTTTACATGTTCTGTAATTTTTACAGGATTGAATAAGTTTAATGTGTGAATGAATTGTATGCGAAAAGCTCTTAGCAAAGTGGCATCTGCATTTGAGAAAAATCATAAAGCTTGCAATTGTTTATTTTACTACTTGTTATTGCTGACTACTTAGAAAATGGAAAAGAATGGTGCAAGATATTGCATTATAAAGAAATTGTAATTTTTCATATTTTGTATGGAAGCTTAGGTTAGATATCATTTATCACTAATTGTGTGTGATCAATTTGGAATATCCATATTATAATATTTACATGCCATTTTGTTTCAAATCTTTGTAGATTCATCAGGAACATCCTTCTTCTGTCGAATGCGGATGTATCATGGTTTGAAGAGCACAGGATTTGGGGTGCGAAATAAACATACAACTTATAAACCTTGTAAAATGACCCTGAAATTACATGACCCTTCTGATGGTGAAGGTTCAATTTCTGGTAACCGAAATATTCTCGTAGCCAGCGTTGTTCCAATTGAAAGTGCATACAAAGGTGAGTGAGCTTTCCACTTGAATGGTGTAATTTACATTGTAGATTTCTTTCTCTGTAGATGTAGCATGCAATGTACAGTTTGCATACATTAGATAGTGGATGTTTCTCATAGTACACATGTAAACTGTTATTTCACTTGGAGTAAGATGCATATAAATGTATTTCTAACTATTTCTGACCCATAACTATTTCACCTGATATTGTGTCAATAACATTTTTTTTAACTGGGAATGTGTTTATAAAATGTTAGGCATTTATATGAAATTGCAACATATGCAGTCTGTACATACAGTATGTACAAAACAGTACAGTACACTGAATCATGCAGTATACTACATGTAATACTGTCATGTACTCTGTTCATTTAATTACCTTAAATTTATAATAAAAAATCATCATTGAATGTTCTTTTATGATAGGTAATCATCATTAAACACGTGAACATATTCATTCTCCTCAGTGTTCATAACTATTGTTGGTAAAGAAAATTATATTTTTATGAAAACTGGTTGGTAATGTTAAAGATGAAGGAAAGATGATGTTATATGGTAGTCCTGTACACATACATTGATTTAGTCTCAATCTTCATCTTCCGGAAGGATTTCACAAACACTTACAATGTAGAGAAGCGGGTAGATTGATAGTAAAGCCAGCTTCCATTATGAAATTGAAGGTTGAAGGATGACAGCCTCCGGGCTTAAAAACACTTATCCCCTTTGACTGGTGAAATGGAATATGTCTTCTGTTTAGGAAATATGGAAAAGAAGCACTATCTAAAACACTGATGGTTTAGTTTGGTAGAATATGGTTGTTTTAAAATTGTATTTTATGGTTAATGGTTTCATTTATTTGTAGGTTATTTAAATGCAAATTTATTATAAAATTCGTTATACTGTATATAAAAGCCTACAAATATATACGGTATTCTTGGCCAGTGACCATTGCTGTTGTGGTACCAGTTCAATGAAAACCAATAAGTTTTTTCAGGATGAAAGTTATTTTAGAAACACTTGTTTGGAGTATTCTCTACTTTTTTTTTTATCAAATGCTAACCTATGGTTTCTTAGTTGTTATTGTTTCTCTGTGCATCCCATTGATGAGTGATGAGTCATATTTTCAAATCTTGTATTTTGAAAGGAAAAGTTCTGACACTAGGTTGGTGCTTTTACCACCTTTTCTTGGTCTTCACTATTTTGTTGCTCCACAGAACCAGATAATTTGAGTGGGTAGTGATGCAGAGGGTTCTGGGAGTACTCCTTTCTTGTCAGGAGTGGGAGTAGAAATGAGTGGAGGTTGTATTCCAATTAAGAGTTTAGCATAGTAGCTTGTACAATTTCCTTTTAATGTGCATATGTATATCTATTGAGCTTGCTACATCATTAGGCCTATTTCTTAAAGGACATTGGTACCTTTGACGATCCTTGGTCTCTTAGTTAGGTCCAAGTCTTGGGGTTTAAGGAACATTTCCATGGATGTTTCCATATTGGGGTGTCTTTCCCTAAGTGTTGTTAGATACTTGTTACTCTAGGCTCACTCTGATTGTTTGAATCCACTTAGACGGTGGAGGTGTGTTGCTATCGTGATAAAAAAGGATGGATGAAATTGGTAGATTACCTACGAAACAATTTGGTCATTATTAGAGAATTCTCAAGTTCATTATCCATAATATAATGGTGGACAGTTGTTGATAATATTTTATTAGCTTTAACAGATGACCTCTGCCTGTACTTTTAGAAACACCCATACAGATGTTGAGTTGGTATTTCATTGTGGGGCAACTGTGAAGGAAACATATCATTTGGAGATCTGTTGAACAAGTGAAGTCAGGATAGGATTGAATCTATATGAGGAATTTTACATGCAGCCTGTCTTCATGATCCTCCCAAGACAGCCTGAGCAGTTTCACACTTCTAAGGAATCCTGTTAAATGCTGCTCATTAAAGTAGCTAATATAAAAGACCCTCTTCCCAAGGGTGTGGTGGCATTGAGCATGATGACCTTAACTCTGGAAGCCTCCTCCAGGTGGGTCTGCAGTGAATTGTACATCTGTAGACAATTGTTTATATAAAATCAGTCTCATTGCATAACAGATCACATTGTTATATCAGAAAATGCTGGATCATTTGGTTCTACAGGAATGGGTGCAGGTAGCTCTGAAGGGGGTATTCTTGAAGTATTGGATCCTCTGATAGTCATTCTGTTGGGATGTTAACTATAACAGTTGTGTTAACAAGATGCAGTTATGGATTCTGTTTCTTGGAAATATCTGTGACAGTGCCATGTTTCCCAGTTTGGAACTTCAGCAACAAATCATTTAGTGTGGAAGTGAGGTTCTGGTGGTATGAAGGCAGCCTTTCGATAACTTGCTATACTGTATTTTGTATTGAGGCTGTTCACATTAAAACTATCCCTATCAGTGTAGTGGGACAGTCATTTCAGACTAGGTGGTGTATCAGATTTTGATGGGACCGTCCATAAGTTCTCTGTGCTTCACTTCCTGTAGAAAATCAGAGTTGACCATCTCTTGGAGAATCTCTTTGCACTGCTGGAACTACTTGGGATTCTTTCCTGACAGCTGCTAGGCAATGGCTGCCTATGCTCAAGAAGAGATCTCAATTAAAAGTTCGTTGCTTATTCCTTGATGTTGTTTGGGGTCAATGCTGATGCTGTCCCATGTTCATATACTTTAAAGTTATTCTTGATCTCAGTCAACCTAGCTAAAATGATAGTAAAGCCACTGGGGCTTGTGCCTTAAAATGATAGCTCCAGCAGCTGGGAAGCAGGGTTGTGTTCTCACGCCTCTCCTATGCATAGGCAAAGAACTCTTGGTGTCATTAAGTGCATCTAATCAGATGTTTCATTCTGCCAGATTAAATGAACTGGTGTTGTAGCTGACCTTCCAAGCAAGCTTACAGATGAGTTTGTTAGGGTAAATCTTGTCTTGCCTGCTTGCTCTTGGGGGCCAAACTAGGTCATGAGCTACAGGCTTAATGTGAGCTCCAAAGGTGCTCATTTATAACCCACTGTCCTTTAGTGTGGACTTTGCTGTGTTAAATGTCATGTTCCATAAGTCAACGACAACAGATTTAGTAATCTGATTGCCTACAGCCTGGTATACAGTGGGTATAGCAGGTTAATTGTTGGTGGTGGCTGAAGCAGTAGCCCATAGTCTTGTTATTGCTGTTATTGTTTCTCTCTGTGGTAATGTTGGCCATAAATCAGCTGCAGCAGATGTGGCAGTTGGACTGCTTATGACCTGGGTTACAATGGATTCAACATGGGACTTGGTACTGGTTGTGGAAGTGGAGATCCATTGTCTTGTCATTGTCTCTCTTGATGGTGCTGTGACTACATTACTTATGGCAGTTTGTAGAACTCTCAGGCAGAGTTGCATACAATTGTGACACTATGTTTTTGGTCATATAGAAGAAAGTTGTTCCTTTATTTGGAGGGCTGTGGGTTTATTTCTTAACATCTTAAAGGTCTTGCTGAATTCTGGGCCAGTGTGAGGAGTTCAAGGGTGAAGCCATCTGGTAGCCCATTTAAAGAGTTTGAATCATGAAGCATATGGGTGCAAAGGGTAGAGCTGATTCTTTGAGGAAAGGTGTTTAAAGGGCATGTGTGGTTGTGGTTGGGATTGT